>NW_006921666.1:849877-851766 GCF_000298275.1 Orycteropus afer afer | reverse complement strand
CATATGGTTTAAAATCAGGAAAGGAGTACATCAAGGTTGCATCCTTTCACCACACTTATTCAATCTGTATGCTGAGCAAATAATCTGAGAAGCTGAATTATATGAAGAAGAGTGTGGCATCAGGTTTGAGGAAGACCCATTAACAATCTGTGATATGCAGATGACACAACTTTGCTTGCTGAAGGTGAAGATGACTTGAAGTACTTACTGGTGAAGATTGAAGACTACAGTCTGCAGTATGGATTACATCTCAACATAAAGAAAACAAAAATCTTCACAACTGGACCAGTAACCAGCATCACAATAAATGGAGAAAAAACTGAAGTTGTCATAGAATTCATATTACTTGGTTCCACAATCAACACCAATGGAAGCAGCAGTCAAGACATCATATGATATATTGCACTGGGCAAAGCTGCTTCAAAAGATCTTTTTAAAGTTCTGAAAGGCAAAATTGTCTCCTTGAAGACTAAGGTGTGCTTAACCCAAGAAGGTATTTTCAATTGCCTCATATGCATGTGAGAGCTGGACAATGAATAAGGAAGACCAAAGAAGAGTTGATGCTTTTGAATTTTGGTGTTGGCAAAGAATACTGAAAGTATCATGAACTTCCAGAAGAACTAAAAAATCTGACCTGGAGGAAGTGCCTCTGGAATTCTCCTTGGAAGTGAGAATGGCCAGACTTCGTCTCACCTACTTGGGTCATGTCAGAAGGGACCATTTCCTGAAGAATATCATGCTTGGTAAAGTAAAGAGTTAATGTAAAAGGGGAAAGCCCTCAATGAGATGGATTGACAGAGTGGCTGCAATGATGGGCTCAGGTGTAGCAAGGATTGTGAGGCTGGCACAGGACTGGGCAGTGTTTAATTCCATTGTACATAGGGTCACTATGATTCAGAGCTGACTTGATGGCACCTAATAACAACAATGAAGAAGCATTTGGCTTTGTTACTTGTAAATCACCTATAACAGTCCTTTTTTTAAACAAAGCCATGGAAGAAAAGATTGAAAATATAGCTCTGTAGAATCTTAGATCTATACAAGGTTTATTTAGACTCTCATGGTATCTAGTATAATGCAAGTTCAATAGTTTAGATATTATATTTAGTGATATTACACCTGTTCCTCATTTATTGATTATCTTATCTGATAATTCACATTTATGACAGTAGTAAAAAATTCTACTATCCAACTATTTTGTAAGTTAATGACATACATCTGGCAATAAAGAAATGTTGAGGTGTGAAGCAAGAATAACATTGGTTGTTTTGTGTCAGATTATGTGTCAGCTTGACTGGGTTTATTTTAAGTGGTTTGGCAGTTATGTAATGATGTAATTTAACAGTTATCTAAAGATGAAGTCATCTTCCATTTTGTGATATGATGTGATCATCCTCCCTTTTTTAAAAAAAATGTGCTTTAGGTGAAAATTTATAGAGGAGGGTTTCTTTACATTCAACATTTCATGTACATTTGGTTTCACTCCCCAATTACTATCCCCAACCCTAACTCACTCTCCTCCTCTCCTTTCCCACTACACTCTCCCTCTGGGCCCCCCATAGTTATGCACTCCTGTGTGTCCAGCATTTCCTCCATGAGAATGTTACCCTTCTGGTGCCCCATGATCGATTTCTCCAAGGGATGCATCTCCATAGAGTATGTGGGTGTGCCACCCTGGGTTGAGTGGTCTGAGTGTACTTCTTGTATACTATTGGGCTGAGAGTCAGCCCCTGGGAGTGAGTTTTATTCCAGGCCCAAAGTATATCCCAGGGCCATAGTAATGGGGTCCCACCAGACTTCATCCGACAGTAATTCTGGTCATTATTGTGTTTTTGGATTTTATTCCACATTTTTCCTCCCACTCTATCCAGGATCTCCAGTTTTGATCC
>NW_006921666.1:847259-848625 GCF_000298275.1 Orycteropus afer afer | reverse complement strand
CTCGGAAACCCAAGGAGGGGTCGCTATGAGTCGGGGCTGACTCGATGGCACATAACAACAACAACAACAACAACAACAGCCATGTTAATAAGTGAGGAGTGGATAAACAGTGAAACTCGATATGAGAGTTGGAACTTGACAGGACTGCCTTGTTTGTACTTGTCTCCCAAGTTTTTCACCTTAGTAAGAGATACTTTTTTTTTTTTTATCCACATGATTTTGAGTTTGGCTCCACATTGTTCTCCCTCTCTATCCACGATCTGATACATAAATCCCCCTCTGAGTGGTTGACAATGCTAGCCGGGCACCATCTAGTTCTGGTCTTGTAGTTGTCTAGATTGCAGATCGCATGGTGTACCAGTTGCTGGGACTGTTTCCATGACCCTTTGCTTTTCTTCATTCTTTGCTCTTTATGAGGACAGAACCATTGTTGCATCTAGATGGCTGCTTGCAAGCTTTTGCGATCCCAGTCGTAACTCACCAAAGTAGGAGGTGGAACAATGTTTTGTGTAGTATGTTATACCAACTGAGCTTGACGTCCCCTGTGACTATGGTCCCGAGCCTACAGGTTCAACTACTCGGTCCCTCTGGGTAGCTGACTGTAGCCAAGAAGTGACTTGCCCCTTGTCAGCTCTACTATACACCTGGGGATTCTGACAGATCATACAAATACATTTGTCTGCCAACCCTATACATGGTCTTGGGTATACTACCTGCAGCATTGTTGTTGTTATGTGCCATCGAGTCAAACTCGACTCATAGCGACCCCTCCTTGGGTTTCCGAGGCAGTATCACTATGGAAGTAGGATTGCTCAACCTTCCTTCCAAGGAGTGGCTGGAGGGTTTGAACCACTAGCTGTCTGGTTAGCAGGCAAGTGTCTTAGCCACTTATGCTACCAGAGCTCCCCCTGCAGCATAGACATATCTAATAATTCAGCCTGTTCACCCATCTATCCACCCATCTATCCATGTTTGCTTTCACTGACAATGCAGTACTCTATGTGCAAAAGTGTTTGTCTTTGTTGTCTGCACCTCCCATGTACCTCTCTATGTCTTCCTCTTCCTCATTGCCACCATGTTGATCACTCACATTTGGTACATTGCCCTTATCTTCACCCAAATCAATACTTATCTCTACTTATCTAACAGTGTTCCCTCCTCTCCCCTCCCACCCCTGGTAACCAACAAAGAAAATATCCTTCCATATATAAACCTTTCCTTGACTTTTACAATGATGGACTAATACAATAATTGTCCTTCTGTGACTGACTTATTTTACTCAGCATAATGTCCTCTAAGTTCATCCATGTTATGCGGTGTTTCGCAGATTCTACATTATTCTTTTTTTTTTGTTTTTTAATTAGGA
>NW_006921666.1:845267-845782 GCF_000298275.1 Orycteropus afer afer | reverse complement strand
CCAGCATTTGTTATTTTCTGTCTTGTTGAACTTTGCTACTAGTGCTGGAGCAAGATGGTATCTCATTGTTGTTGGCTAATGTTAGTGAGCATTTCTTC
Source organism: Orycteropus afer afer (assembly GCF_000298275.1). Taxonomy (NCBI): domain Eukaryota; kingdom Metazoa; phylum Chordata; class Mammalia; order Tubulidentata; family Orycteropodidae; genus Orycteropus; species Orycteropus afer. The sequence goes on along the minus strand of NW_006921666.1, from coordinate 845,684 downwards.
ATTTGTTTGCTGGCCACCTGAATATCCTTCTTGGTGGAGGTTGGTTATTCATGTCCTCTGCCCATTTTTTAATTGGATTGTTTGTCTTTTTGTTATTGAGGGAGAGTTTTCTATAAATTCTAAAGATAAGTCCCTTGTCAGATATGTCAGAGCCAAATATTTTGTCCCAATCTGTAGGTTCTCTTTTGACTCTTTTGGAGAAGTCTTTGGAAGCACAAATTTTATTTTTAGAAGGTCCCATTCATCTAGTTTCTCTTCTACCATTTGTGCATTTTGGGTTATGCTTGATAATCTATTTATGCCATATATAAGGGGCCCTGGTAGCATAGTGGCTAAGACACGTGCCTGTTAACCAGACGGCTGGCAGTTCAAACCCACCAGCCACTCCTCAGAAGGAAGGTTGGGCAATCCTACTTC
>NW_006921666.1:835222-843062 GCF_000298275.1 Orycteropus afer afer | reverse complement strand
AATCTCTTTGCTGGTGTAGAGGAATCCCACTGATTTTTGGATATTGATCTTGTGTCTTGCCACAATGCTAAATCTCTCAATTAGTTCCAGTAGATTTTTTTACTGAGTCTCTTGAGTTTTCTAGGTATAGGATCGTATCAATACTTGATGAAGTTCTTAAGATGGTATAGAATTCCACTTCTGTTTTATAAATTAAAGCTGTTACTTTAGTTTAAATAAAATTTTGTCCTTTTAAATACTAAAGAGTTATTTTTTCTGATTCTTGCTATTTAATTTTTCTGCCTGTTCATTTATGTCCTTAATTCTCTATCCCTAGGCAAACTATGTTCATAGACTCTTTGATCCAATTCAAATGGCTCCCCTGTGACTAATAGAATAAAAATGTATTTTTGAGGAATAGATATGAGGTAGAGGGGTTAGAGGTAGTGTTATTTGGGAGAAATATTGAGGCCAAATTAGTAGTAATTTATATGTTAAACTGAAGGTTGACAAGAAGCCAAGGGAGGAGGACAGTGAGTTGGCATCTATCATCACAGAACAGTGTCCTACTTCAGCATTCACTCCCTTGTTCATGCTCTGTGGAAGTAGACAAGAGAGAGACATTCATGACCTGCTCTCAATTTTCTCTGGGACCAGCTTCCTGAGACCAGCTACTGTCTCATCTTTGTATTCTCAATATATTAGAAAGAGTTACTTTTTATTTAATTCAGTTCTCTTTTCAGCCTGGATCAGGGTCACAGTAAAGCTCAAAGTGAACTGCCAACTTTTGACATTTTGTGTGTCTTAGGATACAGATTAAACTCCCTGCTATGGAAACTGCTTTCCATACAAATCCAATACCCTCTTCCACTACCAAGGTTAATATTCAAGAGCTTATATTGCTGATAGAAAAAAGATCAATATCATACTTGTTGTTGTCACTGTGGCTACTTTTCTATTCCAGAGATGGAAAGTGGCAAAGAAAATTTTCTTACATGTTCTACAGCTACTCATTCTGTATTGCCTTGAATATTTTGAAGTAGTATGATTCCTATTTTAACTGTTTTGAAGCAGGTGAAGAATCTTTCAAGATGTGTTGACTGTGTAAGGGCAAGCCTGAATCATTCATAACCACTAGTAGCTTTTGGCAGCCTTTGGACTCCTTCTACCCCTTGGAAACTGTTCTGTTCCTTGAAAACATTGTGCACTATAAGTATTGAGTATGTTTATATATATATATATATATATATATATATATATATATATATAGTAATATATTTTACACAATTCACTTAAATGGAAATTTTGATTGAGCTTTAACACAATGTTACTAAAATTTAGAAAAAATGAAGTACCCCTCTCTCTTCTTTGTGGTAGCCATGAACTAAAATGACATCCATTAACCGTAGGTCTGTTACTTTTTTCCCTATAGAGTCATGAAGGAGAGAGCAGATGGTAGCCAAGAGGTTTGGGTTTGGTGTTGTCTGTGCCACAATTAATAGTGTGACCTCAGACTAGTCTAAATATGACTGTAAAGAGTATTCAGAGAGTGAAATCCCTATCCCAATAAAAAGTATGCTTATTATAATCCCTTGGAGATATTTAGAAAACTTCCACCATTTTGTGGGGCTGGTGTATGGTTAATGGATGATATTTATTTCATTTTTCTGATATGTATTAAAATATTTTGGGATATTAAAAAAAAATGAATGACACAATTTTTGTACCTGATAGTGATTTTCATCCTATCTTACATTACAGCTATATAATCTCCATAAATTAATTTCTGGAAAATGTCAACCAACAGCACCATTGTCTCCAGAATGTTACCTAGGATTGCTGAACAGCTAGGCATAAGCTATAATTTACTTGATATTACAACATACAGAGAAGATGGAAATTTAATCTAATTAAACCTGGAGGAAGAAGCCCATAGGATGTAGTTAGCTAGATTTGACTTTTTCTGAGATTCATTCTGTCCCCTGGAATAAAACTACTAGGAGGTCCACTATGACCCAAAGAGATAAGGATTTTGTCCATATGTCCAGCACAGCACTTAGATTCAGCAGTTCCCCTTTGAAGTACCCCTTTCTGTCACACTGTGATGCCCAATGACCATTCTCCAACAGCACAGGGGATAAAGAGGATTTCACTGTCCCTCTTAAGATTGCTCTGGTGAGAATTGGGACAAAGAAACACATTGCCACTTGCCTATCTTTCAGAAAATGACTTCTGTGATAGCATAAATGTCCTGAGAGCATTGCCTTGATGAAGTGTGTTTTTAATGATATGATTTTGGTTTCCAACCCTCTGTGGATAGCTTGGCATATGTCGTGTTATATTTAAACAGTGCTGACTGATAAAGTGGACATTAATTGGCAGTTAATAACTAGACTTTGGGTCTTTGTTACCCAGCCTTTCAGCTAACTGATCATTAACTAGGAGGAAATGTTTGACCCAGAAGGTCATTATTGTTATTAAGTGGGAAAAGAAATTAAAATGCTTCAAATTGCTTTTTTATTAATCAGTTGAGGATAAAAAAAAGAAGAAGAAGAAGAAAGAAAAAGAAAAAAACAGAGCTTGCTATTGCAATTGAACCAGCCACTGTTTACAGTACTGCTCTTCTCCCAAGACCAAATGATGATATTAATGGGGGAAGGTTCATATATTCAATTTCTGTTGCTTTTTTCTCTAAGCGGTTGCTCTCAAGTTGATTCTAACTCATGAGGATCCCATGTGTTACAATGTAGAATTACTCCAAACTTGGCTGTGACTTTAACTGAGGTAGACCACCAGGCTTCTTTTCCAGAGTGCCCTGGATGAGCTGCCAACACCAATCTTTAGGTTAGTAGTTAAGCACAAAGCCCTTGCACCACCCATGGACCTCTGCTTTAGTCTCTATCCCCCAAATCAAACCAAACCCACTGCCATCTAGTTGATTCTGACTCATAGTGTCCCCAATTGGCCTTCCAAGGCTGCAAATCTTTACTGATGTAGATTGCCTCATCTTCCCCCTGCAGAGCAGCTGGTGGGTTTGAATTCCTGATCTTCTGGTTGGCAGCCAAATGCCTTACCCACTAAGCCACCAGAGTGCCTTCCTAGGAGCTCACTATTTGAATATACACTAAAGAGAGAAATTTCAGTCTTCAACCCTATCAAGACAATGTCATTCCTGAAATTTTCACAGGAATTATTTTGTGTGGACACCACTCAGTTTCCTGACAGCCTTAGAATAATGTGTTAGAAATTAAAATGAGATTGAGAATAATGTCATTGGGTACATTTTGTTAAGTGGAATAATAATACTATACTGTGTGACTTTGGAATTCCCTTTTGTATTTTATTGAGTTTTCCTAATTAAGCCCTAGCTCTTGGTTTGAAATCAAAGTACAAATCTTGTCTCTATAATTTAGCCTTTTCCATAATATCCTCTCCATCCTCATAGCAAAAAAGAAAATAAAAATGCTTTAACAGGGTACTGTGAGTCTTAGCAATTAAAACTTCCCATGAGTATATGGATGGATAGATAGGTGAACAGGCTGAACTATTATGTATATCTACGAAGTGGGGAGTATACCCAAGACCATGTATAGGGTTCTCAGACAATGGTCCTATGAGTGTATTTGTATGATCTGTGAGACTTCCCAGGTGTATAGTAGAGATGACAAGGGACAAGGTTATGGTTACTTCTTGGTCACAGCCAGCTACCCAGAGTGATTGAGTAGTTGAAACAGTAGGCTCAGAACCATAGATACAGGGGACTTCAAGCTCAATTAGCATAAAATATTACAGAAAACATTGTTCCACCTCCTACTTTGGCAAGTAGCAACTGGGATCTTAAAAGCTTGCAAACAGTGATCTAGATGCAATGATGGGTCTCTTCTCGCCCAGAGCAAAGAAGAATGAAGAAAACCAAAGATTTGTGGAAAAAATTAGTCCCAGAGACTGGTCCACCATGTGATCTGCAGCCTATATGACTATGAGACCAGAAGAACTAGATGGTGCCTGGCTACCCCTGTCAACCACTTGGAGGGAGGTCTATGTAGGAGGGAGGTCTATGTAGGAGGGAGATCCTGGATAGAGATGGAGAACAATTTGGAACAAAACTCAAAATCATTTGGGAAAAAAAAAGGGGACCAGGTTTGCTGGTCTGATAGAGCCTGGTGGAACCACTGAGACTATGGCCCCTAGCTGCCCATACCTGTGGCTTCCAGCCAAACAAAAGACCGGCACATGAGTTGAACATTTACCTCAGTTAGATATACTCCTTGGAGAGAACAATCATCGGGCTGGTTATGCACAGGGAGACAACTCAGTGGGGAGGAGTCCATGGAGGGATGGACACAGAGAAGAGGTAACTATTGGGAAGAAGTGGGAGGGGAGCTGTTGCATTAGAGTAAATTGTAGTCAATGTCATGAGACAAAGTGTATGTGAACTGTTGTATGGAAAGTGAATTTGGTCTGTAAATTTTCACCCAAATCACAATTAAAAAAAAAAAAAAAACTTCCCATGAAAGTTATCTGTTGTTGTTATTAAGTGCCATTGAGTCATTCCAGCTCATGGCGACCCTATGTGTTACAGAATGAAATACTACCTGGTCCTGAGCTGTCATCACAATCTGCTTTGTCTGAACCCATTGTTGTAGCCACCGTATCTATCCATCTTGTTGAAGGACTTCTTTTCTGCTGATCCTCTACTTTACCAAGCATGATGTCCTCCTCCAAGGACCAGTCCCTCCATATAACAAATCCAAAGTATACGAGACAGCTTGCTCCATTGCTTCCAAGGAGCATCTGGCTGTACTTCTTCAAAGACAAATGTGTTTATTCTTCTGGTAGTCATTGGCATATTAATATTCTTTGTCAACATGATAATTCAAATGCATCAATTTTCTTTGGTCATCATTAATCATTGTCCAGTTTTCCTGTACATGTGAACTAATTGAAAATACCATAGCCTAAATCAAGTGCACCATAATCCTTAATACGACATCTTTGCTTCATAACATTGTAAGGAGTTTTTTTTTTGCAGCAGATTTGCCCAATGCTATATGTCCTTTCATTTTTTGGTGCTTCCATGGGCATTGGTTATGGATCCAATTAAAATGAATTATTTGACAGCTTCAATATTTTCTCCATCATGATTATTGGCAAATTTGTGAGGATTTTTATTTTATTTATGTTGAAGTGCAATCCGTATTGAAGGCGTGTAGCCTTGAAGTCCTGTTTGCTTTCATCAAGCAAAGTTCTGTTGTCTGCATATCCTAGGTTGTTAACAACTCTCCCTGGAATCCTGATGCTGTGTTCTTAATCATGTCCTGCTTCTCAGATTATTTGCTTAGCATATAGATTGAATAAGTATGGTGAAAGGATACAACTCTGACTGGTTTTAACCACACAGTATCCCCTTGTTCTGTTCGAAAGACCATCTCTTGATCTATGTACAAGTTCCTCATGAGCACAATGAAGTGTTCTAAAATTCTCATTCTTCACAATGTTATTCATAATGTGTTGTGATCCACATAGCCAAATGCCTCTGCATAGTTAGTAAAACATAGGTAAATTTCTTTCTAGTATTATTTGCTTTCAGCCAAGATCCATGTTACATCAGCAATGGTATCCCTTGTTCTATGTCTTCTTCTGACTACAGCTTGAATTTCTGGAAGTTCCCTGTCGATGTACTACAACAATCATGTTTGAGTTATCTTTAGCAAAACTTTACTTCCATGTGATATTAATGATATTGTTCAATAATGAACACATTATCTTGTATCATTTTTCTTAGAATGAGCACAATTATGGATCTCTTCCAGTCAGTTGATCTGATAGCTCTCTTCTGAATTTCTTAGCATGGACAAGTGAGCCCTTTCAGTTGCTGAAACATTTTAACTGATATTCTGTCAATTCCAGGAGCCTTGTTTTTCACCAAAACCTTCAGCGCAGCTTAGACTTCTTCTTTCAGTACCATTAGTTTTTGGCCATATGCTACCTCCTGAAAAGGTTTTGACCAGTTCTTTTTTGGAACAGTGACGCCATGTATTTCTTCCATCTTCTTTTGATGCTACCTGGGCCATTAAATTTTTGCCCATAAAATCCTTCAATATTGTTACTTCAATATTGTTAACTTATTTTCTTCATTTCTTTCAGTCTGAGAAATGCCAAGAGCTTTCTTCTTTTGATTTTCTAAAGCCAGGTATTTGCTCATTTCAGTATAATACTTTAGTTTGTCTTCTCGAGCTTCCCTTTGAAATCTTCTGTTCAGCTTTTTTACTTCATTTCTTCCATTTGCTTTAGCTGCTCTATTTTCAAAAGCAACTTTTAGAATCTTTTCTACCATCCATTTTGGTCTTGTTTTTTGCTTTCCTGTGTTTTAATGACTTTTTGTTTCTTCATGTATGATGCCCCTGATTTCATCTCACAATTGCTTTGACCTTCAGTCATTAGTGTTCAGTGTGTCAAATTAATTCTTGAGATTGTGAGATATATTCAAGATCACATTTTGGCTCTCATGGACTTGATTTAATTTTCTTCAGCTTGAGCTTCAATAAGGTTAACTGCTCAAAGAAAATACTACCCTCCCTTTTAATAAAAGGATGCACTTAAATTCTCCCTCAAATCTCTCTCCTTCAAATGCCTTATATAAAAGATGGAAATAGATTCTTGGTCAGCTGAAAAGCCAAAGCAAGAGCCAAAAACATATCTACCCATAAATGAGTTTATGAATATTAAATATTTCAACTTTAGGATAGGTAAGCTATGGTGTGCTTAGTGGTTATTATCCTGCTATTTTAATCCTGGCTCAGTTCTACATGTTAAATTCTATATTTTGCTCCCTCCTTTCTTTCTTTGGTTGAGTAAAGCTTCAAAGTTTGGAAATAGCAATGGTTTGCCCATAGAACTTGAGATTCACAGGTTTACTTTTTTCCCTCTATAGACTAGAGAAAACAATTCAATTGTTTGGAGCTCTCTTTAAATTAGGCTTAGAAGGTATTGCATGTATTACTACTGTATTGTTTTGCACGTGTGTAGTTGCTTTTTTGTTTTTCTTTTCCTTGCAAATATGAGGGATGGACTTTAGAAGGGTATCTTTGCAACTTTAAAAAGCAAATGTATGCCTGTATCAAATAGGACTGATGGATGAGTGTTGCACCTGTTTGAAGACAAGAACATCTAATCTCCTAAGAATTAGAAAATGTCTTCTATAGTTGTATTTGTGTGTACTTTTTGTTTCTTGCTTTAGAAAACAAACAAACAAACAAACAAACAAGTAAAGTTCGAATGAGCACAGCATTGTCCAGATGGTGTTTAAAGCTACCCAAGCTTCTTTTATGTAACTTTCTTTTTGTAACGTGTGTCCCAACTGGGGATCTATTGGGCAATTCAAACTTACTTTATTCCTTTTAGGTTTTTGTTATTCTCATTCTCTCTCTCTCTCCCCTTATCATTTCTCAGTACTTTTTCTTACACACACACACACACACACACAAATGCATGAACATGCCATTCACGTTGGGACATTTAGTCCCATCCAACAAGGCTGAAAGTAATGCTGCAGGTAACTGCCTCTCAGGGTGAAACATTTTATTCAGTTGTAAGAAAGAAGAACTCTGCAGGATGAATTTCAAAATGGAGAGCAGAATTCTTATACAGACATAAGAATTATTTGCAAGGCTTCTACTTTCTCCATAGGAGCCTTAAGAAGAGGTAAAACAGGTGTCCCATTCATGGCAGGAGTGTGCTTGGAAATGTCCCCATTCAGCTAAGTATCCCCAGCAGTGCACCTTTAGTGAGCATTGATTTGATTTGTTTGTCATATAATATAGAAAGGTTTTCCTGGAGTCATACATTTTTTTTCTCTCTC
>NW_006921666.1:769367-834822 GCF_000298275.1 Orycteropus afer afer | reverse complement strand
GTAACAGAAACTCCAAAACCAAATTCATAAATATATATGTGTGTGTATATATATATATATATATACATATACATACATATATATACACACACACACAAACCAAAAACTAAAGTCACTGCTGTCAAGTTGATTCTGACTCAAAACATCTGTTCTGGTTCCCTAGTGCCACTCTGACAAGAAATACACCACAAATGGGATGGTCTTAACAAACAGGAATTTATTCTTACAATTTGGAGGCTTTAAATCCAAGTTCAAAGTGCCAGGCTCTAAGAGCTGGGTGAAAGCCCCTCAACCTTGGGGTCCAGCTCTGTCTCCTGTTCCTGGCCCACTGGAGCTAGAGGTGTTTCTTCACTCAGACAGCCGCTGGCTGCTGAGGCTGAGAAGCCCCAACATTGACAAGTAAAAAGGCACAGTCCCAATGTTACCAAACCACACGGCAAGGCCATTAACTTAAATCTATTGTAAGTCCCAAGGTTGGCAGAGCATGGCAGGCTGCTGAACAACGACACAGCTACATGCAGGGTCCAAGCATGCCATAGACTAGAGACAATTCCCAAGGCTTCTCCTTATATACAAGTAGCGGACCACATCCCAAAGGCAGCTACTCAACTGCTTGTGGTAGGTCCCACCATGGAGGTGATTGCCAGTCTCATCATGGGGAATAACTACCACCAGTTGCCCAGCCATTCAACAGGCCCAGCCAAATTGACACACAAACATAACTACCACAGTAACCCTCACTGTGTTTCCAAGGCTGCAAATCTTCACAGAAGCATGCTGCTCATCTTTCTTTGTTAGAGCAGCTGGTGGGTTCGAACAGCCAACCTCTTGGTTGGTAGCCAAGTGCTTTATCCACTGTACCATCAGAGCTCCATTTCTGCACTCTAGCCAAGCCAAATTAGTCTCTTATACCCATTCCCTCCTTTTTCCTTTCCTGCTTCTATATATTAATTTGTGAGATGCACCTGGGCTATTTCCACCTCTGACTCTTAGATCATATTATTCTGTCAAAGCCAAAACCACAATCTCCATGAATGCCTCTAGGATCTCCTCAGTCATAGGGATCACACTTTCCTTAGAACCCCTTTTATTTTTCTTTCTACTCTTTGGCTATTTATTTAATAAATATACTTAATGACACTTATTCCAGACACTTGTCTTTTAATGATAAATTTCTTGAAGACCAGGGTCACTATTCTGGAATCAATGGTGATGAGACATCAGCCTTGTCATGGTTGGGTGTACCCTCTAAGGCCACTGAACAGAATATTCTCAGTGCAAAGGAATTTGTTCCTAGACAACATGAGTTTTACTCCTTAAAACCATCTGCCAAGCACTGTTTATATCTGTTAAAATTATTGAAATATTTCAGTGCTAGGTGGTAAATAGCCACTGTCTCAAAACCCAAGTGCCCTCTACTTCCAAGCTACCAGAGGTTCTTTTGGCAAGACTGCTTTCTGCCCCCCCCCCATAAGGTAGACTGAGGCCTGGAACAACGGAAGCTTCCAGGACCCAGCCCCAGCACTATAGATGCTATCTATTATATTAATCAGTTCTCCTGCTGCACAGATTGTTAAATACTGATATCCTATTGATGTCATTGTAACAGCCAGTGTGACACCCACAGAAGACAATAAACCCATAGATTGTCTGTGTGGCATATGTCTGCCCTTCACTTCAGTGGGGAAGGAAGTAGTGAACTGAATAAGTACTGAGTTCCTTGAGCCTTATCCCAATTTGGCTTTGAAAGTAATTCAATGAGCCCAAGCTTAAAAATAAATATGTAGCTATAGGCATAGCCTAAGATATAAATATATAGAGAGAGATAGTTTCACAGTTGGGTAAATGGAGATAGTTTCCATTTGGACCTTTGTGTACCAAGCAATTGGAAGCATATAAAAAGTATTTTAAATGCAAGCCTTTATAACCTTTCGCAATAAGATATTGCTTAAATGCGAAATTAGGAGGCCAATCCAGTGTGTTCCTGGGTATATAGCCTATGAAGGTATTTAAAAACTAAAGTATATTTATTCTGCATTTAAAGGTGTTTAGAGACTGCCTTGTGTGTTAATGCATACTCTGCAACTAACACCATTTAAATGCTACCCCCCTGCGTGCATTAATGTGTGTATTGAAGGGAAGAAGGGGAAGGGATGATAAACTGTATTAACTGCACAATGTTCAACTAAGATTTATCTAAGAGAGAACAGTCTAGTAGTGCATTAAAGTGAATATTCAAAGATAGATGTTTATCTTAATGGACTCAGAGGTACTTACAAACAGCATAATTGCTGAAGTCATTTTATAGGACATTTATTCAGAGCAATTGCACTTACTATTACTTTCCTGTATATAAAGGATCCACTTAACGGTTTAAGTGAGGCAGGACTAGTGTGGCCAAAGATCCATAGGTTCCTGCTGGGCTCTGTTGGCCAAGCCTACTTGAAATAATAATAATAATAGTAATAAAGCTCCAATTGCTTTTTTGCACTTTTTGGACGTCTTGTAAAAGACTAACCTATGAAAATGTGAAGTCATCCTTAACTTCCAGATTATTCCATTCTACTTGACTTTCCTTAACCTTGTTGTTGTTGTTGTTTAGCACTGTCAAGAGGATTCAGACCCATAACAACCCCATTTGACAGAGTAGAACTGTCCAGGGTTCTCCTGATGGTAATCTTCACAGAAGGAGCCCTGTTAAGAACTTGGCTATGGACTGAAAGATGGCAGTTTGAACCCACCGGCCACTCTGGGGGAGAAAGATGTGGCAATCTGCTTCTGTAAAGATTTACAGCCTTGGAAACCCCATGGGGCAGTTTTACTCTGTCCTATCCTCACTGCTGTCAAGTCAAATCTGACTCATAGCAACCCCTCCTTGGGTTTCCAAGGCGGTATCTCTACAGAAGTCTTCCTTCTGAGGAGTGGCTGGTGGGTTTGAACAGCCAGCTTTGTGGTTAGCAGAGGGTTGCTATAAGTTGGAATTGAGTTGATGGCAACTGATTTGGAATCATTATGGTCTTTCTCCCATGGATAGTCACTGGATGGGTAGTCTTGCAAATAAGGAATTCATTCTCTGGGACATCTTTGTACTTAGTTTGAATTGCAAGATGTTGCTATGGGCCTAAGCCAATGAGACATATTGAATCTTGAAATAAAATATGCTCTTCCAGAGAAACCCCTATTTTTTTAACAGAGCTTTTAAAGGCATTGCTGCCCTTGTCAACCTATTAAGGAGCCTGGTGGTATAGTGGCATTTGGCTGCTAACCAAAAAATCAGATGTTCAAATCTACCAGCTGCTCCATGGAAGGAAGATGGGGCAATCTACTTCTGTAAAGATTTACAGCCTTGGGAACTCCATGGGGATCGATATGAATCAGAATTGACTCGATGGCAGTGAGTTTGGTTTGGTTCGGTTCATTTGAGCCACCCTATTGGTTGAAATTAATAATAATCCTAAAAAGGGGGGGCTGCTTCCCCTCCTCCATTCATATTATTTCCATCCATCAAACATAAGTCCTGGCTTATCCAATTGTATTTGAATTAACAGAAATCCCTTGAGTTCCTACTATCCATTTAAATATTTATTTTGCACCTCTGTTTTGGTCTGGCGCTGTACTAGTCCAGCTGATGATTTAAGAGCAATAATAAAAAATGTGATAGTGTTACCAACACATTACAAGTAGTGACATTTGAGTCATCAGTATCCATTTCAATCCACATACTAAGAGCACAAGATAGAGAGCATTGTCTCAAATTTACAGAAGAGAAAACTGGGGTGCAGAGAGCTGGTGATTTCTCTGGACCCCCCCCCCATTATTAGTAAGAGGCAGGGCTCATGTTTTTAACTCCAAACACAGGATTTTTCCCTTGACTTTATAGTGGCATCTAGACAAGATCCCTTCCTTCTGGCAAGTAGCTTACAATCAAGTAGAAGGGAAAATAATTACATTATGAGTCAGAAGATAATAAATAATTCAAGATTCTATGAAAGTACTGTGTGGGCATAGTAAAGAGAATGTTTTATTTTTCATCACTGGGATCACTTAACAAACTACATGAAAAAAACATTTGGGTTGGACTCTAAAGAATGATGTACAAGAATTCAGCAGGTATAAATAGGGTGATGGGCAAACAGAACTGTGTGAGGAACAGAATAAGCAAAAATGTAAGGTGAGGATCTGGTCAGGCCTGTTAAGAGAACAGCTACCATTTCATGGTGAGAATGCAGAACGGCTTGCAAGGAAAATGGTCCATTGTAGCCTTGAAGTGGAGGATCTTGAATTAAAAAAATAAAATTAATTAATTAAATCTGGATTTTATATGATAAGCAATGGGGTAAATTTGGATCAGAGGAACAGCACACTGAAAGCTGCATTTTTATTCCAGCAACGCTTTCTAGTGTTTGTTGAGGAGGAAGTGATAAGTGGAGGTAGGGAAAGTGGTGAGGATAACTAAGGCAGTTGAAATGAAAAAAAAAAAAAAAAAAAATAGAGCAACATTGTAGAGAAGGAGTTTGCAGGATTTGATGCCTGGAGGTGTGCTGGTGAGTGAGAGAGGATCCAGATGACTCTATGGGTTTGGACTTGTTCCTGGAGAGTAATGATGCCATAGACAGAGGACAGAAAGACAGGTCACGGTAGTAGCTTGGGTTACGAGGGGAAAAGATCACTTCAGTCAGGGATATGTTGATTACAGGTACTTATAAGATATTGGTAGGGAGCTCTGGTAGCATAGTGCCTAAGGCACTTGACTGCTCACCAGAAGGCTGGCGGTTCAAACCCACCAGCCACTCCTCGGAAGGAAGGTTGGGCAATCCTACTTCCGTAGTGATACTGCTTCGGAAACCCAAGGAGGGGTCGCTATGAGTCGGGGGCCGACTCGACGGCAAACAACAACAACAACAACATAAGATATTGGTGGGATAGTGTCTAAAGCATTTGACTGCTAACCAGAAGGCTGACAGTTCAAACCCACCAGCCACTCCTTGGAAGGAAGACTGGGCAATCTACTTCCTTAGAGATACTGTCTTGGAAACCCAAGGAGGGGTCACTATGAGTCAAATCAACTGAACAGCAGTGAGTTTGGTTTTGTTTTTGGTATTTAACTCCCATATGAACTTTCCCTTTCAAACCTCTTTTGGACTGCTCATCTGGGCTATGGAATTGGCATTTTGATGAGCAATGTAATCACTCTGGCACTTTCCTTGGCATGCAGATATTCAGGCCCTAACCTTGGATGTGGTAGACATGTCGTTTATTGACTAATGGCCACCAAAGTCAGAGACCAGAGACTCTGTGTTTTCCATCTTCCCTGGTTGCTCTCTTGGTATTGTTCTTCAGTTAGATTATGTTCCTCCCACTAACAGAAAGTTGACCTAGAAGAAGGGATACATTTTCTCAGTTAATAGAACCCTGGAGTCTGGAAGGTAAACAAGTGCTTGTTTTTGTTCAGCAGCTTGACAGGGTCAGTCAGCTTCTCAGTTGTTTCTTTACCTGTCCCTCGTGCTTGTCACCTCATGGTCACATGATGGCTGCTACAGCTCTAAATGTACCATCATAACCCAAAGAAGAAGAGGAGGTATCTGTACCAACCAAGTCTTCCTCCCTTTTATCAGAAGTACAACAACCATTTCCGGAGCCTCTGGTAGATTTTCTTATTTGCCTCTTTGACTAGATCTAAGGTACCTGGCCACCCCTAGTTGCAAAGGATAGTTGGCCAGCCTGGTCAAAGCCCTCGAGGAAGAAGGGGAAAGGGTATTGAGAATGTCTACAATAGTGGCTTTCCCTGCCACACTGTAAGCACTTTGAAGTCCAAGACCATGTTCCATTAGACCAACACTCATATTATGTGACACCCTCTGCTTCATCTGTCACTTTGCTGGACATATAGAGATCTGGGACCAGAAGGGTTTGATGAATCTATCCTGCTCTAGTGATCTAAACACCTTCTTTTGTCTTTTGGTCCTTCTGGAAATATATTAGACAGATACTTAAAAAAAAAAAAGAAGAAGAAGAAGAAGAAGAATAGTGCATGCTGGGAGGAAATCTACACTGCTGTAAAAATAGAATAGGGCCCCAGGGCATTCTTCAGTAATGAATGCCTGAAAAGAAGCTTCTTAAATTATGAATGTGACTTCTCTTGTTTATTGCCCAGTAATCCTCTTTTATTGATTTCTGTTTATTTCCAATCACCCACAATGAAAGACTGTGTTGTTTAGAGATCTTGATCCCTACAAGATTGTCATTAAAGCTGCTCTGTTGTATTTAGTTGTTTATCTTTTGCTCAAAGTGATTGAATCAATAACACTACAAACAAAGCACTTTTTTTTTTCCCCTTCACTTCCTAGAAGACTAGGGGGAAAAATAATAAAGAAAGTCTAAATAAAGATGCTTGGATAGAAAAAAAAATGGTCCCCAAAACTGGCACAGTAATTTCTTTCAAAGGGGCAAATTGTAAATGAAAACTATTCTTCTGACACAGCTTTTAAAGGTGCCACAGACTCAGTAGAGGAGAGGTTCATTGAGGGCCAGTTTGGAAGGGCAGCCCAGTTTTTCCAAGATTAGTGGTTCTCTAAGTTTTCAGAGGGAAGTTTGCCTCAATGCCAAGGCCAGCAAAGGGACAGGATCTGTCAGAGCAGGTCTCAGGTCTGGTTTTGCCATCTGACTACTGCTATATACACTTAATATCATTATAGAATTTTCCAAATAGTGTCAAATCATAATTCTGTTTGTTTATTTATTTTGAAATCTCTAAGTGGTGGAAATGGCTGACATGGTCAATTGCCAATCAAAAAGTTGGAAGCTCGAGTCTACTCAGAGATACTTCAGAAGAAGGACTGGTGATCTATTTCTGAATGGTCACAGCCATGGAAAATGCTATGCTCATTGAAAATCCATTGCTTTCAATGTGTTCTACTCTGAAACGTATGAAGTCCTCATGAGTCAGAATCGACTTGATGACAACTGCTACTATTATAATTCTTTTTAAAGGTGGTTGCATTGGAACCCTTCTCAGAATTGTAAACAACTGAGGAAAAACAGGAGATTGGACTGTGTTACAGGATATTATCTAGGTTTTATTAAACAGTGGTCTGAAAGGTGTAGAGGGAAGAAGGAGTGTCAGAAACACTAGAAAGGACCACACACACTATTACAGGAAATGGTAATGCTGTTACCCCAAGCATCCCTGAGGGGCTAAGATTGATCAAGAGCCACGGTCAACCACAGGACTAGAAGTTAAGCCCAAGGGTTCTGCTTTCAGAAATGTAAACTACTTTTCATAATTGGAGTTTCTGAAAACTGTGCCAGCCTCCTATGGCCTGTTCAAAAGCAGTTTGTGGAACTGTTCTCAAGGGAACCAGCACAAAATAAAACTAAGGGGCTCCTTATTCCAAAAGCAGGGAAAAAAATTGTCATTAAAGCTACAAACATGAGGTGTTTCCTTTCTTCCACAGCTATCTCTTAACTTGTCATGGTATTTTTTATTTGCTCTTTAATGCTATGCTAAAGTAAAGAAAGAAAACAATTTTTAAAACTATTAGTATGAATATTACCATTCATCTTTATGTTCTGCAATGCCAATTATAAGCTCATTTAAGTCAAATGCAGAACCATTAAATAACCTAATTTATATTTTGTAGCTCATTTGTGCACATGTTTCGTTCTTACCAGGACACTGGGAACACTGCACAAAACTAATTCAACCAGTTTTGTTTCATTTCTTGATACATGCACATTCTACCAACAGTCTCTAACTTCAGCTCACTGAGGTTGTAATAAGGTAGGCCTGCAAGGAAAAGGATGTCTGGATTGCCTATTGTTCTCTGCCTTTCTGTCATTGCATACGGTTGGCTAACATATGGAGGCAAAAAAGGATGTGATCACTTGATGGCTGGCGTTTCTTAGAACATCATTGGCTTTTCTCTGCAATGAAAGCAAGTCCTTGTTCAAATAGAAAGTGTGCCCTATTGAGGTTGTCCATGCTCACCATTCTCAGTTTCAGGTGTAATACACTCACCTGTTACGTGGATGACATAATATAGAACCTCAAGAGAGACAAATGAAAATGAGTACACCTTTGGACTGAATATATATCCTTAGCCACTTATGTCTAGAAGAAAATACTAACGTCCCAGAGAGAAAGATTAGGAGATGAGTGCAAATAAAGCTGTTTGACTCATATTACTCCCACACACATCAAGTCCACAGAGTTCTGTGCTTTTGGGGAATTAAGAATACTGTATGTGGGTGGAATGGCAAAGAATGGTGGTGAACACATAAATTTTGCACATATCACCTCAGCTCACACACATGCTCTGTTGTCCCCTGGACTTACCAAATACAACTGAAAAGATAAAATGATGAACAATTTCAAGATGGTGGCAGCAGAGCATTAAACCAAGTACAGCATCTTTCTCAGAACGGGACCCTATGTGACTGTGCAGCTCTTATGCCTGTGATTTCACCCACTATATTTCCAACATCCATTTTGACAGTTCCAGCTGTGCACTGGAACTGGGAAAAATTGTTAACCTCACTGTCATTCATCAAAAATAAGAAATGAATACTCTTGCCCTTCCCCACCTAGAAGATATGTTGTATTTGCTTTTTCACTTGTTTTGAATCATTATCTATGGTGAGGTTATCCATTTAAGCTAGTTGTAGCCTATGAATAAGGGTGTGGACTCAGAGGGAAGGTGGGTCCACCTGGTTTCCTAGATTTCTCAAACAACAATCTGAAGTCTCTATCTTGGGATTTTATAATATAAATAAAATAGCTTTAATAAATCAATTCCCCAGTCTTTCTCCTAGGAAGGTTGGTATGCATCTTAGTGTCCTTGGGATTCCAAAGCAAAATACCATAAAGTGAGATAGTTTAATAGACAAAAACTCATTTTCTCATAGTTTTGGTGGACAGAAGCTTTCAGGTATTGGAAGGACCAAACTCTGTCTCTTTGTGTCTGCTCTAGGAGAATATCTTTCCTTGTCTCTTGCAGCTCCTGGTAGCTTGCTTGATGATCTCTCTCTAGCTTTCAGCTGTAATGTCTCATGGCCATTCTACCTCTCGTATGACTCTATGTCTATTGTCCCCTTTCATAAAACTACTTAGAAGGAATTAGAACCAGGATCCACTGTACTCTGGTATGACTTAACACATAGTATATTCCAAGAAAGGCCTTATCCCTTCAAAGAAGTTCATATTCATGGGTACTAGAGTTATAATGTAAACATATCTGTGTGGGGGGCACAATTCAATCCATAACATTATATCTTCTAAATATGAGTGATTAGGGACACATTCTCAATCCTAAGCCCAAATCCTTTGTATTTTCTTCTCTTGATGTCCCCTATCATATCCTACTATTGACCCTCATTTTCCCCTGCCAGTCCTGACTCAAACCCATTAGGGGCAGATCACCTACAATTCCCTCTGTATTTTATTAAGTCAGTGTCAAGTGCGCAAGCCTTCTGCTACTGCTGCTAATCTTCAAGCATCTATTTCTGACTCTGCTAACATTACTTTGTGTGGCTGAGTGGTAGGTATTCTTTTCGTTGTAGTAAGGAAAAACCAATCTTGTCTTTTGATCAACTATATTTTACATTCAATTCATTGCATTTCGTTGTTCTGGGTAATTCTGTGCCACACTCTAGGTTCTGGGCTGTAGTAATTCGTTCTTTCAGTGTTTAGTCTGCATCTTCTTGAGTTTCATTGCTTTGTTAGTTTCTTATTTACTGGTCATGAATCTCAGTCATGCCTACTTCTCTAAGGTAGGTGTTTGTAACTCTTTTTTAAGTTGGCAGACCGGATAGATATCCACATACATTGCACACCTCTTTCAATAAAATAACCTACTATCAATAAAATGTGCATTCACTTATGTTAAATTCCCAATACGTTAGCTGTTTCTCAACCCCTTTCTTTCCTGCTTATTTGTGATACTTCCATTTGTCATGATACCTAATGCTGAGAATCACTGATGCTTGCTCTGGACTAAATGGCTAGGACATCTCTTTTTCCTAGAGTTGCTGACCAATATCCTCATTGTCCTCCCAGCCAAGACTGGATTTTTCCTGCATATCACTTTTCACTGCTTCCTCTGATGTTTAGGTCTCATTAAGCCTTCTAAGATGCCCTCTCAACCTTCCAAGAAGGGATTTTTCTCCTGTTGTGGATGGTAAAGCTAGGCTACTAAATAAAGTACAAAGAGAAGGGTCATGTTTCAAAGAAATATGATTATATCTCCCCTATTTTCTTTCCAAAAATCCATTGTTTCTTCCTCAACTTTAAGAGCAGGAAACAATGCTCTTAAACTTTGATATAATGAAAATCCAGTGGTAAAATTCTCACCTCACATGTGGGAGATCAAGGTTTGACTCCCAGCCAAGGTACCTCTGAGAACAGCCACCACCTGTCTGTCAGGGACACTTGCATGTTGTGATGATGCTAAACAAGCTTCAGTAGAGCTTTAGATTGTGATGGACTTGGGAGAAAGTTCTGGCAATCAACTTCCAAATATCAGCTGATGAAAGCCCTTTGGATCATAACAGTCTGATCCTCAACCAATCATGAGGATGTCTCGGGACTGAGTGGCTGTTTGTTCCATTGTGCAAGGAGTCACCACGAGTCAGGGGCTGATTTCATAGCACCCGACAAAACAACAACAGCATGACTTAGAAACACACTGCACTCTCCACGTCGGAGACTCTTGTTTAGGATTTTAAGGTCCATTAACTGGTATCTACATCATTACTTGTGGTTCGTATTAATATTTGGACTTGGTCATTAATCTTTTAAAAACTGAGGCTTGCTTTTGGTAAGCATATTGGGGAAAAATAAAGTTCACTTAGAAGGGAAATTCCAAGTCAAAGAGAAAGGAAGGAAAGAGAAAGAAAAAGAGAAAATAAGACAGAGATTTGTCTTTGGAGCATCATCTAAATTTTTGGTATTCCCTTATAAAAGTTAGAAATTCTTCAAAACAGGTTTTGTGGTAAAAACCAGCATCCTTGGAAACACAGCCAAGCCTTTCTGATTAGCAATCCTAGAGACAACTGTGCAAATAAGAAAACAAGCCATCAAAGACAGATCTTTAAATGTATATCATCAATAGGTGCCAGATCTAGATTCCTAGAGATGGTTTGTGGTTAGGTGGGTGGTTTTGCTCTCTCTCTTTTTTTTTTTTTTCTCTGCCTCCTAAATAATATGTAATTTCTCCAGGCCAAGAAATAAATTGAAAGGATTTAGAGGGATTTGCTTATCAGTGGAACACCACGTAGCATTACATTCCCCCTGCTTTTGGGAAGGTACATTGAAGTTTGGTTAATCTTCTGTGGTTCAATACCCCTCTTCCCTCTGTCAGGCTGACTTGAACAACAGATAGATTAATCCCTCTTCCACCCACTCTTCTCCCCTCCTCCCTCCCTTCTCTCTGGATCCATCCTACTCTTTCTGAGCAGATGGAAGAAAAATCTTAAAAATGGAAAGAAAAAAAAAAAAGGAAAAAAGATGCTGCAACCCATTTATTTATATAATCCCCAAAGACTTTAAGGATAAAAATAAAAGACCCCAATCCTTGGCACAAATTTTGACTAAGTTTAGCTTAGTTTTTCTGTTGTTAATTAAATCTTGAGTCTGCAGAAGGTTTCTCTAAAGGTTAACAAACTAGTAAAAGTTATTATAAGTCATGTTGTTCTTTATCCTGCTCCAGTATATGAAGGTTGCAAAAAGAGAATTTGGAGGCAAGATTTGAAGGGAGATGGGTAATACTGTTGGCTTGAATTCCGGTTTAATCTGCTATCTTGAGTGACAATGGATAATCATTTTAAGTTACAGCGAATGCCTCTTATGGACCCTATATTAAGTTTTATAGTGTTGGAGTAGCAAATGCTTTAGCAGATAATCAGTGTTTTCTGGTTTGGCTTGGCTCAAATCTCAGTAGTCTATAAACTCCATAAGAATAAGAACTGTGTCTATCTAACCGCCAGGCTGATGACTGGTGCTTTATGGACAATTAATAAATATTTGATGAAGGAATGAATGATTGAATGAGTAAATGCACACATGAATACAATCATATATTCAGAGCAGTATTTTTTTTTTATTTTTATTTTTACTTAGATTTCTTAGAAAGCTCTCTGTTCCAATAACTGATTTTGGTCACACTAAATGCTGTATCTGTAGTCCAGGGTAACAACCCTCCTTAAAGGTTTCTCTTTCTAGATATATGTGGTCATATCTGACCTGGTAAGTGATCATCTCTAGGAGTGAGTAGAGAGAAGAAAGTAAAGGATACCTTGCCAGACCCCAAGTACATGAACCCTGAGACAGCTTTGAAATTCACAAGGCATTGTTTTAATTAAAAACAAGCAAACAAACAAACACAGGGCTCACCAAAGATAGCATCTCAGCAAGACTAGAATGCTGTCTCTTCAACTCCTATCTTTCTGACTTAAACATGACAAGTTAGGAACATTTATGTCTTGTTTTGTCGTTATGGATCTAGTCTTTTCTTCTGCAGATGACTGTAAAAGGCAAGTCTAATCAGGATAAAAATGAATGTAAGGACATCATACTCATGTAGTCTTACCTTGTTCTAAGATTATTTCTTTATTGGAATTGAAAGTGATAGGGAGGAGACAGGAGGAAAAAGATAATAATGGCTTCTAACAAGTTTCTCTAACCTCCAGAGATTTTTCTATCTTTGGTTTAGTCTGAAAATCATCTAGTTGAGAGTATGTTAATGTATATATATGTGTGTGGTCTACTAGCATTGATTAAAGAAACACAGGAAACATTTTTTTTTTCAGTTTTATTGTGATTTGGGTGAAAGTTTAGAGGGCAAATTCATCCTTCATACAGTGATTCACATACACTTTGTCTCATGACATTCACTGCAACCTCCCACAATGCAACAGCTCCCCTCCCACTTCCTCTCCATAGCCACCTCTTTCTTCCCTGTGCCCTTCTCTCCCATACATTCCTGCCCCCTGAGCTGTCTCCCTGTGCTACACAGCCCTTCTATTCTCGCATGGTTGATTTCTCCAAGGAGTGTATATGCCTGTCTTTTGTTTGGCTGAAAGCCCCAGGAGTGGGTTCAATTCCAGATCTGAAGGGCAGCTAGAGACCATTGTCTCAGGTATTCCACCAGACACTATAAGACCAGCAAACCTGGTCCCCTCCTCCTTTTTTTTTTTTTTTTAATGATTTTGAATTTTGTTCCACATTGTTCTCCCATTCTATCCAGGATCACCTCACAGGCAACAGTTTTTTAGAGAAAATTGTAATAGGTACATTTAAAATGAGGTGGTCAAATTTTTCAAATCCCATCAAAGAATTGGAGGTTTAGAGAGTCAGTGAGTTCTTATTTTATTGAAAATATTTCAGATATCCTTTATTTAAATGGATAATAAGAATTTAAAATGAAGTTGGTGGAAACCCTCCCTTCTGTGAGATATTGATAGCTCTAAGTCAATTTTAGAATGGAAGTATAGAGGGGAAAGAGCTCAAACACCAAGCGTTGAAGAAATTTAATTCTTTTTAGCATGAAGCAGCTGCAGAGATGTATGGCTGTTTTCTGTGGGACTTCAGAATATTTATGGACCTTTCTCTTTTCCTTTTTCATTGGAAGAAAGGAGATCATCATTCTTGAGTGTGTTATTTATAACTTCATAAAGCTGTTCTGTGGCAGGACTTATTTTATCTCGTGTTTAATCTCGGTCAAATAACTGTGCTTCCAAGGAGCTGGGTGGAGAAAAATGATTATCCCCAAAATGATTAGCCTATTCTCAGCATAAGACACAGGGCTAAAGGCTGGGATCTTTAGCCGTAAATAGGCATTTGGGGAAGTAAGGAGGAGATGGAGGAAACTGTCTTGATGTGATTGTGACAGTAGAAGCTTCTTTCAATTCCAAGTAATGGATAGCAATGAAGAGCAATGTGAAGACGTCACTGTGCTGAGATGGGAAGAGCCCTTCAGAGTAAATAATTAGAAGCAGGGGATTATAGAAACAATAATTTGTTGTCTAAAACTGAGAAGCCAGATCTGTGAAAGTGAGGGAATTAGAAGGTAAATATACCTATAATGTATATGTAATGTATCATGTATATGCAAATATATAAAATATAATGCATTCATTTTGTAAAGAGTTCTGGTGGTGCAGTACCTAAGGCATTTGACTGCTAAACAGAAGGTTGGTTGTTCAAACCCACCAGCTCTTCTGTGGAGGAAGATGGGGCAATCTACTTCTGTAAAGATTT
This sequence comes from Orycteropus afer afer, assembly GCF_000298275.1. Classification (NCBI taxonomy): domain Eukaryota; kingdom Metazoa; phylum Chordata; class Mammalia; order Tubulidentata; family Orycteropodidae; genus Orycteropus; species Orycteropus afer. The sequence continues at coordinate 820,568 of NW_006921666.1, read as the reverse complement.
ACCACCTCAGAAACCCAATGAGGGTTGCTATGAATTAGAGTAGACTTGAAGGCAGTGAGTTATTTACTGTGTAATGGACATAAGGTAAATATGTCCATTATTTACTGTGTAGTGGACATAAGGTGAATATGTCCATTTGGGCAGACAGAGTTTTTAGCTTTCCTCTGTCCCAGTTTTATTCTGAGGTAATTTCATTAAACATTGCTTGGGGGCAGTTAAGAAAAAGAATATAAATGCAACAAAAAAAATCTTTCAGGAAAAGAATAAAGAGGGCTCCTGCTAGAAAGATATTTTCATGAAAGTTATTAGAATAACTATCTATAGTTTTATGAACCCTAATACAGGGCTAAGTAATTCCAACATGTGGATTAAAATATGAAATCCATATTTTAAAACAGGGTAGTATGAATTATTATTTTTAATATAGGACATGGCTCTCATCTAGGGACAGAAGAATATTTTCCTTCTCTTGAGAAGGCAAGGGAAGGCACTTAATCTGAACTGTGAAGTGGCACAGTGAGACCCAGGCGTTATGTTCTGAAACCGTATGTATTAGCTACGCCAGAATGTGATGGATGACACTGGTGATGTGTAGGGAAGGGAAGAGGGAGAGAAGTCTGATAGGACAGGCTGTTGGATGCATGCTCACTTACCCAGGTTTTCAAGACTAGCATGACAAAACAAGGTGCTGTCATACTGTCTTTCTAGCACATCTCTTGACTCTTACCCTGTGCTACTTGTAACTCAAAAACTCACTGCCCTCAAGGTGGATCCCACTCATAGAGACCCCTCTTTGGATTTCTGAGGTGGTATCACTACCAAAGTAGATTGCCCAATCTTCCTCCTGGGAAGTGGCTGGTGGGTTTGAACCGCCAGCCTTCTTATTAGCAGTTAAATGCTTTAGACATTTGTAGTTGTACAAATGAACTGCTATTTCATACCTCTGACTCTCTGCTAATAGTGAACCCTTTATTTCCTGGAATGCTCTTTTCCTTCTCCGACTCACTGCCCTTGCTTTCTGCTGCTTCACTACTCTCTGTCCCTTAGGTCTCATTTTCCACTTCTTTGCCTGGAAGTGAGCTCTGCGTCCTTGCTGTTTGCTTTCTTAGCACCATATGCTTACTCTTGTCATAGCATTCTCTGTTTACTATGACAAGTTTGCCTGTTTACTTGAAGATCTTATCAGAGACTGAGTTCCCAGAGCAGAGGAATTGTGTCTTATGACCACCGTATCCCTAGTAACTGGTATACATTTGACATATGTGTTTAATGAATATGTATTGAAGTACCGAATGAATGAAGGGAGGGAGGGAGAAAGGGACAGAGGAAGAGAGGAATAAAAAAAAGCACCTTGTTGACATAGTTATATACCATTGATAGTGGGTCTAGCAGCCTAGCTAATAATTGCTTTCAAAGTTACCTGCTTGTCCTCATAGATCTTTTATTCTTCCATGAATGATGGCTAAGTTTCTTAGTGCTGCAATAATGGAAATACCACAAGTTGGGAGCTTTAACAAACAGAACCACCTTGCCTCACAGTTTGGAGTCTCAAAGTCTGGACTCGGGGCATCAGTTCCAGGAGAAGGCTTCCTCCCTCTGTTGGCTCTGAGGGAAGAGCCTCATGTCTTTCCAGCTGTGCCCTGGCTCCTTGGCTGTCTTCATGTGACGTGGTACCTGTCTTCCCTCATCTGTGTTTCCTTGCTTCTCTGCCCAATCTATTCCTTTTATTTCAAAACTGATTGACTTAAAATACATCTTACACTGATATGGCCTCATTGACATAACAAAGCAAAAATCCCTTATTCCATATGGGATTGTATCTGTAAGTATAGGGATTAGGATTACAATGGATTAGGATTAGAAATGGAGACAAAATTCCATCCCTAACAAGTGACTAGTGGATAATGATAGTATATGACATATGGGAAACATAATATATAAATACTATAAGCCGATCCATTGGGAATTATGAGAACTTCAGATAATCATTATGAGAACAAAAAATGTGGAGGAGATGACATGAAAGGTAGCTTGATTAACATTCCCAACAAACCATATAGAGAAGAGTTTTCTAAAGCAATATTGTTTTCTGAAGGATCATTGTAAAAATGCCAGATGCTACTACAAATGTCTACACTCTTGGTTATTGTATTAAAAGTGTTAATATATGTTAACTGCTTAGCATAAAGATTAAAACAGAAACTAGTGTTTGATAAATGTCAAATATTGTTAGGAAGCAAGATTCTAGAAAGTTCAGATATTCATTTTTTCACAAAAGTACTAATTATTCTTTCTAAGATATAGAAAATATGAAAAGTAGTTGTGATTGTGGCAAAACACACACACACACACACACAGCATCTTAGGGCTGCTGCATTTTATTTAAAAAAAAAAAAAAAATAGAAGTCTATGGTACCTTTTGGGAGCTCTGGTAGCATAGTGCCTAAAGCACTTGACTGCTGACCAGACAGCTGGCGGTTCAAACCCACCAGCCACTCCTCGGAAGGAAGGAAGGGCAATCTACCGTAGTGATACTGTCTGGGAAATCCAAGGAGGGGTGGTTATGAGTCAGGTCCGACTCGACGGCACGTAACAACAACAGCAACAACATGGTCCCATTCTACTTCTAACAGTTTCGTTTCAAGTTGTGTATACTAGCAATAGTGAAACATACATCACCAACACTGAAAACTGGAGAGTCACTAGAGTGTGTCTTTTCTACCAAGGCTCAATATCAGATCCTGAATGTGCTTATATGTGGGGGAGGACATGGACAGAAAGAAAACAAATGAAGTTGCTAAAGAAGGCCCTGGGTTGTCTGAGGATAACTTTGAATTAAATTGCCATTGTTTCAGGATATGATTCTAAGCTCATATAATGCACAAGTCTTGATTTAGGATTTTTGACTTGTCTACATGGCAAAGATACCAAAAGACCAAACCTATTGCCAGCAAGTCTATTCCAACTCATAACAACCCTAAAGGACAAGTAGCACTGCCCCATAGCATTTCCAAAGCTATGTATACATCTTTAAGGAAGCAGACAGCCTCATCTTTCTCCCTTAGAGTGGCTCATAGGTTCAAACCACCAACTTTTTGGTTAGGAGCCATATGCCTTAACCCTTGTGCCACCAGAGCTCCTTTTATAATGGAAGTAGGAAAAAAAACTAAAACACCTGGATTGTAACCTTCTTAATCCTGTGTCATTGTGCAACTCAAAGCACAATGCCCTGGCAGAGCAAGGCCTTCTGATAAGTAGTGGCCTCTGTGCGAGGGATGGCCAGTGTCAATGCCAGATCCTCTAGGACAGCATCAGTTATATGCCAGGCAGTGCGAGGATGGAGATAGTAGTAATTGCTTTGGGACTTTCATTGGCCTGTGTCTCTAATTGGGGGTGATGATGTGTAGGGCACAGAAGAGGAGGAGCGAAGGTTTCTTTGAACACAGAGCATTTTCCTGTGATTTTTAAACCTCTCTTGGCATCTCCATAAGTATATTGTTCTTTTGCTACAATTTGTGTCATTTGCAACCAGAAATGGTGGCAGTGAATTATGAACAACTAAGGGCAGTTCTAATGAAGAATGTATCATCAAAGATGAAGTTCATAGACAGCTATCAAACTTATCTAAATTTAGAGGGATTGGCAACACAGTCCCTAAGGCACTTGACTGCTGACCAGAAGGCTGGCGGTTCAAATCCACCAGCCACGCCTCGGAAGGAAGGTTGGGCAATCTACTTCCGTAGTGATACTGCCTCGGAAACCCAAGGAGGGGTCGCTATGAGCTGGATCTGACTGGAGGGCACATAACAATAACAACAACAACAGCAGGCTTGAAAGGAACTCTCACGGCACCAAAGTTATCTAAGTTTAGAGTGACTAGCAGGCTTAAAAGGAACTCTCATGGCATAGTGGATAAGGCATTTACCTGCTAACCAGAAGATTGGTGATTCAAACCCACCAGCTGCTCCATGAGAGGAAGATGAGACAATCTACTTCCACAACAATTTACAGCCTTGGAAACTCAATAGGGGTCACTATGGCCATGAGGGTTCAGGCTTAAAGGAGCTCTGGTGAAGTAGTGGATAAAATATTTGTGTGCTATCCATAAGATCAGCAGTTTGAACCCACCAGCTGCTCAATGGGAGAAAGATGAGGCAATCTGCTTCTGTTAAGATATATAGCCTTAGTCAGAATTGACTTGAGGGCAGTTGGTACCAGCTTAAATTGGCTGAATTTATTTATAAATTTAAGCTAATATTTACTAAGATGCTACCATATGAAAGGAACAAAGCTTCACTTTCAACATCACATTTAATCCACATAACCAGCCAATAATAAAGACACTTTGTTTATGCCAATTTAGAGCTGAAAAGATTGAGACTCACAAAGGCTAAGTAACTCTCCTTACTAGCCACTGACTATAAAGGGGAACCTAAAATTGGCCCCTATACTCTGTCTAGAGTAAGGACCAATCATACCACCCTGTGTTAGACTGCTTTCCATCTAAGCTATTTGGAGTCTGTTGTTGTTGACGGTGCCGTCAAGTTGGCTCCAACTCATAGCAACCATATGTACAAGAGAATTTAACACTGTCCAGTCCTGCACGAGCCTCACAATCCTTGCTAAACCTGAGCCCATGATTGCAGCCACTGTGTCAATCCATCTCATTGAGGGTCTTCCCCTTTTTCACTGGCCCTCCACTTTACCAAGCATGATATCCTTCTCCAGGGAATGGTCCCTTCTGACAACATGACTAAGGTAGGTGAGATGAAGTCTGGCCATTCTCCCTTCCAAGGAGCATTCCAGCTGCACTTCTTCCAGGACAGATTTGGTCATTTTCCTGGCAGTCCATGGTACTTTCTGTATTCTTCACTAACACCACAACTCAAAAACATCAACTCTTCTTAGGTCTTCCTTATTCATTGTCCAGCTTTCACAGGCATATGAGGTAATTAAAAACACCATGGCTTGGGTTGGGTGCACCTTAGTTTTCAAAGAGACATCTTTACTCTTAAGGACTTGAAAGAGGTCTTTTTGCAGCAGATTTGCACCATGCAATATGTCATCTGATGTCTTGACTGCTGCTTCCATTGGTATTGATTGTGGAATCAAGTAATATAAAATCTTTGAGAATTTCAATCTTCTCTCCATTTATCAAGATGCTTCTTATTGGTCCTGTTGTGAGGATTTTTGTTTTCTTTATGTTGTGGTGTAATCCATACAGCAGACTATAGTCTTTAATCTTCATCAATAAGTGCTTCAAGTCATCTTCACTTTCAACAAACAAGATCGTGTCATCTACATATCACAGATGGTTAATGACTCTTCCTCCTGTTCTGATGCTGCATTTTCCTTCATATAATCCAGGTTCTCAGGTTATTTGCTCATCATACAGATTGAATACGTATGATGAAAGGATACAAACCTGACGCACTCCCTTCCTGATTTTGAACAATGTAGTATCCCCTTATTCTGTTCAAATAAGAGCCTCCTGGATAACTATCAGGAGGAAGTGAGAAGGGAGATGTTGCATTGTGGTAAATTGTGGTCAATGTCATGAGACAAAGTGTATGTGAACTGCTGTATGGAAAGTGTATTTGCTCTGTAAACTTTCACCCAAATCACAATTAAAAAAAAAGAATGCAGGGAGCCAGATTTGCTCTGGTTAACCAACCATCTTCTCCAGTGGCATCAGATTTCACCTGGGCATAGGGACAGAGAAGTGATTAGCAATATAAAAGTTCCCAGCCTGTCTGTGGAAAAGAAATCATTCCAAGGATACATTTCTGTGGTACTTAATTTTCCAATGGCACACACACACACACACACAAAGAGCTTCCTGGTCTATGTACCAGTTTCTGATGAGTACAATTAAGTGTTCTGGAATTCCCATTCTTCTCAATGTTATCCATAATTTTTTATGATCCACATATTTGAAAACCTTTGAATAGTCAATGAAACACAAGTCAACATCTTTCTGGTATTTTTTGCTTTTAGCAAAGATCAGCATGATATCCCTCATTCCATATCCTTTTCTGAAGCCATCTTGCATTTCTGGAAGTTCCCTGTCAATATATTGATACAACTATTTTTGAATTATCTTCAGCAAAATTTTACTTGCATCTGATATTAATGATATTGTTCTATAATTTCCACATTCTGTGGAATCAACTTTCTTTGCAATGAGTACAAATATGGATATCTTCTAGTCAGTTGGCCAAGTAGCTATCTTCCAAATTTCTTGGCATAGATGAGTAAGTAACTCCAAAGCCAACATCTGTTCGTTGAAGTATATCAACAGGTATTCCATCAATTCCTGGGGCCTTGTTTTTCACCAATTCCTTTAGTGCAGCTTTGTCTTCTTCCTTCAATATCATTGTGTCTTGATCATACGCTACTTCCTGAAATGGATAAACACGGACTAATTATTTTTGGTACAGTGACTCTGTGTATTCCTTCTTTGTTCTTTTGATGTTTCCTGCATCATTCAACATTTTGTCCATAGAATCTTTCAATATTGCAATGTGAGGCTTGAGTTTCTGATTCAGTTCTTTCATGAGAAATACTGAATGCTTTCTTCCCTTTTGGTTTTCTAACTCCATGTCTTTGCACATTTCTTTATAATGATTGGCTTTCTCTTCTCAAGCTCCTATTTGAAATCTTCCATTCAGCTCTTTTATCTTATCATTTCTTCCATTTACTTTAGCTGCTCTCCATTCAAGAGTATCAGAGTCTCTTCTGACATCCACTTTTGTCTTTTCTTCCTTTTCCGTCTTTTTAATGACCTTTTACTTACAAAGTCAAGTAAACCAAAAATGGTTTACTTACAAGACCATGGATGATATTCTTGATGTCATCTCACAATTTATCTGGTTTCTGGTCACTGGTGTTCAATGTGTCAAATCTTCTCTTTAGATGGTGTCTAAATTGGGGTGGAATATAATCAAGGTCCTATTTTGGCTCTTGTGGACTTCTTTTAATTGTCTTCAGCTTCAGCTGGAAGTTTCATATGAGCATTTATGGGTCTGTTCCATAGTCAGCTCCTGGCCTCATTTTGGCTGTAGATATTGAGCTCCTCCATCACCTCTTTCCACAGATCTAGTTTATCTGATTTCTGTGTATCCCATCAAGTGAAGTCCACATTTATAGCCCACTATGTATGTTGTTGAAAAAGATATTTGCAATGAATAAGTTGGTGGTCTTGCAAAATTCTGCCATGTGATCTCAAGCTTCATTTCTATCACCAAAGCCATATTTTTCAACTACTTGTGATTCTTCTTTGTTTCCAAGTTTTGTATTCCAATCACCAGTAATAATCAATACATCTTGATTGTATATTTGGTCCATTTCAGACCACAGAAGTTGATAAAAATCTTCAATTTCCTTGTCTTGGGCTTTGGTGGTTAGTGCATCAGTTTGAAAAATAGTAGTATTAAGTGGTCTTCCCTGTAGGTGTTTGGATATTATCCTATCACTGACAGCATTGTACTTCAGGATAGATTTTGAAATATTCTTTGTGATGATGAATGCCATGCCCTTCCTCTTCAATTTGTCATTCCCAGCATAGTAGATCCTAGGGTTGTCTGATTCAAAATGGCCAAAACTTGTCCAGTCCATTTTACCTCACTAATGCCTAGGATATCAATCTTTATGCATTCCGTTTCATTTTGGACAACTTCCAATTTTCCTAGATTCGTACTTTGCACACTCCATTTTCTGATTTTTAATGGATATTTACAACTGTTTCTTCCCATTTTGAGTTGTGCCACATCAGCAAATGGAGGTCCCTAAACTTTTCCTCCATCCACATCATTAAGGTGAACTCTACTTTGAGGAGACAGCTCTTCCTTAGTTGTATTTTGAGTTCCTCCTGACCTGACCTGAAGGGCTCATCTTCCAGCACAGTGTAGGACAATATTTCAGGACTATTCATAAAGTTTTCCAATACTGTATCAGACAGTGTTTCACCACTGTTCATAATGTTTTTACTGGTCGGTTCTTTGAGAAATGGATGGCCCCTTCTTTCTTTCAAGTGTCTTAGTCTGGAAGCTCTGCTGAAACCTGTCCATCTTGGATGATCTTGCAGGTATTTGAAACAATGGCAGCATAGCCTCCAGCCTCACGGCAACACATAAGCCACCACAGTATGACAAACTGACAGATGAGTGGCGGCTTTTGAGTCCAGGTACCATTTAAACGAGTTCCTGGTAAAATGTGCTTCTGTTGCCTCAGAGAAGCTTCCATGTAGAAGACCAGCAGAAACAAAGTTTCTAGGGAAGTGGAGCACAGAGAGAGTTGAATGGGAAGAAAGAGACTTGGAACATGAGAGAACAGCAGGGTAGCGATACACTCTTGGGATGAAGTGGAGGTGAGGTTGAGGAAAAGGATAGAGGTAGAGAGGTGTCACCTAAACCAGAGGTCATAGAAATGTGTAGTATTCAGGGAGACAGAAGAAAATGAGAGGAAAACACTACATATACTACATACATACACATACACATATATGTATATGTATATATATATACATATACTATATACATATACTACATACTTCCAACCTTGAAGCTACTAGTACTTTCCCTGAAAACCAGAAAACAAGACAAACAATAAAAGCTAATTTCTTTTGGACAATGAGAACATGAGTATTAACATATCCATCTTGGAACTAAGATACCGATACCACTAATAACAATATTAATACACTTGTTGGTGTCTGTTGGCGTTACACACTATTTTCATGCATTTGCTCAACAATCTTTTTAAACTTTATGATGTGGGCTTCACTGCTTGAGATACATTCATGAGTCTTTCATTAACTGATCAGGTTTCCCTCAGAACTAAGGGCTGAAGCCAGTTAATCACTACATGGGTCATTCTGCAAGGTTGCTATAGTCAAATCACCAACATTTATTCCTGATGGGACACAATTTAGAACGGTGTTGTTTCTCAACCTCTTTTACATTACTCCCTAAGGAGTTTTTCGGAGTCTCTGGATGGTACAGGCAGTTAATGTGTTCAGCTGCTAACCAAAATATTAGCAGTGTGAGCCCATTCAGAGGCACCTCAGAAGAAAGGCTTGATGAGCTGCTTCTAAAAAATTGGCCGTTGAAACACTATGGAACATAGATCTACTTTAACACACATGAGGTCACCATGAATCAGAATTGATTCAAGGACAACTGGTAAAATAGAATTTTTTTGGACATCCCCCCCCCCCCCCCCGTGAAATTGTAATACCACAGATATGCTACATGTTTGTTTAGGTAACCCAACCTTTTAGAGAACCACCAACCTTTGCAATGTCTAAAGTCCCCTACCACCAACAAGAACCAAATTTGCTTCCTAAAGTATGATATCTCCCATGTTCAGAACACATGCATTAAAACCATCCAGCAGTGATGATGGCCCTTCCAAAGTGATGTTTTCATTTTATAACTGCCTTCCTCTTATGTACAGTTAATGTTTATTCCCTTATCTCTGGTTGTCAGCCCCTTTGCTGCCTGCCTCCCCTAAGTAGCTGGAATTGAACCTGTATCAGACCCCGGCACAGCAGGAAATACCGAGAAAGCATGCTCACAAATCAGAGAGCCCTAGGACATTCACCAGCTGCAGTTTCTGGAAATGAAATCTACATGTCAGTAGGGTCTAATTAAAAAAAAAAAAAAAAAAAGATGTTTGAAACTTCTTTTTCCTACTAACTTTAAAGAGGAGCAAGGGATGAAGTATCTCCCTATCAGATGCAGAATAAAGATCAATAGCATGGTTTAAGGCACCTTTCTGCCAGTGTCAATTAAATGAAATCAATTACCTAATGTAGCTTTTCTATTGTTCTTTGCTGTGTCCAGTGATCATATAACCAGCATGTCTATTTATAAAGGATATTTTCTGGAAATACTAGGCATATGGTTATCGTGTAAGAGAAGGTATAAAGAACTCAACTGTGAGACCACAAATAGAGGTCTAAGATGTGTCTGTTTAAGTCTTCACTATGTTTCTTACTACCTATGTGTCCTTCAGAAATCCACTTAAATTATTTGAACTTTGGATCTCATTAAAATTATGCTAATCCATATATACGTATGCAGCACAGATATTTGCTTGTAGTAATTACTCAATAGATAGGGAAGTAGTTTCCTTGTTGCCTCTTCTTTTTGGATATGGATTCAGACTTCAATGCACTGGGAATAATAAAACCATCAAGTCAGTTAATATTAACATCAAAGGAAAAAGAAAGGAACTATAATTTATTGAACAGCTACTCTATTGAGTACTGTTATGTGCATGCTCTTGGGTTAGGTCGATTTTGACCTGTAGCGACTCCCCGTGACAAAGCGGAACTGCCCCATATTATTCCCTGCGGTATAATCTTTACGGGAGTAGATCGCCACCTGTTTTCTCCCCTAAAGATTCTGGGTCCATTGGAACTTCCATTCTTTTGGTTAGTAGCTGAGCGCTTAACCATTGCACCACCAGATCTCACATTAAACCAAAAAGTTGGGTTTCACATATAATCTTATTTATTCAATGATTTATTTATTTATTCATTTATTCAAATGAATATTCACTCATTTATTCAGTCAACAGAATTTATTGTGCATGTAATTGGTGTCAGATATAGAGAACTGTCTTCTCAGAGCCAATATCCACAGTTTCCTATATTCCTTCCAGCAGATTGCCTGGCATTGGGAATTTCTGCAAGAATCATTAAAATAAAAACATCATCTCAAGTTCAACTATTATTGTTATGGTCAAAAAACTCTCTGCTCACTTCAGGAACAGCCTTACCTGTGGCCAGAGTCTGTCATGTTATCTCTCTGCTGGGCCACATAACTGATTCAGTTAATTGCAGGGATTACATGAAGGAATTGGTGTGAGCGAGAGAAGCCATTACGCTGTTCCTGACCAGACTGCATTGCAGTGTTCATTAATCATGCCAGCCGATAGAATCACAACCACCATATGGTACACTTGAGACCACACACCATATGCATTGAAAAGCTCGCAAAGCTGCAGTGCCTTTCTGCACTGCTTTTCACTCTGGTCCCTCCCACCATTTACAACAGCCCTGCTCCTACCCTTCTGGTTCTAAAACTTGAAATAAAAGTCAGGATCACATCATGCTGCTTATTGTGATTTATGGGGATGTGATAGGCTTGGGTCACCTGGAACCACCTTGGGCTACTCAGCTTCATGACCCACACAGATTATCTGGACTCAGAGCCTTTCAGAGTAACATGGGAGTTAAACATGCCCTATCCTACAGCATGCCTTCTTTAGGTAAGAGAATCAGTAATAATCATGGGACACAGTGATAAGTGTCTGATGCCTTTGTTCATTGGTTTCCTTATCTCTCTCTGTTCTCTCTCTCCCCCCACCCCATTACTTTTCTTTGACATGCACAGCCAACATCAGATGACCTTGTTTCATCTGCTGAATGTTCTAGTGATGATGAAGACTTCGTTGAATGTGAGCCGAGTACAGGTAGGTCAGGTCAGTCTTGTTTTGCTTGCTTTATTTTTTCATTTGCAAAAAACAATACATACATATATGTGCATATATACATGTTTTATATATATTATAGTGTGTAATGTGTGTGTATCTCTGATATCTATATATGTATGAACATACATATATAAATATTAATATATAAATGAAAGCATCAAATCCCATGGAATGAGCTTAAGATCCCAGGGAAATTTACAATCAGACCCTTAATAACTAAAGAAAAATCTATGGGGTAGGACCTAATTTGGGGCAATCAGATGTCCAGAGTCACCACCAAAACTGCAAATGTGTACCAGCTAGTGGCAGACATGAAATTGACAGCAGGTGGGGGCATGAAAATATCGATTTGATGTTGGAAAGACATGAAAAAAAACTATGAACCCAAAGTGGGGCCATAAAGATTGGTAAATAGCATCTATACCTTGTGAATTGTTCTGAGCCCAAGAGACAAACAAAGCAAAACAAAAACACAGTTTTCCATGGGCTTTTGACAGCAGTTAACATGGTCTTATATTGATACTAGTGTTGTTTGTTGTGTGTCTAGAGAACTTATGAAGCAAAATAGTATAGTGAAGCAAAATTAGTACTGAACCATGCATGTCAACGGCTGTGATGCTTCAAAATGTACCTCCTATGCTGAAGTTGAGAGGACTTTGGCAATTAGAAGCGTCAATGTGTTCCCTTTTTGCACCCAGATACATTTTGATGTTTTATGGTCTTTCTTTATAGTGAGCTATATATGATATAATGTCCAGCAGGTATCTGCAATATCTTATTACTTCCTATCAACTTTTCCAAGTCAACTGTTTTGAGACTTGCTACAAGTTAAACATTTATATAAATATATATATATATATATATATACACATAATATATACACTTTATATATATTATATATATATATATATATATATATATAATAGAGAACAGATATCATTGAATTTCTGTGTATGTTTAATAGAATTAAAAGCTGCAGATACATTAGGATCTTATTTTATCAAAAGCTAAAAGAAATAAATAGAATTTTCTAGTTGATTCTTTTCATTGTTTTATTTTTTTCTTCCTTTTTTAAGGAAAGGCAAGTCATTAAATATTTCATTTTGCTAATTCCAGAGAAATCTGAGCTTCATTTTAAAAAAAAAAAAAAGTAACAGAAGTAAAACACCCTCCATTTTTTACCCCAAAATGATTGACAAATATTGATGACTGACTCCTTAGTGACTTGTAAGTGGCTTTGACTCCAGGAAGTTCTATGGGTTCCTGTCCTTAGTGGTACAGGGATATATCAATAATAGATAGGGCTTTTCCATTCTGAGTGTGATGTATTCATTTGGAATTTAGTTGTGTACCAGGAAAGTAAATTTGGTCCAGCTAATCAGATTTTTTTTCAGTTTATTGACTAATAATTTTAGTGTACTAAAGTGAGGTTTTAATTCTAAAGGGCAGATCCTTCCAATCTATAGCAGAATGTAGACTCCAAGTTCTTATTCAGTGATTAACCCACCCACCCATTCATTCATTCAATAAATATTTCTTGAGCACTCATGCAGGATACAATATATTCCTAGATTTGAGTCCTTCCTATTTTAATAATTTTCATAAATGAGCTGTTGAAAAATAGAATAAAGAGATTTATTGCCAAAATTACTTTTCCAACATACCTTAGTTCAACAGATATTTTTTGAGGGCCAATACTATTTATGTTTGATATCTATGGTAGATATTAAGAATTCAGATATGAATATGATATGAATATGACATCATGTCCAAGGCATGATTAAATTAATTGACGTTATAGCTAATAGTTTAAGATATTTTGACTTTAATTTGGTTTACTGTTTATCTTTTTTTTTTTTTTTTGGTTTACATGCTTTGTCAGTGGTGATACTTATGTATGCAACATTTGTGAAGTCCTTATATTTTAAGTATTCTTGTAAAATCTGAAGCTTGAACCTTCAGAAATATTACTACCACCCTCCCCTCCTCACAACACCCTTACTCTCTGCACACACTGTCATCTCCTTAGAAACTTCAACAGTAAGGGAGAGGTTTTTTTTTTTTTTTTTTCCTAGATAAGATCCACAAGATCTCTCTCTCCTCAGATGGTGGGTATGCCATTTGGTATTAAACTCGCACAAGTCCAAACATGAATAGTTTCAAACTAAGTCCATTTGCTTTTCAGTGGCTGCAAAGATATTTCATCTGATTCAAAAGCAGGGGACACAAACCCAATGCCAGCATTTCTGAAATAATATAATTGCATCTAGTGTGTGTGGGATAAGAGCAATTTTTAAAATGATATGTGTTCTGCAGCGGACCTCAGGGACAAGGGAGTGGGTCAGGTATGTAAATAAAGTAGGTCACAGAGTCCCCATCCTGAAGGAATTGATCCCTTCTCCTAGGATTATTCAACTCATCAAAACAGAAGAATAAGCATTTCCTCTTTCTAAATATAGCTACCCATAAAGTATTCCTGGTAAGTGATTTGGATAAACGGGATTATGTCAGAAGCATATTTAATATAGGAAGGAAGTAGATATATTCCTGCTGATGTCTGGAGAGCAGAGGCTTTGCCCTGGGGACCTGATTAGTTCAGACGAGGGTCACACATACAGCTCTCAAGCCCTCTTCTCCATTACACAGGAGGTAGCTCCCCAGCCTTCACATCTCCCCAAAACAATAAGGATTAAGCATCAGAGACATCTAAACCAGTAGTTTCTGGGGCAGGTTTTGCACTGCCTAAACGGAAGTTTCCCATTGCCCATGCAGCAATAGAAAATGGTGACATTTACAAAACTTTGATATAAAGTGTTGATCCTGAGATGGAATTTGAATATTGAGATTAAAATCTACTTTTGACCTCATAATTCACTGACTCAGTTTCCAAAATTATACTTTTTTCATCAAGACTAAGGCTTAATGGGAAGAAATAAACTTGATTTATTACCCAGGCCTTATTCTATTGTATTTAACAATTACTTTGTCTTCTTTCATTTGGTTACCGAGTTTATTATTTTCTATCCATCTCAGTTACCACATTATTTCTTGATTAGTTTACATACATTTGAAACCCTCAGTTTTCATAAATTTGGGCAGTTTTGTGTGTGCTGTGATTCAACTATTTTTATTTTCATTTAAATGAAATTCTTTTCCTAATTTCATATCCTTTGAATGAAAATGAATTTCAATTTTTAGTCAGATGTAACCAATTGCCTTTTCACACCCAGAACCCATTTTGACATTTGCAGTTCAAACTCACTAGCCAATCCTGAGGAGAAAGATGTGGCAGTCTACTTCTGGAAAGATTTACAGCCTCGGGAACACTATGGGGAAGTTCTACTCTGTCCTATGTTGTTGTTGTTGTCATGTGCCAGACCTGACTCATAGCAGCCCCTCCTTGGGTTTCTGAGGCAGTATCACTATGGTAGTAGATTGCCCCATCTTCCTTCTGAGGCGTGGCTGGTGGGTTTGAACTGCCAGCCTTCTGGTTAGCAATCAAGTGCCTTAGGCACTACACTACCAGAGCTCCCCTCTGTTCTATAGGGTTGACTATAAATCAGAATCTACTTGATGGCAATGGGTTTGTTTGGTTTTTGGTAGTTTGGTATAGCTCAGCTATATCATTTTTGGGGACAATCTACATGTTTCAGAGTTGGGCAATTATAATCTTAAGGACTGCATGTCAAGTGGATCTCAACTTTGCATATCAAATGGCTCTTAAATTCCCACTGTATATTTTCTCCCTGAAAACATATAAATAAGCACAAAACAAACAAAAACCAAAACTAAGCCATGAGATCAAGACACAGAGTGAAAGCTCAAATAGTATTTGTTAATCAAATTAGTACAATTCTTAAAATATCCCATGATCATAAATTAAAATTGGAGAATATTTTTTCATACTTCTAACTTCATCTCCCTTTAAGTAGTTAAAATAAAGCGTATTGAATTATTTAAAACCTATCATTTCATATAAGTAAATATTGCCCTAAAAAACCTACATTTCTTCCACATTCTTGTTTTTCCTATCCCTTCTCTTCCTGACTCATTTTATGAGTCACAGACAAGACTGTACTTTCTGAACACGTGCTTTAAGGACCTAAAATTGAATTTTTAACTACACAATCCTAATGAAGCTATCATATCTAAAGGTGAGGATCAGGGTTTTCACTTTCCTAAGTTATAAACTTTGACAGTATGTTCCACAAAAGAAGTCAGAGTCTGCATAATATTTCACAGTCATTTCTTTGGATAGAAACCTTTCCTTCCTTATCACCCTTCCTGGATATTAAATTGTGCAATACACCCATATTTCATTGTCCTTCTTATTTCTTCCAATAAGAAAAGTGGATGAGCTAGAAAGAGGCCAAACAACCACCAGGATGTGGAACTCCCTCATGAAGATCATGGAAGCCAAATAACTATTAAGATCTTTAGTAAATTCATATTTCTGATTAAAATGTGGGAGTGAATTCTGAAATGCAGAGAAATTGCTGCAATTCACTTTCATAGTCTTCTCTCACTGTATTTCCTACTGCTATACCTAATATCTCTATTTTAAAAATAGGTATCAAATCAAAACAAAGTATTCTTAGATTAACTTTTGTGTAATTAGAAATTGTTAACTTTGTATATTTCATGTATTTACAGTTCTCAGTACTCTAAAAGGCCTTGATGGGCGGGTAGGGGGTGCAGGGAAGAGAAGACAATAAAAATAAATTCCTCTTACACCTGAGAAATAGACATGGTTATAATTAACAACCATATCCATTCATTGATTTCGTATCCCAGGATATGTTTTTCTGGTTGTCACTTAGCCAGGCTTTTTGCATCCGCTTTTGCTGAATGTGCTTTGATCAAATCTCAAGGGACAACACTTGCACCAGAGGGCAGACAGTAAAAGGAAGTAAAGATGAAACACATCCATCTATCAACAGGTCTTTGCTAAACAACTTTTATAATGGCTGCATTGAGGGAGATGTTTAAACTAATGGTAGTAATTCGAGATCACAAAATAATTACTATTTCCAGGATGGTTCTCAGATGTATTTTATTCATCAAATCTACAGTCCTCATATTTGCATCTGGTGTTATTGGTACTTTGTTTTTCTCTATTTGCCAGACTGTAATACCCAATATAGTGTGGGTGAAATTTAAATTTGGCACAACACAAAGTGCAGAGCCGTATTTGTATTCTCCAGGTGGAGCTGTGTTCTTAATCTTTATCAGCTTGAGATGTCTCAGTAACATATTTATAATACGAAAGTCTGGCACTGTTGTTAAAAGCATACCAAAACATTGAAGCTTTCATTTGCTGGAACAATGTAGAAAATGCAACTCCAATGTTAAGTCAACGATAATTTTCTAATGAAGGATAAGGAGAAATAAAGTTTTATTTACTAGACACTATAGGTGAGGAAAAGTAAATATGGTGATCATTGGTCCTAAATATGTTATCTATAATCTTGTTGTTGTTGTTATGTGCCGTCAAGTTGGACCCGACTCATAGCGACCCCTCCTTGGGTTTCCCAGGCAGTATCACTACAGAAGTAGATTGCCCAACCTTCCTTCCGAGAAGTGGCTGGTTTGAGTTGCCCGCCTTCTGGTTAGCAGTCAAATACCTTAGGCACTATGCTACCAGAGCCATTTATAGAAATACATTTTGTTGTTAGTGGTTTCAACAAACCTGTAAAGTTAGAAACCTGTATACTTTTATTACCAAGAGATGGATCTTTATTTACTTATTCACTCATTCATTTAATTGTAAGTAAGATTTTCTATATGTAAAGCAATGATTGGTAAATGAAATCATGTGTATATTTTATTGGTCAAGTGGCTATTCAGTATATAGTAGAACATTAAATGTCTACATGAAATAGGCGTGTTTAAAGCTCACAGCACGCAGTGTCACTCTGAAGAACTCAGTCCCATTTAATAACACTTTGAATAAAGGGATAACGGAAATAGTCTGAGATAAACATTTTGGCTTGGGAAAGAAGATGTAAGTAGATATAGGAATAGTGAATTTAATTCATCATTATTGGCTACAGAATGTCATCACTTTTACATATGACTTTTAATGCATGTCCAATGTACACAAAAGCAAACATTTACTCACGTATGTACATCTAAGGTTGATCCTATTTAAATTTTAATTTCTTAATAGATCTATAAATTAGGACTATGTTCATGAGATCATTAATGGTACAGCTGCTGTCTTCATTTATGAACCCACTAAGTGATAAGCAGAAGGTCTGGTGACCTAATGCCTAAGGCATTAGACTGCTAATCAGAAGGCTGGTGGTTCAAACCCACCAGTCACTCCTCCGAAGGAAGGTTGGGCAATCTACTTCCATATTGATACCATCTTGGAAACCCAAGGAGGGGTCACTATGAGTCAGATCTGACTCGATGGCAGTGGTTTTTTTTTTTATTATTTTTTTTTGTAAGTGATAAACCGTATCATTTTTTATCTAATTGACTCCACCCCAAGCCAAGTAAAATTTTAAGCCATTGGAATAAATATGTTCCCTTTAAATCACTAATGATAATATACATTGAAAATTAGAGTAAGGCTAGAAATATCAATACAGGAAACTTACTAATTGGCTCCTATAATTTTGGCAGTTGATAACTTAGACATTGAATAATATATGTGGCTCATGGGTTTACCATTAGCATGAATTTTATGACAAAATAATAAATTTAATTAAAAATTGTTGAAAATGAAAAAATCCTGTTCAACTCTATTACCCAGGATTTTTTGGTGTGGGAGAGGGTGACAAGGGGAGGGAATCAATAGGATCAATGTGTAAATGTAGATACTTCCTTTGAAAGTTCAATAAATTACTTATTTGTGCAACACTTTTGGGTGACTACTATGTATAGTCACTGGAATGGGTGTTGGGAATACAAAAATAAGAACCAACTTTTTATAGGTGTTCACAGTCTCTTAGGGAAGACAGCTATAAAAAATAAGGAAAATAGTGCTCGCTTCGGTAGCACATATACTAAAATTGGAACGATACAGAAAAGATTAGCATGGCCCCTGCGCAAGGATGACACTCAAATTCGTGAAGTGTTCCGTATTTTCTGTCATTTCTAAAAATAAAAAAAATAAGGGGAAATAAAGGTCAGAAGGGAAAAGAAGGGAAGAAAACAGTGTCAACTTACAATGAGTGGAATTGCCTAGGATATGACAAAACCTCTAAGGAGAGGTCGCTAACTCAGGGAATGACGTACCCCACCCAAGGAGAGTGAAGAAAAATCACAGAAGTGCTGCCGAGCAGGGACAGATGGAATTAACTCAGAGAGCATCCTCCCAGATGTTAGTTTTGTGGCACAGAATTTCTGTTTGAAATATTAGTACAGTTCAGTATCAGTCTTTTCTTTGAGCTCCACGTATGCAGGATGGAGTAGGACAAGGGTCCCTTAGGTAACTGGGTAAAGATGGGCAATTGGGAGGGGAAAATTTCAAACCCAACTCATGAGAACTTCCTGATTTCAAATGCCAATGCAAGTAGTAAATAAGGAGTGAACTCAATGAAATCATGAAGCAAGTCAACCAAAAAAAAAAAAAAAAAAAAAAAAAAAAGAAAGAGAAAAGAGGGGTTGGGTTTAAAAGAGAGGTTTTTTTATGAATTTTATTTTATTATTTTTGTTCTAAGTTTTTTCTCCCATAAGCCCCAAATATATAGTTATGTACTATGTGTGTACATATATATATATAATATGTGCATATTAAATATATACTGTCTTTCACTCCATATACATATATACATATATATATATATATATATATGTACACAGTATAAATGACATTAGACTAATATAAGCAGAGATTAACAACAGCCCCTGCCATCAGTCATGTGTTTACACAGAAATTCACACCATCATTCTTAATCAGCATCAGCCAATATAGACATGCATGATACTGTTATAACCTGGCGAAAAAAGCATGTTGATTTTCTTTAGGTTCTGTTTTCCTTGTCATAACTATAATGGTGACTCCATAATTCAATTATACTTGGGATGGGTGGAGTGAAAAAATTATACAGATATATCTATACATATATACACATCCCTGTGTATATATATATAAGTAGATATATACTTTGTATATATTTGAAAAACATTTTATGTCGTTTCACCTCATCTTGTGCCGCATGAATTTTTGGTGGTTCAATTTATTTTGTTTTAAGTCATCTGTAGTATTTTGGTCATAATGGCTATTTTTACCTCATTGTTATACTTTTCTGAGTAATTATAATCATCATTTTTTAAATACTGAAAGATAATATAGGCATACAAATCAAACAAGGCAACAAAATCTTTTCTTGCCATCCTAATCTTGAATTTCTCCCCCCTCAGCATATCCCTTCAGTGTTTATGCTCAAAACAAAACAAATCACAATCAAAGCCAAGAAAGTTGTGTACCAAAGAATGGAAATACCATGTTTTCCTCTTCCTCCTCCACTATATATTGTTTCTTTCAATTTTCTTCCTTTTCTCTTTTCATTTTCCCCATGTCTGCACAAACTGCTGTCCCTTACTTTCCCCTTGATGACAATGCAAATAAAAGGAAAGATGAGAAATCCCTCCCAAAATAAATAAATAAATAAAGTGAAAACATGTAGAAACAACAAACAGAGAAACACGTCCTCCCCACAAATTTCAGATGGCATAAAAAGAATTTTATTGCAGATACAGCATATTTGTTGTATCTTTTATTTCCGGACAAGCCCAGGATCATTGTGTGGCATGCATGACAGTTTTGTAACTAATCCAACTAACCATGGCCTCCATCACGAATGCATGGCTGTAATGACGCCATCTTGTGTTTCATGCAAGTGACACATCCACACTAACCCAGCAATCCAGTGTATGAATTGTGGGGATAATTTTCTTTCGTAGTTATAATTTCATGGGTTCTCATTGTTATTATTATTTTCTCTGGGTCACGGAAGCCCCAAGTTGTTCTTGCAGCATCTCTGTATGGTTGTGTTCTTGAGTTTGCTTTCCTTGGCACAACAGTCAAGTGTCTCTTGTCTGGTACATCTGTCTTGTCAACCTATCTTGGAGTTCACTGTCATGATTTCGTCTTGTGATTCTGTTCTCTGTTTCTAATATGTGGTTTGAGAACCTCTCCCTTTATTTGTCACCCCTCTATTGCCTATACTTTTAATTTTACTCCCAGGGAACTTCACAAAGGAGCAAAACAAATTCTCAAATTATAGTACTGATGCTGTGGTTTGCATCTGGAAGTCAAAAGTTGCACTTTTACCTAAGCAGACAAAACTTAAAATGGGTAATTGTTATTAATAGTAGCTGGCCAATAACCACATCAAAAACAATAAGAAACCCTTGTTGACTTCTTTGGAATGAATAAAAAGATTTACTGTTAAAGGGATTTATGTGAGAACTAATTTCCAAAGAGCTCTTCCACAGATTAACATTCTTCTAGTCAGAACGTTTTCTTCAGGAACAGATCAACTGAGGATTTTTCAGAAAATTCTAGTGAGGGAATGACGTTATCTCTGCTGTACAGAACAATGCCTGTTCCTGAATTGGTGAGCAATTTGTGAAAATCTGAATGTGTTTTATTATAAATTCATTTATGTTTAAGTGTTAGCCTAAAATATAAATGTGTTCACCAAGGCATCTGAGAGGGGGGGAAAAGAAAAAGAAAAAAAGCTTTTTTTAACTCGCTGGCTCTGACTCATAACTCATGTATGTATTTGAGTTAAGATTATCTTTGATCTTTTAAATATATATATTCATAAGTATAAATTTATGGAAACATTATGGAGCCCATATCTTGACTTGAACCTAAATTGTTTCTGTTCTCCTTCCAAAGTACATGACATAGCCAACACCCTTATTTGAGGACAGCCTCTGAGTTTCTTGAGACAGCAGGAGAAGAAAGTTCTCAGTTAATTTTTTCAGATGAAAAATGACACCTGTGATTATCCAAGCAATTTGCTGCATAACTCAGAAGGAGCTGGTTTGTTTGATGGTAATAGAATGAAAACGACTCTCTGTAATATTATCTTCACCCGGTTATTCATGAGGATTGAGCAAGAGAACGTAGTGAACATAAAATAGATTTTTCATTTCAGGTGATAAAGATTTTTTAAATAGGCCGTAGGAGAAGAAGTCCATGTATTTAATCTAGTGAAGAGAAACTCCTCCAGATACAGGGTGTTATGATGGGATGCTTCAGTCATGGTAGGCTTGTCCTTTGCTTCATTTGCTATAAGGTTAAAGAGAAAAGGAAAAGCAAAGCAAGAGGAAATTCATGGGCTTTCTGAGCTCATGGGTGATGCAAATGGAAAAGTTAACTGTTGAATTTACCGAGAGGTATCTCGCAAGAAAGCCATGGTGACCTCCTTACCAAAAAAATAAATAAACGCTCGAAAACCCTATGGAGCACCATTTTGCTCTGACACACATTAGGTCACCATGAGTCAGAATTTACTTGATGGCAGCTGGTTTCTGTGTTACGGATTTTCTAATGAAGGAAGGTAAGAGGGACAGATAAAGGAAAGAAAGGAAGAGTAAAAGAGTGGGACAGGAGGAAGTGAGTGAGAGAGGGACAGAGAGAAGAAAGAAGAAGGGGAAAAAACAGAAGAGCAAACAGGATGGAAAACAAGGATTAGAAGGGAGCGGTATTAAGAGCCAGGTACAAGGGCATGCTGATAATTGACTAAAAACTGGTACCTATACACAAGGCCTTTATTTTAATGTTTGTCAATTTCAGGGTTGGGGAGAGATGCCCCATAGCACATGAATACATAGTATTTGTATCATATAGATAGTATCTTGCTGTTGTTGTCAGTTGCCATAAAGTCAATTCTGACTCCTGGCAAGCCCCTGCAAGTGGAGTAGAACAGCTTCAAAGGGTTTTCACGGCTGTGACCTTTCAGAAACAATCTCCTGGCTTGTCTTCTGAGGCACCTTTGAGTGAGTTCAAACCTCCAGCCTTTTGGCTAATAGTCAAGCACTTAACCGTCTGTGCCACATAGGGATCTTTCTACATGTGAAAGCCATTAATAACCTCAAAAGCATAGATAATATTACATGTGGTAACATAGTTAGGTAGTGATGGATTTTAAGTATTTAAAACTTAAATGCTTAAATACCTCAGGCACCTCAGAAGAAAGACCTTGCCATACACTTCTGAAAAAATCAGCCGTTGACAGCACAATGGAACACAGTTCTAGCCTGACACCCATGGAGTGGCCAGGTGTCACAGTCTACTGACAGCAACTGGGCTTTTAGTATATTTCATTGTAATTTCATATTGTAATTTCAGATAATGACCATGTTTACCAACCAGCTTGCAAAATTCCCAAAAATATAGCCATCAATTTTTACAAGCTGGGTCTTGCATCCTGTACACCCAAGTACTATGCAAGGTGCATTCACACACAGTTTATTTGAATCCCTCATTTTTAGTTATTATGAGGCAGGAAGTTTAGGGAGCATCTCACGATTGAGGAAACTGCGTCTCAGAAAATTTTCTTTTCCGAGGTCATGTAGCTGTGTGCCAGTGATGGAGGTAAGACTTGAACCCAAATCAGTCTGACTTCCCGATCGATTTTCTTTCCGTTGCAGTACGTCCAGAGAATCAGGCTCCTGTGCTCATTTGTAGAGTTTAACATGGATGGCATTTCCATGTTTTCCTAAAGAGGTTCTTTCCTTAGAGAACAGATAAAATGGAATTGAAATGTATCATGGTTTCATTAATGGCAAAATGATGGCAATGAAACAGAACTAGGACTTCTGACATTCACTTTGCAAACGTCACAAAAAACATGCCTGCAACTTGGTAAGAATGTCTGCTTCAACTAATGTTGTTTCCCCAAAATAGAGTCACCAAACACTTCTCCCTTAGCAGCTCTGAAGCTGAGCAGGGTATTTTGTAGGTTTTCAAATTGTGTTTACTGAGCTTTGGAAAGGATATAATAGATGTATTTCTTAGTACATAATTATGATCTCCAGCAGGATTCCATTACTCATTTGTTATGTTTTTGTAACTTTTTAAATATAATGAACTTTATTTAGTTAAAATATTTGATGCATGTAAATTAACCAACTTCATAGTGACATAATATCAATGCCCTTTGCTCTATGTTTTCTCACAGAGTAAACTAGTATATTAACACAAAAACAGCATGAGAACCATTGCAGAGAATGGCTGCTGATTTTTGTTTTTTAATCTTACTGTTAGATGCTGAACCATTGCTTTATAAAATAGTTCGGGAAATCTGGGAATTCAAACAAAAGTCTTGGGTCTTATTAGTGCTTCTAATTTGACAACATAGGTTCTCTGACTGAATTTCTGATAGCTCAATAATTTACTTTGATTTGGTGTCAGGCTTAGTCGTCCCTGTGGTCAGTTTTTAATGATATCATATGCATTTAATAAAATCTCTTGAAGTGCATTTCTAGGATTTTACTTATAGGTTTGTCACTGCTAAGTCTTTGTTCTTTCATTCAGTTAGTGTTTATTGAGCACACATATTATCGGGTGGTTCAGTGGTAGAATCCTTGCCTTCCTCTGGGAGGCCTGGGTTCAATTCTGTCCAATGCACCTCAAGTGCATCAACGACCTATCTGTCTATGGAGACGGGTGAGTTGCTGTGATGTTGAACAGGTTCAGTAGAGCATCCAGCATAGGATGGATGAGGAAGAAAAGCCTGATGATCCCCTTCTGAAAATTAGTCATTGAGAACATACAACAGTCCAGTTTGCATGCAATCATGAGGATGGCACGGAACTGGACAGCATTTTATCATATTCTGCATGAGATTGTCCTAAGTTCGGGACTCAACATCAGTTAACCACTACTATTGGCAAGTACTGTCCTAAGTATTTTATATTTTTGACTTATTTAATTTTCATAGTAACCATGTGAGGGTGTATTACTTTCAGCTCTGTTTTAAAGATGAATAAAGAGTCAGAGAACAGCTACATAAAATGTCTGAGGACACACAGAAAAGAGGTAGCAGAGGCAGGATATGAAGTCAAGTCAACTGACTCCTAAGCCCACACGTTGGCCATTATACTATATGTCTCCTATTATAGAGTGTTCACTCTCCATTGACTTGCATATATAACAGGCATGAAATAAACTACCTGCCTTCTTACTAAGAATGAAGAAAGTTTGCATATTGGCCACAGTCAATGGTGGTGAATACGCCCACTCCTCACTTACCACCTGATTAGGTTGCAAAGACTAGATCATTATGTCAAGTAGATGTTATGCAAGAATCAGGAACCACGTCCCGTCTTCATGCCAGTGTTCCCAATTGTTCACTTGCCATTGGGGCATCCCCATTGTGGTGGTTATCCCCATTGTGGTGAGGGGGCAGGGCTGCCATACCAAAGAGGGAGAGGAACAGGGACCACTAGGCCAAGCGGGGGAGGTCGCCAGTCAGGAACTAGGGGACTGGGGTCACCCAGTGAAGAGATCTGTACAGATACCACCATTGCAGGTGCCAAGTTGACAAGAGGTGGAATTGTGGTGCTTATGTTTGTGTATCAACTTGGCTGAGCCTGGTTGAGTGGCTGGGCAGCTGGTGGTAGTTATTCTCCATGATGAGACTGGCAATCAACTTTGTGGTGGGATCTACCACAAGCAGCTGAGTAGCTGTCTTCGGGATGTGGTCTGCTTCCTGGATATAAGGAGAAGCCTTGGGGATAGTCTATAGCTTATGCCACGCTTGGACCCTGAATGTAGCCATGCTCTGTCAAGCTTGGGACTTACAATGGAATTAAATTAATGGCCTGCCGTGTGGTTTGGTAACATCGGGAGTGTACCTTTTTACTTGTCAGCCCTGGGTTTGTCAGCCTCAGCAGCCAGCAGCTGTCTGAGTGAAGAAATGTCTCTAGCTCCAGTGGGCTGGGAACAGGAAGCAGAGCTAGACCTCAAGGTTGAGAGGCTTTCACCCAGCCCCTAGGGCCTGGAACTTTGAATTTGGACTTTTAGCCTCCTGAATCGTAAGAGAATAAACTCCTGTTTGTTAAGGCCATCCTATTTGTGGTATATTCCTGTCAGAGTGGCAGAGTGGCACTAGGTAACTAGACACCCATCACATGTCAGGATGCATATGGCATTAGGGGACCCACTTCCCATCACACCTCCCCACTACTGTGGAGCCCACAGGAGTTGGAGGTGGTTGTGATGGTGGTTGAGTCATGCTCACTGACTACCACCTCCCACCACCCTCCCTGAGCAGGGGTCCCACTTGTCCTCTATGTTCCTCCTCTCGCTGCTTACCCTGGGCAGGAACCCTACTTCTCCTCTGCCCACAACCCTTGCCACCCACCTTGAAAGGGCACCCCATTCATCCTCCATTTGCCTGGCCCTGTAGCCTTGTGCAGGCCCCTTCCTTCTTCATCCCCCCACAGACTTCATCAAAAACTTTTGGGGCTCTCCTGGCCTCCCTTTGCTTCCCTGTGACCTCATGGTGTCTTGCCATCACCCCAGGCCCTCTAGGGCCAGACAGAGATGTGATGGACTAACAGAAGTTGTCCCACGGCCAGTTGACTACCATCCCTCATGTGACCTGAATGTTACTGGGTCTTTGGTATATAGTTCAGGGTGGCCACAGAAGGCACCCTGGGCCTGGCTGTGGCCCTGTATGAGGCCTGGGCTGCCAGGCATGCACCTGAGAATTTTTCCAAAGTTGTTGTAAATGCAAAATGTCAAGATAGTAAGAAAGAAGTAGGTGTAGTTGTTACATGAATTACTATCTCAAAGGCTTCCAAAACCTTGATTGACAAGAGTTATGATGTTCAGTTATAATTTATCCGAAGAACTGGGGTTAAAACAAGTTGCTCAGGTTTCCTGCTGAGGTGGAATGGTACCCATAATAGAAGGAAATACCGACGCTGATGAAAGTTAGTCCCTCCTGATTTCACCTATGTAACACTCTGTGCATTGGGGGCTTTTAGCTCATTACTCATTAGCAATCCTGTTCAGAACATACAATTGATGACAGCCACCTCTTACTGGTGTAAGGATTTAATAATATGGGCTCTCAATAAGAGCTTTAGAAAGATGCTGTTATTTTCTTTATTTCAGAAATAATTATGTTCCTTGGAACACAGTGTTTTAGATGTTACAGCTAATAGAAGGCAAAATAATAAGAGAAAATATGCCTCAGAGGATCTCTTTCTTACCGTAGCCCTTTTCTGACATTTGTGTGTTCTTCTCATCTCTTAATGCCATATCTATTTCTTTATCCTCATTTCCTTTATCTTGTACCTTACATTATGTATCTAAAATCATTTAAAAACCAAAACATATAAACAAAACAAAACAGACCTTTATTGTGCCCTAGAATTTTCTGTGTAAGGAGAGTATCTTAAACGTAATTGTGAAGAACTAAAATTCACAATAAAAATGTGCTTTTTAAAGGTGTGTTTACATTTATTAGAATCTTCTTGTCAGAAAAAGTGTGACCTACCCAAGCATCTAACGATCTCATTATAATTTATAGGAGGCGTGGGTAGTCCTGAAGCCAAATTCTAAACTGGATAATCTGCACAGGTGAAGTGTGTGAGGACCCTCTGTTGTTAAGCTGTGCTTCGGTCTTAGCTCTGGAGCATAGAAGACTCCTCTTTCTACTAAGAGATAATGATAATTGGCAATATTTTATTGCTACGTCTTCAGATCTGTTGGATCAATCACCCAGAGCAATGGTCAGCAAACCCTTTTTAAAAGGACCAGAAGTAATTATTTTAGGCTTTGAGGGTCCTACAGTGCCAGTGACAACTACTTAAGCCTGCTGTTGTAATGTAATAGTAGACATACATAAATGAGTGTGTCTGTGTTCCATAAATAAAATAAAACTTTATTTACAAAAATAGTCATTTGCTTGAATGTAGCCAGTAGGCTATAGCTTGCCAACCCCTGATTCAGAGAAATCTGATGAATTAGGAATGTGTACCATTTAAAAAAATAGATGAGTCCCTCTTGCCCATTTTGTAGTCAGTCTTAACAAACATCTGTTGAGGACCCCATTAAGGACATGGGATTACGTGAGTGCAACAGGCCATTACAAGCTCACCTTTAAGGACAGTTCTGGCCATTGTTTTAAATAGGCCGTTATCCCTGATATAAAACGTGGTAAAAACGTATCAAACAAACAAAACCAGGATCCTCTCCACCTAGCCTGTGGACTGCTTTTTATCTAAGAGCTTGGCCTCTTGCCCTTCTTTTGCAAATCCCTCTTTTGAATTCCCTGCCTCTGCTGGGGCGTGGGCTGCATTCTCCTCAGCTTTCAGACCTCTTAGGCAGTGGCTTCCTTGAACTTCAGCCCACATACTGTGTCACATCCCAGTAATTCTTCCCCAAACCTTGGCTGTGGGTTATTCAGCTGACAATGTCTAAATGACTGAGGTATGATATTTGCAACCTGCTGAGAACTTCTTTCCTCGTACTTTTTGATTTGTCACTTTGTAAGTTTTCTGGAGCAAGTGATTAAAACATTCTTTTTGACATAGGAGTGAATGGGGAAATTGAGGGGGCACAATATTTAAGACTCTTTTCTGCATCGTGAGCCAAAGCGTTTATTTATATCTTAGCCCTGTGTCTGTCGGAAGTAATGGATTATACAGTGTGGTGCAGGAAGGAACATCCTATGTCCTGAGGTGAATAATGTGTTCTACCACCTGGCAGCAGATTAGACAGGAGCAAGCTATGAATATACATGTTCAAAGCCACATTTAGTATTACTGTCAAAATGGCATTGGTTTCTTAAGGATTTTATTTTATGAATTAATGCTTAGTCCCTTTGGCATCTTTAACATTAAAAATCTATGGAAAGAAGTATTAAAGACTCACATATGAGCACTGGATAAACTATGAAGCTAGAGCCTAATGTATCCTAACCCCAGAGGGAGGATAAGATTAATTTTTGGGAGGTGAGATGCCTAGAAATAACATCATGAGCTTCCTCCATTAGCGAGGCCCCATGGTGTGGTATTGTGCCTGGAGTTGTAAGTTCTGAACTATAATTCAAAAATAAAAATAAAAAGTACATAAAATACAATGAAGAGAAGACAATGCATGGTGCCATTAGGAGTGGCTTCAGCAGGGAGGAGATACAGAGGTTAGCTTTTCAAGATAACCTAATTTGGAATTAGTATTTTAATAAGCCTCTGAGATCAAAGGAGATTGTAGAAAATAACCGTCAAACTAAAGTAAATTACGTACCACTGATGGCATGATAGGAACATCAAATGAGATCAATTTCTTTTTCTCCCATTATGTTGGACATGGCCTGATATTTTACCAAGTGGTCGGTTGGTTGGTGGCATCTTTGTTAGTTTGCTCAATTTATTTATTTAGTCAACTTATTCATTGCTCACTCTCTCTGTAAAGCAAGGTGGTAAACTCAGTTCACACAGGAACTGGCTGGGTAACATGAATGGATCAAGTGGAACAATAGGCCACAGTGGGGAATATGATTAACTGCACAGAAAATGCCTTCCTTTGACAGCATTTAAGTTAAATGTTTGAAAATTAAAATAAAATATATACATTATTGCCAAACAAAGCACAGCAATAAGACACACAATATTCTTAATTTTATTTTTTAAAAATATATCTTTGGATTTAAGCTCTTCATAAAGCTTGAAGAATATGTTTGTTAAAGACTTGTTAAAGATTTAAGTTACCACTCAGTGACACTGACTATAGCAAGTTAAACAGTAATTCCTTTTCTAAGCTCCCATAAAGCTAAAGTTCTTTTTTATAGTGTATGATTATAATCATCACCTTAGAGTTTACGTAACTCTAAAACTATAAACTTGAAGGATTTTAGAGTTCATTGTGATAGTTTGGTTTTAGGTGTGGAAACTGAGGTCTCAAATGACAATTGATTAATTCAAGGTACTGAGCTAGTTGATATTACAGTTGAAATTAAATCCCAAGTATTCTAAATCCACAATCCATGCCATTTAAATCCACAATCCATGTCATTTTACTGATAATATGTATCAAATTAGAAGAAAATACAAAGATTTTTTTTTTTTTTTTTTTTTATTCTAAGCTGAGATAGCACCCTACAGAGGATTCAGAGAGTGTGATAAATTGTTTATCTTTGTTCTACAGGTCATTGTGTTGTCATGCAAGAAGGGACCCAGTTAGGATTAAATTCACAACTCAGTGTTCTATTGGTCACTAGGGAACTAAACAAGAGATTATGGACAAATGGTGAAGGAAGGGTTGGAAGACCAGACGTGGGTTGCAACACAGATTCCACAAGTACATGCTCTAGTGATGATTTGTGAGTGACACTACCATCCTAGGTAAACCAGAGCAGTGGTTCCTAACTTCAAGTTCAAAATCAGTGCCAGGCTTGGCTAAAGTTTTCACAGATTCATGGTGAAATGAGAAAAGTAAGGATATTTATAGTGAGTTTCCATGAATTTAGAGAACAGCCCCATATTTAGATATTATATCCTGCTCATTTTGATGGGTAAAATAACTGTCTTTTAGAAAAGTGGTGTTTTATTACTGTTTATAGCATTCTTAATTAGCAAAATAAACTTTGATAACTATCTGTTACTTCTAGCCCACATTTTTCCTCCCTTTGACATTTTGCTGCTCTGTGAAAACAAATAACAGACATCCAGGAACCAAAGAACAATAGATTGAAAGTGTTCTCTATGCAGCTACTTTTGGTTTGGTAGGTTTTGAAGAGAAACCTTTCTAAGTCTAAAATTTTATTATGAACAAGATGATCATAACCAAGCCATTTATTTCATTGAGGTCCTTGAAATTTCTAAGCATCAATCACTTGGATCTTAAGTACCAAGATATTTTTTTAATATTAGTAAAAAGATATAGAATAGAGGCAGAAAACAGAATGCATAGAGTAGAAATTTTTAAAAATCTAGGATAAATGTTATTAAAAGGTCAAAATCAGTCTATAAACATAAATAGACTTAAAGTAGAAACTTCTAAGGACTCTGTGGAAAGATAATTTATGTCTATAAAAATAAGCCTCTGTGCTAAATCTAGACTTTTTTTTTTCTCATCTTAAACATGATAGCAAAGTCAGGAGAGCTATTTTGGAGAGCTGAATTAGCCTATATTTACGCTAACACGATCCATCTTTGTGTCAAGAGAAGGTCAAATACTCTACTCCACAGATTTGATCTATACCAAAGACAATTTCTGAATTTGTATCTACATTTCTCATCTTCTCCCTACTTTCCTGTGTCTTCAGTAATGTATACCCATAATCTCCTGCTTCATGAGATGTATTATCAAAATATTTAAAATATTATAATGAATTTAGCCTGAGAAGGAGTCAAACTAAGTTTACTGAGTGCCTGTTGGAAGTCAGGTTTGGTATCTTAAATCAGGTGTAAAGATTTTATTAGCAGCAGACTTCAGAAGAACCCTGGTGGTGCAGTGGTTAAGCTCTCAACTGCTAACCAAAAGATCAGTGGTTCAAACCCACTAGCTGCCTCATGGGTGAAAGATATGCTTCTGTAAAGATTTACAGTCTTGGAGTCCTATTAGGTTGCTATGAGTGAGAATCAACTAAATGGCAAAGGGGGCTCTGATGGTATGCCTAAGGCATTTGACTGCTAATTAGAAGGCTGGAGGTTCAAACCCACCAGCCACTCCTTGGGAGGAAGGCTGGACAATCTATTTCCACATCGGAAACCCAAGGAGGGGTCGCTATGAGTTGGATGGATCCAACTCGACAGCAGTGAGTTGAGTTGTTGTTGAAACGGCAAAGAGTTTAATAGATTTAACTGTGATGATCTCTGGGTGGTGGTCAATGGGTGATTTTTATTTTGTTCTTCTCACTCTAAAATTTCTATTCAGAATATTCCACTTATAATCAGAACAAAGAGGTGTATGCTAGCCTTTAAAATGTAAAAGCCTGTATAGAAAGGCCAGCAAGAGACATCTGGTTGATATTGGATAGAATTCTGCCAGACTGGTACTTAAAAAAAAAAAAAAAAAAAGTAGTGAATCATTCCTTTCCCATGAGTTTGAATTAAGTCTACAATGTAAGGCTCTGAGAGGAAAGGTGCTGGAAAAAATTCAAAGATGATAATGATGATGATGATGATGATGATGATGATGGTATGTAGGTTCTGTATAGCTGAATACACATGAGTTCCCCACAGAGAGTCCTGTTCATCAGCTGACAAATGGTCCATGGATATGCCAGGTGGTTATAGAACAGCAGTGGGTATGAGGTATCCTGTAAGTGATCCATTACCAGGAAGTTTAAACTTTGTGCTTGGAAAGCAAGAACACAGATGGGAATTGAAGTGGCCCTCAACAGATGCCTGGGAATAGGATTGATTTTGTAACCCAGCCTTTGGGTGCTGTGTATCCTCAATGCTTGACCACCCACATCAGTCCATCTGCTTATTAGATATAACAAATAGAGGAAGAGATGCAGTTGCAAATGAGTCATTAAATACTTCACATCCCTTTCTCTCTTCCTCCCCCTTTCTCTTCCCTCTCCCCCTTGATACAATGTCCAGAAAATTAAACCAGATGTAAATTAATTGGGACTCTCTTCCATGTAGGGAACACCTGTCACTACTGCTACCAAGATTGTATTAATGAATTAAAACATTTAATCACCTATAATCCAAACAAACATAAAGAAAAAAGGTGGCTGTCTCCCCAGTCAGATAGCTTATGGGTAATTTTCGTTGTGATCTTTTTTTCCCACATGAAGCTTATGGCTGCACCCCATTCCTGAAGCTCTGAGAGCTGTCAGCAGGTGTTGCTCATACCTACCCCCTTTCCTGTGTGGAAAAGAGAAAAAATCTCTCAACAAAAGCAATTTTGGAGATAGACAGAAAAGGTCTCCATCATGAACGTATTTTTATAAACAACTGGTAAAACAAATGGTCCAAATGTGATGCCTGGAGTATATCTATTCAAACAACAGGATTGCTTAAAGATAAGCACAGCCACTTCTAAACATCAGCATTAGTAGTGACTCCCACTCTTATAGTTAAGAGCTGAGAGAGCTTTGCTAAGGCTTTATGATTTTTATTTTATTTGCAGGGACAGCGACTTTCCTCTTTTGTTTTTATTAGTGTGTGAATTTATCAGAAGCTGCCTACCAAATTGTTAAAATTGTGAATGTTATCCCATAGAAAATATTTTTAAAATTTACACACAATGGATTTTTAAAAATTCATTTTCTGTTTCTACAGACACCCTTATTTGAAAGCATCTACACGTTGTCTAAAAGATCGAAATGGGAAACCGATAATGTACTAAGTTATTTCTGATCCTATGCCCAATATTCTAAAAAGGTCAGGAATGCTATTAAAGGACAAAGATATTAAAAATCTGATTTTACTTTTCATTCTCCACATTCAGAGCCAGCTTATTATCTTCCCTGTTTTATGACTTCATTTGTTTACTGAGCTGTTTTGTTCTGCAGCCACTGCCAAATGCCATTACATAGCTTCCTTTATCACACCGATTGGTGAAATCATTTTTTATTATATTTTTTATAGCAGTTCCAATTTTAAAATTACTTGTGGATTTTCTCTGGATCAGGCACTGCAGGAATCTTGATTTGTTATTACTGAACTTGATAAACGGGTGTTTGCCTTATCAGTTACCATTCCTGTTGATTTTTCTTCCTCTTTCCTCACTATGGTTCTATTTTTCGTTTAAGGAAATTTCAGAACTAGCGTCTCAAGGACAGCAAGTGAGTCGCCATGTTGGAATTAGTGGGATCTCACTCAGTAGATGAAGGCCCCATTTTAAAACAATACACAAAGGCTAATCTTCAAAGCCCCTCCCTTCTCCTCTCTTCCTAACCAGGAGACACAATGTTTATTTGATGTACAGAACTGAGAAATTTGAAAGCATACTTTGCTTTCATTTTCTCATTAAACATTGTTTTAAATTGTCTTTTCTAGAACCCAACACATATTGGACTCTTTGCTATTTTAGCCTAAATTGACCTAATTGGTGGATAGTTATTTATGTCATACAAGGTAGTCAGAAACTTATTTATTTATTTTCTGCTCATGCTATCCCTGCAAAAACTGGTCACAACTACTCACAACCCAGATTTTGTTTTGTTTTGTTTTGTTTTTGTTTTAAATCATTAATGTGTATCATACAGTTATACTAAAACATCAGTCAATAACTTCCATGAATGGTTCTTTTGATGTAAAAGTAATTCTGCATTGGAGTCATGGAGATGCTGAGAGATGCCACACTGAACAACTGACCACATACCACAAAGTCTGCATGTGTGTTATTAATACTGTTATAATTATACGTCATATGTACCCAAAATGACGCAAAGACACATATGCTCACTTCCTTAGACACTGCACTTGAGTATTGTGCTGGTGATGAGAATTGTGTATTGATGATGGTGGTGAGGAAGTGGAGATCAAATATTGATCTACTTATAATTTAGATATATCCATGCTTTACACGAAGCACATGCCTTCTTTCATCAACATCACCCTCACCATTAGAGCTTCCGTCAGGTAAATCATTGAATGTGTGATTTTTGAAGGGGCTGATCATTTCCCAATGTGATTAATGATTTTGAAAGAAGTGGCTTGTGTGTGGTCTGATTTATTAAGACTCTCCAGTCAATTAAAATGTGGCTTTGTACTTGTGCAGTTGAAATAAAACAAAAACTTTTTTTGGCTAAGATTGTATATGAAAAATAATACTAATACAGGAATACGGTTTTATTTCCCCCAAAAGGAGAAAAATAGAAAATCTATTCCAGAATGCCTACTTCCACCACGGGAGTTTCTAAATCAGATTTTAGATTGCTAACACTTTTCCAGGACTAAGTTGAAACTTACACATTCTTTCTATCCACTGGAGAACAGCATGTCTTCTTTCTATCTGGTCTTGCCCATTCATGGATCTCCCTCTGCTTATAAAAATCCATCACTCTGCAGCTCATTGCATTTTATAAGACTGCTGCTGATTACCATTTAGATTTGTTAAATGATATAACACATTTTATGGAATCAGAAGCCAGTAGCCATCAAGGTCAATAGTGGTAGCCCATATCAGTTATAAATGAATAATTTTATTACTCACGCAGTGATAAATATATGTTCTACCACAAACACTTAGCTCTGGTCCTTGAACATAGTTTTTTTTTTTTTTAATTTTTTTTAATTCTATAGGGTAACAGACTCTTCTGATGTTCTCTTCATTGATAGAAATTACCAGTGAACACTCTTTCAATGGTATAGAGCTGAGATGTGGTAACAACATCATCTACCCATGCAGCGTACCGTAGCCTCAGGATCCAATGCATTTTTATTATTTTTACAATATTAAGGTGTCTGCATTTCCACAGCACTGCTTACTGTATGTCATTACAATGCATTGCTTCACTCAACACACTCTGAATGAAGAAGATATGCTTGGTGGCTTCAAATTCAGCCATTTCCTCCAAGCAGGGTTTGTTTATCTGTCTGCAACACACTTGGCACATTTTAAAGGCTAGTGATGAGGTTCATTCATGCTGTAAAAATGTATTGGGCATAGTGGCTGCTTCCTTCACAATGGCCTGGCATGGAAGGATGGAGAAGGCCATTGTTATCACACAAATGACTGTCAATTAGCATCCTTTTAAAGTGAATGAAGTTATAAGGAATATTTATGATTAGGTATTTTAGTTGTAACTTTGTGAGAGTTTTTAATAAACTTGCTATATGTAAGTTTGGAGTCTAGAATAGTTTATTTCATTTCTGGGAGGGGAAAAGATTCTTTGCACTTTGCAGGATCCTTCATCTGGCAAAGGAGTTTGAATTAGGGCTCAAGAGGTGGGCCTGGGGACTCTGCTCCATTGGCCCTGCATAGTGAACAAAGTTGTCTTTCAGCTTTAGAATTGAGGCACCTTTCTTTCTGGATGCATCCTTGTTGTTGTTGTTGTTTGCCGTCGAGTCGGCCCCGACTCATAGGGACCCCTCCTTGGGTTTCCGAAGCGGTATCACTACGGAAGTAAGAATGCCCAACCTTCCTTCCGAGGAGTGGCTGGTGGGTTTGAACCGCCAGCCTTCTGGTTAGCAGTCAAGTGCCTTAGGCACTATGCTAACAGAGCTCCTGGATGCATCCTTAGTAAACCCCAAAGTGTGTAGCTCTCATGTGATAGAAGAACTAACCAATAAAAAATATGTTGCTCTAAGAGTGTTTTTCTTCTGCAAGGATCCAACTAGAAAAGGGGGCTGGTGGTCCTCACACAGAGAGTATTGCCTTTTGTGGAACCTAGAAGGTATAGAAAGCCCATGGGTCTGAGAGGCAACCCAGACTCTGTCCAGATGCCACCAACCAACAGGACTAGGAAAAAAAAAAAAAAGGTCTTGATTTACTACTCAGTGACATAGATCCAGGCATGTTGCAATGCAGGAAAACGTGTCCACTTTTTAAGCGGCATTTGGGTTGACATAAAGACAAAGAAATCTCTCAAATTGATCTTAAAAGACTAAACTACCTAGTTCTATTGCCCACTTCCTAACCCATTCATTCATTTAATAAACTACTCAGGCTACTTTTGTGAACTTTCTATATTACTTGTGGGAAGGCATTCTTAATAGCTGTGAGCTACTTATTTTCCAGTCCTCTCTTTTATTTCCTTCACACTGATTGACGAAATGGGAAGGAGGTTGAATAAACTCACTTTTTTTTTTTTTCCTTAGATGACACAAGTATTAAATTGACAGATAAACTCCTAGGAGGTTCCAGTCCATTTCAGGAAAGTGTTGATATGAGGTCTTTAAGGGTCGACAGTCCTATTAGAGATAGAGACCACCAGGGAATCGTGAGGAAAAGAAAAATGAGGGAAGTGTCAAGATTCAATAGGATATTGGGGGTGTTAAGAGCATTTTGAGGAAAATGTGTGCTTTCTTGCCAGCTGTGTCATTTTGTTTAAAGGCACAGGAAACCAGCCCTTTCTCTGAGGCTTAATACAGCTGCAGATTTATCACCATAGCGTATTTTTTTTCTCTTTTGCATAGTCTTGTTGACTTACTCAAGAGCTAGTGAGTGGGAGTTTTCCCTTAACAATTGACCAAGTTCTAGAACGTTTATGTATAACTGGTTAGACTGGTGGGTCACACACAGAGGCAACAGGGTGCTTTTCGGACAGAGGAAGGTGTGCATACTCTCTCTATGTCTGTCCATACTTCTGGGAAGTTCATAATCCTGACGAGAAGTCAGGATATATGCATGGGTTTCTAGAGACCCAGCTTCTGTGGGCCTAGGCTTTGTGTCTCATTTTATTTTTATCTTATCAGACTTTATTTACTCAGTCTGGAGGTTGAAGCTGTTTCAGTTATATTCATCTCTGCCATGCCTGGAATTGATGAGGACGAACTCCCCCTGTTTTTACTTGCTATTTCCTAGAAATTAAAAACCCAGGGCAGACCCAATAAATAAGGTAAGTATGGGCTTAGTTGCGCTTACTTACTAATCTGCAGTGAACAATTTCACATGGGTTTCCAAAACTGTTCACTACCAATTAGTCAATAAGCCCAAGAAAGCCCAGGTTTACCTTGCTTACCGAGTACTCCACCCTGTCAGGGATTGTAAATTTGAAAAGAGTCTTTGATTCTGTAGGAAGGTGACATACCTAGAAGCAGGATCTTGGATATGGTAAAAAATGCAAAAATGTCCACTACAAATTAGAAAGTAAGCACAAGGAAGCCTGTGCTTACCTTACTTATTGGATAATCCAACACTACTAAAAATGAATCATTTGGCTGCTGACCAAACTCCACTGTAACAGCTAACAGAGTGTTTTGGAAAGATGTCAATAGCAGCCAGGTTGCATTAAGCCCTTAAACTACTACTTAAGATCAGTTCTTCAGTTAGCACTAAGAAACAGCGGCAGATTCACCTTCTAGTTCCACTTTATGTTGCTCCCAGTTTTGTTATCTTCTGTGATTTACCCCAAAGGGATGTGTCAGAAGTTAATTCTCCCTCTTTCTCTACCAAGTACAAGCATATGTGAAATTTTTATGTACTTGATAGTTGAACAAAGCATTTTCATATATGTTACCTCTTCTATGATATTAATGGTATTACAGCATTAGCTTGTTGTTGTTGTTGTTATGTGCCATCGAGTCGGCCCCAACTCATAGTGACCCCTCCTTGGGTTTCTGAGGCAGTATCACTATGGACCTAGATTGCCCCACCTCCCTTCCAAGGAGTGGCTAGTGGGTTTGAACCACCAGCCTTCTGATTAGCAGTCAAGAGCCTTAGGCACTGTGCTACCAGAGGTTAATGATAATCATGGTTTAACAGAAATGCTAAAGGAATAGTAATATGGAAAATCTCCTAAATTGCATAGTGGAACATAGAAGGTAGAGTTTAGAATGAGATATCAGAGACCTTGACTCTAGCCATGGTTCTATTATTTGGTGTTCAATACCTTGAGGTAATGCATTAAATTCTCTGCAACATGGTTTCTTTATCTTCAAACCAGTAGCTGTGGACCAAGGGTGATTTTGTCCCCTAGGGGGATGTCAGGCAATGTCTAGAGACATTTTTGATTGTCACAACTCTGGGAGATGCTATTTACATTTAGCAGATAGAGCCCAGAGTTGCTGCTAAACATCCTACAATGCATAGACAGCCTGACAACAAAGAATTATCTGGCTCAATATGTCACTAGTGTTGATATTGAGAAATTCTACTTTAAAATGTAAATAATAATACCTACCCCACTCATCGCAGGATTAATGTGGGCTCATATATACATAGAAAATATAAAGTACCCTTCTATGTCTTATATTACTAACTGGCATTGAAAATATGGATACCAAATTGAAATTTGAGAGCAAAATGAATTTATTCTTCTTGATTAAAAGTTATAAATTAAGATTAATGAATTTAATCAGATTAAAATATATTAAATTTTTTTCACTGAATCTTGCTTTATGATTCTATGATTTTAAACCAGTTCTCTAAACGTAAAGAGAAACAATGAAAAGAAAAATATTAACCTTAGATGAATCCTACTATTCAATGACTAATATAGATAGAGGAAATTGGAATCCATGCAACTAATAGACTTTTCTATTAGGATACAGTCATAACACATCTTTCCTAATAGAAGCAAGCCTGAAATGATAAGTTGTTTGGATCACATTCATTATCATCCAGCTCTGTTGGATTTGCACCTGGGGTTGGGTTCATATTAACAGTGCTGATGAATATCAAACTTAACAATATCTAGCCACAATATATTAGAATAAAAGATGTTTTATGGTGAAGACAAATTTTAGACTTGACTCTTAATAATCGTCTTTTATATTAACTCAGATAACTAGGGATTGTAAAAGAGTGAATTAAATTCCAGTAAGCCAAGCCACATCAGTTACAGCAGTAATGAAAATTAATCTTTTCTGTTGTTTTTATTGTGCTGTTATCTCATAAGTATATATAATTCTAGAGTTTACAAGACATTTTCACAGACATTACCTCTTGCCTTATTTTTTATAATACTGTCCTCTTAAAACTTTAGCCTGCAATCCAGGGACTAGATCCTCTGGCCTTCTTCACAAAATTCTCCTTACAGGAGCATTTTTATTTGGGAAGAAAATGTACTCTTCATAAGATTCTCAAAGGGCTTTATTATCCAAAAACTTGAGAACTTGTCCTTAAAATAAAGATATCCCCTAAATGTTCATCTCTGCCAACGTCTTCCTTAAATGGCCCTGTATCTACTCCATCCATATCTTAGGAAATGAGTTCAATAATCAATGATTTTAAAGTTCTTAATTGATATACACACATATAAGTCTATTTTTCACATATAATTTAAAGATCCAGAATGGCAGCTCAGCCATATAGCTAAATTGAATAATTATGCAAATGCAGCACAATATTATTTAATTGGGCTTTTTGGAATGAAAATAACACAGGTGTGCAAAAATATTTCCAATCTGGAGAGACCATTCTGACATGTATCTGCCA
Organism: Orycteropus afer afer; assembly: GCF_000298275.1. Taxonomy (NCBI): domain Eukaryota; kingdom Metazoa; phylum Chordata; class Mammalia; order Tubulidentata; family Orycteropodidae; genus Orycteropus; species Orycteropus afer. The sequence goes on along the minus strand of NW_006921666.1, from coordinate 781,078 downwards.
AGTAACAACATCTTGGATGTAAATTGTGCAAGGAAAGCAGCTCTGGCTGTCCTCCCAAGGAAATATACATGAAAGAACACGTTCACTATAACCAGTTGCTGTCAGGTGGATACCGACTCATGGCGGCCCCATGTGTATGAGTAGAACTGTGCTCTGTAGGGTTTTCAGTGTCTGATTTTTCAGAAGTAAATCACCAAACATGAACCCCCAACCTTTCTATAAGCAACTGAGTGCACTAACAGTTTCTTGTATTATAGCACGTGAATCTTCAGGTCATTTACAATGGAAGTCCTATTGTGTAAGACCGACTGGAAATCCAGATACTAGGTAGTGGGATGAACATAATTGTTCACACCCACCAGTATTATAAATGAAATGTGCTGTCCTTAGCCCTTACGTACACAACAAAAAGATACAGAAATCCAACCGTTCTTATTTCTACCAAAAAACAAAACCAAACTCACTGTCGCTGAGTCTATTCTGACTCATAGTGACCCCTCCTTGGGTTTCTGAGGCAGTATCTCTCTGGAAGTAGATTGCCCAACCTTCCTTCCGAGGAGTGAGTGGTTGGTGGGTTTGAACTGCCAGCTATCACAATGGGAAAACAGACCTGTTACATACAGATGCTGGCATTCCACCCAGAGCCCATTCTGTTCATTTTGTTATTTCTATCTCTGCCATTATTCTCTCATCTGATAAGGGCTTTCCACTACTGCTCTTGTAACTGCTAAATGAGCACAGTGTTAATGCAATAAGATGCTTTATCTGGTTTGCCTGGAGAGCCTGTTGTCTTCAGCTTTCCATTTCACTATAAAGTATTTCTTCCTCAGCTTCACAGCAAAAACCACAATAGTGTGCATGAAAATATAATTTTTTAGAATATTGTACATGAATCTCTTTAAATGTAGTCACGAGTTCTGTTGTATTCCAGGAAATTCTATAGCATTTAACCTGACTCCCCAAAAGGGCTAGCAAAGTAGTTTTGCCAAGAGTGGTGTTCTAAATTAATAGCAAATAATTGAAAAGAATAAAATCAAACTTCAGAACAGAATTTTCTAGTTGTGCCAATACAAGACTGCAGTAGCCCCAGATTCACACTTTCTTTCTTTGCACCTTTCCTTTTCCACTCTCCCTCTTCTTCAGAGAACAAACAGAATCACTGTAATTTCTCAAACCACTGAGACCATGTCGTAGGGTCCCTTTCAGAAGCAAGAGTTCTTTTTGGTTCCATGCCCATGGTGACAAAATTGGAAATCAGGTGCCTCTTCAGAACTTCCCCTATGCACTTGCCACTAACTGGGCTTTGTGAGGCTGCAGAAGAACTATTTTATTTTAAAACATTTTCATCTGCACTATACCACTTTTTATGATGAAATAGAAAAAGTATTAATACTGCCCTGAGTTTTTTTTTAACTTTAAAAAAATTTCAGCATTGAAGATTTTGATCCTTCTGTCTACCTGTTCATGAACACCTATATATTTTTTTAGCTTTCTGTTGTAGGATTTATGGCTACCCTTGCTCATGGGGTGCACTTTTTGGCAGATTTTTTACTCCCAGGCATTGGAAATGTGGTGTGTGGACTGAATTGAACTGAGACATCTCAGATGACACACTTGATGGCTTGAATGGAAGAAATCTGAAGCAACCAATATAATTAATCAAATTGGAATGTAGCCACTGTCCTGGGGTTTATATTTTTTCTTCACAGACAAAGTGATCTGGGATTCTGGTGTAAGCACAGGCAGTTAGAATTTCAGCACTCAGCCACATATTTAAATGGAGCACACAATTTTGCAGTTTGGGTAGAATAGCCAAGCTGATCTGTGAATGGTTATTACAAAATACAAAGTCAATATCAATCAGGGCTCAGTCCTCTACAACTGGCTTCCAAGTTGTTGTTGTTGTTGTTGTTGTTGTTAAGTGCCGTCGAGTCATTTCCGACTCATAGTGACCCCATGCACAGCAGAACGAAACACTGCCCGATCCCACGCCAGCCCCACTATCCCTGCTATACTTGAGCCCATCATCGCAGCCACCATATCAATCCATCTCCTTGAAGGCCTCCCCCTCTTTCGTCGACCCTCCACCCTACCAAGCATGACATCCTTCTCCAGGGAATGGTCCCTTCTGACAACATGACCAAAATAGGTGAGACAAAGTCTGGCCATTCTTGCTTCCAAGGAGCATTCTGGCTGCACTTCCTCCAGGACAGATCTGTTAGTTCTTTTAGCAGTCCACGGTACTTTCAGCATTCTTCGCCAGCACCACAACTCAAAAGCATTAACTCTTCTTCAGTCTTCCTTATTCATTGTCTAGCTCTCACATGCATACCAGGTGATTGGAAATATCATGGCTTGTGTCAGGTGCACCTTAGTCCTCAAGGAGATATCCTTGCTCCTCAGCACTTGATACAGTTCCTTCGCAGTTGACTTTCCCAATGCTACACGTCGTCTAATGTCCTGACTGCTGCTTCTGTTGGCATCGATTGTAGAACCAAGCAACATGAATTCCTTGACAACCTCAATCTTCTCTCCATTTATTGTGATGCTGCTCGTTGGTCCAGTTGTGAGGATTTTTGTTTTCTTTATGTTGAGATGTAATCCATACTGCAGACTGTATTCTTCAACCTTCATCAGTAGGCTTCCAACCTTATGGCTTCCAAGTAAGTTCCCACAATTCTGCATCTTGGGGTAAAATGTTTTCTGGTAAGATTTCCTTCAACATTATATAGAGAAAAGCAGAACAAATGCAAAGTTATTCCTCTCCACACAGTTCAGCTACAAAACTATTTCAGCTACAGAAAAATTCGGACTGAAATGGTTCAGGGCCCTGGAAGGAATCCATTAGCAAATGGCAAAGAAAATGCTCAGTGTGATCCATAGCTATTGTTTTCATAGCCCACACATTGTCCATTTTGCCTTCCCATTGGCTTTCTTACAGCAACCAGTTCCATGTCTAAGACCAGAGGGTCAAGACTAAGTGGTTCTCACTGAAATTCTTGCCAATTGACATCCAGTGCACTTGACGGTTGTTGAAATCAAGAGCCATACTTCAGCAAGGAAATGTTACACTTTAGTACCAACCCTACCTCATGAGCAGGTTCCATCTACTGTTCTGGACAACAGATAAAATGAATCCACTTGACATAAAGCTACCTGTGGTGCTTCTGAACCACACTTTTCAAAATCTATGTCGCTTTATTGTATTTGGCCACTGTTACAGTAGGAGCATTCCAACAGGGAAAGAGCTGCTTGAATCTTCAGAGACAGATGGGTAATTGTTGCCATGCAGTCTCTGAACACCTTGGAGAGGGCTCCAGAGAATCTCCTACATTTAAATATTAGCACAGTACAAAGACAGAGGAGTAGAGCTTTCCAAAGCAATAAATTCACTCGTGCCCAACATTTTCTTATAAAAGCTGGAGCTGGTAGACTGAAAAGTCATCATTGTTTATACAACACCCCCAAAATTCCCTGATACATTAGGTCTTCTGTTTTTTCCCTTTTGGTCCACAGTTCTGCTGCCTGCTGTCCACGTAGGGTCTTCCAATGGCAAGTCTGCATGGTGGGGAATTAACTTTCATCCTGAGATAATTAGATTCACCTGTTTCTCAGCTCAGCATCCTCATATACCCAAGTAAAACTATTTGCAATCACCCTCGATAACTAGGATTTTGCCATCTCCCTTCAAGAAACACAAAAAATTATCAGCCCTTCTTAGGCCCCACCAAGGTAGGAGTGCTATGAAATGGTTAGGCAATTGACTTTTAATTCTTAAAAGAAAAGATAACCCAAAGCATAAAATTCTGTTGATATAAGCATGAAGTGTTAGAGAAACAGTAACTAGGGTTCATCTGAAATATTTGGGAAATTACAATATTGATTTTTAGAACAGTTTTGAGTTCCATTAGCAAGAACACTTACCTTCCTTAAATGATTGGTTGTTTTAAAAATCATCTTATCCAACCCTTAGGTTTCAGAGACAATGAAATAGGATGCAAAGAATTTAAGTCATTTCCTTGGAGTTATATAACCAGTAAATAAGACCACCTCCATGTTTTGCTTCCTAGTGCTGTGTCTTCTCTAGCGAGGTTGGGGGAACTTCTTTTCTAGAAGGTTTGCTGGTTAGTAGGATTTATAACCTACGGGAAAAGACCCAACCAGAACAACCAGTTTTACTTATCTCCTTAGTTTATTTGGAGACATATTGAAAAAATATCCTTTTATCTTCTTCCTTTGTGGGTTTGTCCCCTGGGTCACAAATTGTAAATGTCACTGCTTTACAAAGTTATTCTCCTCACCATTACTAGTTCCTTGATGTTACTTTTTGTAAAAGTATCAGAGAGAATTTTCCCTAGAGAATTCCACATCGTGAAGCCCATGCTTTTGGATTTATTCCTTCTAAACCAAAGAAATGAAGATTGTGGGTTAACAAAAGCCTTCAAATACGAAGGCTGTTTGAAAGCTAAAATGCACAGACCTTTTCCTGTGCCGAGGCACTGCAGGCAGCTTCTTCCCATCTTAATGTGTACCCATAGTCAGAACTATGAGAGCCCCGGTGGCACAGTGGTTAAGCACTTGGCTGCTAACCAGGTCAGCAGTCCAAACCCACCAGCCACTCTGCAGGAGAAAGATGTGGCAGTCTGCTTCTATAAAGATTACAGTTTTGGAAACCCTAGGAGGCAGTTCTACTCTGTTCTAAAGGGTCACTATGAATTGGAATTGACCCAGTGACAATAGTTTTGGTTTTATCGGTTTAGTCAGAGCCAAAGAGTGCTTTGGAAATATGCATTTTTTTTTATTTTTCAGAATCACTTATTGGGTACTTGAGATATGTTCTGCCACATTTCTTTAACTCTTCTGTCATCACCTTTCCCCATCTGGTCAACGCTACCCCCAACATACACACCTTAAGGAATAGTGATTAAGAACATTTGTCCTCTATATGCTACCATAATGTTCATATCTTGCGTGGAAACACACTAAAAGAGAGATAACTCAGAGTGAGTATGAATTATTCAGAGTACAAAGGTGCTAACACGTAGAAAGGTGAGGTTAAGCAGGGCATTGCTTTACTCCAGGAAATACTATTTAATAGACTATAGTAGGAATAGGAGCTCTGGTGGCATAGTGCCTAAGGCATTTGACTGCTAACCAGAAGGCTAGATGTTCAAATCCACCAGACACTCTTCAGAAGGAAGGCTGGGTAATCTACTTCCATAGAGATACCGCCTCGGAAACCCAAGAAGAAGTCACTACGAGTCAGAAATGACTAGAAGGCAGTGAGGTTTATCTATTTATTTATTTATTTTAAGAGCAGTAATGGTGCCCCCTGGAGATGTATAATGCAGCAGCTCTGATTTTTCAACAGACAAATGCACAGGCCAAAATAGTATTTTCTCTTGTTTCTTGTTGAATATTTTAACACATAAAGTATCCTAATCTCCAAGGAGAATTTGTATTGGACCAAAAAGGAAAAAGAAAAACAATCACTGATATGATAAGAAAAAAACAATTTCTTGAAGGTTGTATGCTACTGCTCCAACCCTAGTCCCAATGTGTGCTTCAGTTTGGGGTTTCCTTAGTGACCTTTCCAAATTGTGCTTTAAAGTAGGAGGAAATAATGATGGTCAGCCTCTATCAAAAAATTTGCTAGTTGTCCAAGATAATAAGGATTGTCCTGGTGAATTAGTTAAATGCAGGTTAATATATTTTATATTAAATTGTAGATCATTTTAAAAAATATTGTGATTTGGGTGAAAGTTTAGGGAACAAATTCATTTTCCATATAGCAGTTCACAGACACTTTGTCTCATGACATTGACTGCAATCTCCCACAATGCAACAGCTCTTCTCGCACCTCCCCTCCCATAGTTACTTCTTCCCTGTGTCCCTCCCTCCATGCTCTGAACGCAAGCTATCTCCCTGTGCATGCAGTCTTTTTATTCTCCCATGATTGATTTCTAAATAATAGATCATTTTAAGCATCAACTTTTCTTTCCTTTTTTTCCTTTTTAACAACAAAGAAAGACGGATTTAAACAAGCCCAAGCGTAACACACATGATTTTTCAAAGACAATAGTTAGCATTTTATGAGTTTTAAGTTTCACCTTTCTGTATTCTCTACCCATTTGAAGAAGCAAATATGACCTTTTGGCTAATAGCATTAGGAGAAACATTACTATACATTAATGCTATGAAGCAGGAATAAAATTAATGGGCAACCCATGTGAGAGGGAATCACTGCGTGTGAGCACATTAAACTTATGCATAAAGATGGAGATTGTAAGAGGATCTCAGGGTTTCTCCATGCTGATTTCCTTAATTAAATGTGGCACAATTGCTAAAAATAAAACCTTCAATGTTTTCCAAATCATTTTTTAATAGACATCTCACATAGTCATCATAATACAGGCTGGAATCTTAAAAATCAAGTAACATATCTGTCTGGAACAGCAAAAACAAAATATGTTGAAATCTGTTTACTATTACCAGGGAAAAGTAGCATTGGAGACAAAACTGGAAACAAAAAAAAAGGCTTGCATTTTGGTTTGAGGGATATTAAAAGTGACCAGATGGCCTCTGCCATTCTGCTTTCAAACCTGCCTTCAACTCTTTCTCATTTTTTAACACTAATCTGCAGTCATGCTAGCATCTTGATCTTGTTCTAATACCATTTCACTCTAACAGGCATAGTAGGCTCCACGGTTCTGATGGGACACAGTAGGAAGCTAATTCTTGTGTCTTCTGGCCTGCCTGAGACTGTGCTGGCCATCTATGATGATTCCACAGGCACATGGGAAAAAATTTTTCCTGTTGCCTTAGAATAATTAGTGGAGTCAATGAGTTTGGGGCTAAAATGTAGAATAAAACAATAGGGTATGGAAAAAGAAAAATGTTACGATCTTCTCCAACACATGGTTTATTGGGTTCATTTTTCTTTATTTTAATAGAGTCAGGGATGGGTTAGAATACGAAGGAAAATATGGGCCAGAAATAGTCAGAGAATCCTTGTAATTTAACTTATTTAGAGAAATAGCAAAGGAATCAAATCATTTTGACCATTTTGATAGGTAGTGGTCCAAGTGGTTAGCGGGTCTCCTGCGAACTGAAAGTTGGATGTTCGAGGCCGCTCAGAAGTATCTCAAAAGAAAGCCCTGGTGATCTATTTCTGAAAAATCAGCCAGTGACAGCTCTGTGGAGCCAATCAATGAGCCATTGGCTTTTCACATGTGCATGTGAAGGCTGGAAAACAAATAAAGAAGACCACAGAAGAATGGATGTCTTTGAATTGTGGTGATTTCAAAGAACATTGAATATGCCATGCCAGAAGAATGAGCAAATCTTTTGGAAACAGCACAGACAGAATTTTTCTCAGAAGCAAGAATAACCAGATCTCATCTCTCATATGTGGATAATGTTGCCGAGAACAACCAGGCCCTGGAGAAGTATATCATGTTTACTAATGTAGTTGGTCAGGGAAAAAGGGGAAGACCCTCAATGAGACAGACTGACACGGTGACTGCAACAATGGGCTCAAGCCTGACAATTGTGAGGATGGCACAGGATCAAGAACTGTTTCGTTCTGTTGTACATAGAGGTACTATGAGGTTAAACCGACTTGATGGCACCTAGCAACAACAGCAACAGGCAATTGTTCATAACACCTTCCCTAATCTACAGTAGCTCAGCTTAGAAAAATTGAAAATAGCTGATGATAGTGTTTTGCCCACCCAGGCATCTCTGCAGTCTTCTATCTTCTGAACCAACTGTTTCAAGCCATGGTTAGACACAGTCATAACGCATCATCTGGATGCCGAGTGCATGAGTCTTCAGAAAGCCTTTCATCTTTTTGGCATAATCTTAATTGTCATTAAGTGTGAAAACACCTTCCTGGTATTGGTTTTATGAACTTTATACATTCCTTCCAATGAACATAGATTTGGGGGAGGAAAAAAGGTGTCTTCCAGATATGATGAGTTTTCTTAGAACATTTTGACAAAGTCATCTATTTCCCATGAACATCTTAGAGAATTTAAGACTCTGAAAGAAGGGGGCAACATGTTGAACTCCAACTGCTACCACCCAAAGAAACACCAGCACAAAGAAAATGGTACGAACTGTTCACAATGTGACTAGATAAACTTTTTTTTTTTTTTTTTTCAAAACAGAAGCAAAATAAACCTTCTTGAATAATTACTGCCCCAGAATCACAGTCATCAAGTGTCATTATACTAGTACAGAATGAAGGTCCCACTGTTGTTGAATTCTGCTGTCAGCAGGCAATGATAACTTAGTACCTTCTCACTATCCTGGTCCTGCTCTGATCTCCACTAATAATTTGCTTTGACAAGTGCCTTCCTATCATTGCTTGAAGACAGTCATCAAAATCTGGCAGCTGGAAGCCTGACTGCTCTGTTTAGTTTATCTTTAGCTTACACTAATGTGAAGGAAAGCCTGAGTTTTTAATAAACATCCCAGCTCCAGTTTATGTAGGGAGAATGAGTTAGATGGTGATATATATATATATATTTTTTAGAAGGCTTTTTAAGACAGCTGTGGATGAGAAGGTCCAATTTGCATTGGAACTGCTCTCTAGAACTTCAGGGAAATCCCATCTGGTTTAGAGAAGATGCAAAGAAAATAAAACAGGAAGAACATACAATGCTTCACTTATTAGTTTACAAAACATTTACCCGGTGCCTGGAGTGGGAAGCCACCATGCTTGGAGCTATGAGGGACTACAAGACGGAAGCAGACTGCCTCTCTTTGCAAGATGCTTCCAGAGTATTTGAAGCATCATTTTTTCCGCTTAGAGTTTGGGCTCTATGTTACTGCTCTTTCTCTTGTTTCATTTCATTGAGATATCCCCTTCTAATTAAAGATATTATTTTCTGCAACAATAACTTTTTTGAATCCCACCCACTTCATGAATCAATGAGCCAACTGTTGCAAGCTGTTCTATTTTCATAGCTCAACTCCAGATATATTTATTGAAGCCCTGCAATGTACCCTGCCTTGTGCTGCACAGATTAAAAGAGAACACGAAATAAGCACAAAGATTCAGTTCCTGCATCAAGGAGCGTATAATATCATGGGAGAAGAAAGGCTCATTTACACTAAAACCTGATTAATGCAAAATATATAACTGGACATGATCCAGTTTAGGTAATTGCTAATTACAAACTGTCTACCTAATTCCCCTGGCTCTTGCCTCTGAATGTCTCTTTTCTTCCCTTAGCAATATTTAACTATGATTTGCTCTTGGTGTATGGCTTTTTTGAACATCTGCTGATTTCTACTTTGTGTGTGTGTGTGATTTGCTTTTTTCTTTGGTTATTATTATTGTTATTATTATGATAGTGCTATTATTATTACTCTAGCTATTTCAGTAGACAGAAAAGAAAGCAAAAACTAAGTTTTTAACTACTTTTAAATATTTAGGCTAGACTATGTTTTGTCAGGGAGCTCTGGTAGCATAGTGGCTAAGACACTTGCCTGCTAACCAGACGGCTGGCGGTTCAAACCCACCAGCCACTCCTTGGAAGGAAGGTTGGGCAATCCTACTTCCGTAGTGATACTGCCTCGGAAACCCAAGGAGGGGTCGCTATGAGTCGGGTTTGACTTGACGGCACATAACAACAACAACAACAACAACAACATGTTTTTTCAATGTAATGTGTGAACTTGCTGTGACCACATTTGAGAATGTGGACCTACTGTTGTTGTTGTTATGTGCCATCAAATCAGACTAGACACACTAAAACCAAACTTACTACTATGGAGTTGATTCCAACTCTGAGTGACACCCATTGGGTTTCCAGGGCTATTAATCTTTACAGAAGCAATCTGCCTAATATTTCTTCCATAGAGTGGCTGGTGGGTTCCAGCCATTGACCTTTTTGATGAACAAACAAATGTCTTAACCACTATACTACCAGGAGCTCTGGTGGCGTAGTGCCTAAGGCACTTGACTGCTAACCAGAAGGCTGGCAGTTCAAACCCACCAGCCACTCCTCGGAAGGAAGGTTGGGCAATCTACTTCCATAGTGATACTGCCTCGGAAATCTAAAGTGGGGTCGCTATGAGTTGGGGCTGACTTGACAGCATATAACAACAACAACAACATATACTACCAGAGCTCCTTCTCTAGTCACCTATAAAATACTATAAGGTGAGGACAATTCAGAGATAAATCACCAAAATTTGCAGTGTTTTCACTTCTAGGGCTATGATCAAGACATGGTGGTCAGAGATAGATTTAAAAAAAAAAATTGGATTAAAGATACAACCAGTTCTAGAGCCTTCCTCAAACAAGGATGACTCTAATTGGGGGAGTAGAGCACATTTTAATTTTTTTTGTAATCAATATTAAATGAAGCTGAAGGACACAAAGAGAAAGGGATGCATCAAAAATATTTCATTCACCATTTATTTCTCACAAAATGCATGGCAAATAATGTCCATGGATTCCACACTGCTTTTATCTATTTGTAAGCAACAAGATTGTGAGTCTGTTTAGAACTGAACCCTTGATTTGAGATGTATTGCTTGAAGTTCAGATGGGGAGTCATCCAGATTTTATCTGTAATTTACCCTCAGTTATCTGGAAAACGCATAGAGTGAAATCACTTCTTTGGAACTTCACTCATTCCCTAGCAATGTCCAAAGTGTGATATATCTTTATCACTAGGCAATATGTACTGAGCCCTCCTGGTGAACAAAGTGCTTAGAAGTTTCAAGAAAGAGACCTCCATGAGACGTATGCACTGTAGATAATGCAAAAGGGGCAAGGAGGCCACATGTTCTGACCTCCTCTAACCCCACAAGAGGAAGGCGGAATCACCATCAGTAGCCCAAGGCCTATTACTTCAAGGCCAGACATGCTGCCTCCCCCCAGCCTTTTCACCAACTGTTCCTCCCAAAGCACCCACCACCTCTCTCCTGGGTTTGATACTTCACTGCAGTGGCCACACAGAACTCACAGATTACAGGGTTTATTAGGGAAGCACCAGGCCACAATTCAAGTTCAGGAAAAACTCTCAGTCTCTCTCCCAGCCCACAGTGTCTCTCCTAACAGTCTCTCACAGTCTCTCTCCCAACAGTGAGTGTCCCTTGGTGTCTCACTCAACAATGCGTGTCTCTTGCATCTCTTTCCCAGCAGCACATGTCTCTTTCAGGAGCGCGTGTCTCTTTCAGCAGCACATCTTCCTCAACCAGCAGTCAGAGAGAGACTTCTTCTGTCTCTAGGAGGCCTCCTTTTGAGCCTGGCAGAGTGCCCAAACCAACCAATCATAACATCAGAATTCTAAACACCTGAGAGAGAGCGAACTTCTCAGAGCATTGCTCCAGTGATACGCCCAACAGAAATATCCCAGGTGGATAACATTTACAATCAGGAGCTCCTCAGTTGCTCACAGCAAATTCCACCACAGAGTTTACAAAGACCTATGGCTAGAAAAGCTGTACCAGGTAATTTACCACTCCACAGATAGTGAACATACCAAACAGAGATTTTGGCCTCAATTTTATCCAGTCCACAGAGGTTCACTAAACTACCTCCTCAAGAGAAACTACCACCTCAAGAGATGTTCTGACTGAAACAGCTTACCAGGGCTAACCAGAATGTCTGAAAGACTCAAATATAATTTTCTAGAATATTTCTGGGTGACTGCATTTTAGCCTGAGTTGTGGCAGACTTCCTATGGCTT
>NW_006921666.1:766457-768717 GCF_000298275.1 Orycteropus afer afer | reverse complement strand
TTTTTTTTGTTGTTGTTGTGTGTGTGTGTTACATGGTGGTTGAAGAAACACCTGCTGGTTTCTGCATGGCTCTGTGTCTAACTTTGTATTATCTCTCTTTCTCTTTTTTTTCCTTATGCCTTTCCTGTTCTAGCCACATACCTCCTGCTAAGCAATCCCCATGGCTGCTGTACTGAAAACATACTCATACCTTCTACAGGCACAAGCCTGGGGAGCTTTATGGTTTAGGAGGGAAAAAATATCCATCTATTTATGGCCTTCTTTACTTGCACTAGTGGAGAAAACCATTAGTGAATGGCTTATTTTCCTAAGTAAACAGCAAATAGGCACTGCCTCTCCAGATTGTCTGTGTCCATTCTAATCAGATGGCACCAATCCATTAAAAAATTACTATATAAACTCTGGGGTTGGATTTTGATTAGTATTTAAAACGTACAGGTTTCCTCCATAGTACTCACCTGTGGTTTGTGCATTTCTGAAAATATGAGAGGACAGTGGAAGAAGTAAAAACTAAAGGTCTTTTAGATGAGTCAAAGCTATGTGTGTGTTTGTGTATGTGTGTGAAAGAGAGAGAGAGAAATTTGGAGAGCTATTGAGAGGGAGCTCTCAGCAAATTTACTTATATTTTATTGTTGTTGTTGGTTTTTAGCTGCCATTGAGTCAGTCTCTGACTCATGGTGACTCCATGAGCAATAGGCAAAAATGCTGCCTGATCCTATAATGTGATCAGTTACAGATTGAACCATCACGATGCATAATTCCTTTATTGACTGATTTTCAGAAGTAGATTGCCAGGTCTTTCTTCTTAGTCTGTATTAGTCTAGAAGCTCCACTGAAACCTGGTCAGCAACACACAAACAACACTGACAGGTGCATGGTGGCTGCTGCACATGAAGTGCATTGGCCAGGAATTGAACCCAGGTCTCTTGCCAGGAAGCAGAGAATTCTACCACTGAACCACCACATCCCAACATAACATACTCCAAAAGAAGCAATCATCTCTAAGCAACAACAGAGTGTGCACATACCCCAATATCCCAAGACTCTGTCTGTTTATGAGTATAAATCTCCAATCACTGCCATTTGCTGGATCATTATTTCTACTGCCATGACTCTAAGTCCTTATCCTCCAATTCAAACTCTCTTCCAACCTTCTTCCCACCCACCTCAGATAACCAGGTAGCATCAAAGTGTTCCACATTATATAACAATTGGTCCATTCATGTGTTTTTCTCTTCGGCCTCTTTGGGAATGACTACTTCCTATCGATTCACTTGGACTTATAATTGTCAATGAAGTAGACCACCATGAGAATGCTCCTTCATGGAATTTGCTGCCTTCTATGATCCCCAAGGAGCTCTGGTGGCATGATGCCTAAGGCATTTGACTGCTATCGGGAAGGTTGGTGGTCCAAAACCACCAGCCACTCCTTGAAAGGAAGATGGGACAATCTATTGCCATAAAGATGTACTGCCTTGAAGTACAGAGGTCACTATGAGTTGGAATCGACTCGTTGGCAGTGAGTTTGGTTTTTGGTTTTGGTTTATGCTCCCCAAACTGGAAGCCCTTCAGGGACTAAAATAAATCTTATCTTCTCAAATCCAAGTGAAGTTCTCCACAGAAATGCAGAAAAGTCATTTGCCATAGGACTCTAGCCAGGTGTTCAGTTTTACTGTGGAGAAACAGTATTTCTTGTTACCTTGATCACTGCTATAGTCCACACCAGGCACTTTCTTAATGAATCTTCTTCCTCCTCCTCCTCCTCCTCTTCTCCTCCTCCCTTCTTTCTTCTTCTTCTCCCTCTTCCTTGTTCTTCTTCAACAATATTCATTTATTTTGGCTTTTAATTTTATCTTAAATGTTTTAGTGGGAAAGCAGTGCTACATTCCCATTCATTAGAATTTAAAAGCTTTGATCAGAAATCAGTCAGCCTGCCTGATTTCTGATAAAAGTGGGGCACAGAGTAGGGGAGGACAGAGTTTGTTGAGACCTGAGCTGGAGAAGATGAAATACAGGAGGAAGGACATTGGGCTCAGCCCACCCCAGACTCCTGTGTTTTGGAGGGACAGGATCAACATGGCACACAGGATGTCAAAAGTGGCTAAGGTACTCAGACATGGGTTTCAGAAAGCTTGTGTCCTATAGTCTTTCAAGGTGGCCTCTGCAAGTTGTTTTCCTCTCTGGACCCCATATTCTGTGCCTACAGAAGAAACTGATTCTTAGAAACCTGAATTCTCCTGATGGGCTTTTTTTTTTTTTT
>NW_006921666.1:761822-766077 GCF_000298275.1 Orycteropus afer afer | reverse complement strand
TAGCTCATCTTTCTTTTATCACTGCACCAGAATAGGCCCTTTATTATCCTTACACCAAACAACCCATGCAGAGCAGACCAGAGGTACTGATTCTGAAGATCTTCAGACCCAATCAGGCCCAGAATCCCTCATTTAAACTCTTCAGGGACTGTTGGTACAACTCTAGCCATTCATTCTCTCCTAAACAGCCATCTGAATGTTGGCATAGAAAATTGCCATCCAGTGGATGACTGCAATACACGTCAGAAAATTTACATAAGTTATGACATGGCTTAGTGACTGAAAAGTGTGACATACTAACTTGGGTTAACTTTTACTAATCAAGTGGACATTTTCTAACCCAAGATAATGACTAAGTTCCCATGTTTACTTAGACAAGGTAAAAATCTACTGCTATTGCTGGTCATTCTACTCAGAGATAAGACTATTTAAAATGTCCCATTTGGACACAAAAGACAATAGAAAGTACAATAACACAAATTAAAACAAAAAACAATACTTGATTACCTATGATTAAAATAGAAAATTATATCCAGTGGTGACAATAGAAAGGAAAACAGGCAGTTGCATGCTATCTACTGGAAAACATCTTCACCTGAGATAAATGGGCTTCTATAATTATCACACTATGTTTTTGCTCTGTATCCAATCTATTAATCTAGTAACCCAGAAGATAACTGCCCAATGGATCAGAACTGCTTCTGGAAAAGCAGTTGGCATTACCAGTTTGGACTTTTAGTCCTGAAAGATAGCTTGTTGTGGTGGTTACATGCTGTTGAATCAGTTCCAAGTCATAGCAAACCTATGTACAGCAGAATGAAACACTGCCTGGTGTCCTGGGCCATTCTCAAAATCATCATTATGTTCGAGCCCACTGATGCAGCCACTATGTCAATCCATCTCATTGAAGGTGTTCCTCTTTCTTACTGACTGCTCTATCAAACATGGTGTCCTTCTCCAAGGACTTGCCCCTTCTGATAACATGACTAAAGTACATGAGATGAAGTCCTGCCACCCTCTCAACTGAGGATCATTCTAGTTGTACTTCTTCCAAGACAGATTTGTTCATTCTTCTGTCAGTCCATGGAATATTCAAAATTCTTTCCCAACACCATAATTCAAAGACATCAGTTCTTCAGTATTCCTTATTGATTGTTAAGCTTTCACATGTATATGACACATTTATATGAGACTATTGAAAAGACCGTAGCTTGGGTCAGGAGCGCCTTACTTTTCAAAGTGAAATCTTTGATCTTTAACACTTTAAAGAAGTCTTTTGCAGCAGATTTGCCCAATGCAATACATCTTTGGATTTCTTGGCTGCTGCTTTCATGAGTGTTGATTGTGGGTCCAAGTAAAATTAAATTCTTGACAACTTCAATCTTTTCTCCATTTATCATGATATTGTTTGTTGGTCTAGTTGTGAGGATTTTTGTTTTCTTTATGTTGGGTGCAATCCATACTGAAGTCTTTGATCTTCATCAGTAAGTGCTCAAATCTACTTCACTTTCAGCAAGCAAAGTTGTTTCATCTTCACATCTCAGGTTGTTAATGAGTCTCTCCAATCTTAATGCCACATTCGTCTTCATATAGTACAGCTTCTCAGATTATTTGCTCAGCATACAGATTGAATAAGTATTGTGAAAGGATATAATCCTGATACATACCCTTCCTCATTTTAAACCATGCAGGATCCTCTATCTTGTTCTGCTCAAATGACTGTCTCTTGGTATACATAAATGTTCCACATGAGCATGATTAAGTGTACTGGGATTCCCATTCTTTGTAATGTTATTCATAATTTGTTGTGACCCACACAGTTGAATGCCATTGTATACTCAATACAACACAGGTAAACATCTTTCTGCTCTTTTCAGTGTCAGCCAAGATCCATCAGTCTTGTTCCACATCCTTGTCTGAATTCAGCTTGACTTTCTGAAAGTTCCCTCTCAATGCAGTGCTATAACTGTTTTTGAATTATTTTCAGCAACATTTTGCTTTTGTGATATTAATGATATTGTTTGATAGTTTCTGCATTCCCTGGAGTATTCACAAATGTGGATCTTTTCCAATTGGTTGGCCAGGTAGGTATCTTCAAATTTCTTGGCATAGACTAATGAGTGCTTCCAGCATTACATCTGTTTGTTGAAACTTCATTAGTGGTATTCTCTCAATTCCTGGAACCTTGTTTTTCTCCAATGCTTTTAGTGCACCTTGGACTTCTTCTTCAGTACCTTGTGTTCTTGATCGTATGCTACCTCCTGAAATGGTAGAATGTTGACCAGTTGTTTTTGTTATGGTAACTCTGTGTATTCCTGCCATCTTTTTCTGATACTTCCTGAGTTGTTCAATATTTTGCCAATAGAATCCTTCAATATTGCAATTCAAAGCTTGAATTTTTTTTTTTTTTTTTTTTTGCTTAGAAGCACAGAGAGTGTTCTTCCCTTTTGGTTTTCTAACTTGAGGTCTTTTCACATTTCATTATATTATGTTACTTTGTTTTCTCAAGCTGTCCCTTGAAATCTTCTGTTCAACTCTTTTTATTTCATAATTTCGTCCATTCATTTTAGGTATCTCCATTTGAGAGCAGCTTTCAGAGTCTCCTCTGGTTCCATTTTGGTCTTTTCTTTTTTCCCCTGTCTTTTAATGACATTTTGCTTTCATCACATATGATATCCTTGAAGTCTTCCTAGAACTCATCTGATCTTCAAAAAATGATTCAAGTTAGTATGTGTGTGTGTGTATGTTGGTGGTAAAAGAGTGTAAGTAGATGCACATGTTCAATGGTACAGAATTCTCAATGATTGAGTCCAGAGCCCAAAGACTAATAGGAGACAGTGGTGATCATTACCCTGGTAGAAACATATAAGGTAATATTTAGAAAAACCTTGTGACCCTCCCGTAACATACCAGTTTCATAGGATATCCCTCAGCAGATCTCTGCCAGCAGGAACTCAATGAGCTATTTCTCGACAGATTTCCCTCTATGAAATGAATGAGAGATCTCTTTTATGTAAGGTCTAAATGGTGATTATTAAAGCAATCAATGATAAGCAGTTGATTATTAAATTATGGCTGTGCTGTTATGAGAACTATTGCTTATTATTTTAGATCATATAACAGTCTCAAGTCAGAATTGCAGGCTATTACATATATCTTTCTGTAGTATATTCTGTGAATTTAATGCTGCTTCATTACTTACATCACACATACATACACACTCACAAACACAGACACACATTCCGTATATTATATAAACACTTTGAAACTATCTTGTTTAATAGTGAAAGGGTAAATAGGACAGTTGGCCAGTTAGTGAAACCTTAGATACCACAATAGTATCCTAAAAGAATTCCTAAATTATAAAAATTTGGGACATTAAATTTCATTTTCTAATGGCATTCAGAACTCTCAATCACAGTTTCAATCACTTATCTTGGATTTATCTTAATTCTCATTAATTTCGTTTTTCCCCAGGAACCAGGCAGGCATCTGCGTAACTTGCTCATGCTCTCCATTGGTACATTTGTATTTACAGCAGAGGTTCACAAAGCCATGGTCTTTGATGACACAGGCAAGGAGCAAGTCTACTCAGGCTACTTGCACTCCAAAAATAGAAGGATTTCCTGGACTCATTTTTTTAGTCTTCAGAGCAAAGTAGAAATTAAGTTCCATTGGTGTTTATTATGTTATAAATGAGAAGCAAACTTTATCTTTTATGAGCTAACATTCTAGAAGGAAGACATGTAAATCAATGATCATATGTGACAGATGTATGTTATTGTTATTGTTATGTGCCATTGAGTCGGACCCAACTCATAGCGACCCCTCCTTGAGTTTCTGAGGAAATATCACTATGGAAATAGATTGCCCAACCTTCCCTCTGAGGAGTGGCTGGTGAATTTGAACCGCCAGCCTTCTGGTTATCAGTCAAGTGCCTTAGGCACTATGCTACCAGAGTTCCTGACAGATGTATATAAATGGGTAAAAGATAAGATAGACGGCAGATGACTTTGTCTTTTGAATAGAGTGTGGCTTCTGGCAAAAGATGACATGAGTGAGGTATTGTCTTTCCAATATGAAGATGAATAGATGTCGATCAGACCAGAAAGGAACCACTCAGAAGGAGCAACATGTACTAAGATACATAAGCATGAACCAGCATTATGTATCTGGGTAAATAATTCAAGATGGCTAGAATGCAAAACAGGAGATTTGGTGGCATAATGCCTAAGGCATTTGACTGCTAACGAGA
>NW_006921666.1:734869-761459 GCF_000298275.1 Orycteropus afer afer | reverse complement strand
TTTTTCTGATTTTTAAAATCATTTTGATACATTTAGAAGGCATGTACCTTTAGTTCAGATGTTTATGATTAGATGGAAAGGAGACATCTAATTTCTGTCATTTAATAATTATTATTTCAGTACCGACATCTATAAGGCACTGTGCTGGAACAAATACAGTCTCTCATCACAGAATGTTCAGTGTTTGAGAGTCACAAATTCGAAAGCCTAAAGGAATGCAACAAGTGATGTAAAAGAAAGTACCATGGCAGGAGTAATACAAGAGAGAGTGGAGGAGATGGAGGGGAACTGGACAGCAGGTGGCTCTTCTTAGGCAACAGCTGCTTTCAGCTCCACCCAGGCATCACACAGTGCTAGTATTGCCAGATGTGTCAATATTTCAGAAATCACTTAGGAATGTGGAATTTTATATGGAAACTTCTGATTCGTAAAGTTTAGAAACACATCCAGAACTTTCACAAACCACTCGTGGGCAGTACTGTGAAGGGCTTGGCCAACCTTAGCTGGTCCAGTTTATGGACCATTCACCCCCAGGGTTGCCTCAAGGGTTCTGGAAGGGTGTCAACATTTTGCTTTATGGTTTTTGTGCATCATTTTCATAAGAGGACCATAAGGAAACTCTGGAGTTCTCAGCTGCTTTTGTGGTTGCTTGGCCATTCATAAGGCTTATACTTGATAATGAAGTTGTCTTGGAGGGCTGCCACGGCCACAGTGCAGTTGCTCATCTGATTTTGTAACCTATCATCAATTCCCTCTAAGCTTGAAGGCCAGAATGAAGATATGGTGCAGAATATGAAATGCTTTCATATCAAGTCTCATCTCTGTTAGAACTTTGGCATGATATCAAGAAATAGTATTAATAACAATAGCAGAGAACAATAATAATGTATCATTATAGTGCAAGTTCACCCTGAAGTGTATGGCTAACTCTGAAAGCTATTCTGCCATCATTAAGACTTTTTCTCATCAGAGCCGTACATTTCACATGATATAAATATAAAAAATAAAAGAAATCCTAAGAGCAATTGGAATTATAGATGGATTATAGGAGTATATGTAAACAATATATAGCAAAGCCAGTCCACAAAATGATAATATACTCCCAACCACGTGAGATTTTCTGGGAAATCCTTATTTTTTTACTCTCTAAGGTGGATGTTTGTTTTGCTGCAGTTTTCTCAGGAAATGGCACAGTGTAAAGGTTAAGAGTGCAGACTTTGTGTTCTTGCTACTTGAGTCCCACCACTTACTGTCGATGTAACCTTACAAAATATATTTACCCTTTCTGGGCTGCAGTTTTCTGCCCTATAACTAGGTCATAAGAGTAGTCTTTACCTTTTGGACTATTAAGTATGATCAAATGTAAAGCTGTTGCTAATTAATTTTGTTATTCATAGGATTATTTTTGGAGCTTTTTACCCTCTGGCTTGTTTTTGTTCTTTCTTGACAGGCCTGAGGTAATAGGTTAAATCTGATCCTTGGCTTTTTACTTCTGTTAATCATGTGCTGTCTTCTTTTCAAATAGAATTTTAGAAGTCACTGGAATGGACATCACAATAGATTAAGTGAAATATCTAAGTGGAATATACAAGAGAGTTAGCCTTAAGCTAAACTTACATTAATTTGAAAAAGTATAGCCATAATGCTTCCTAGAAGCAAGGATGGTGAGACATCATCTCACATACTGTGGACATGTTATCAGGAGGGATCAGTCCCTGGAGAAGGACATCATTCTTGGTAAACCAGAGGGTGAGCAAAAAAAGAGGAAGACCCTCAGTGAGATGGGTTGACACAGGGCTGCAAAAATGGGCTCAAGCCTAACAATGACCGTGAGGATGAGGCAGGACCAGTGTTTTGCTCTGTTTACATAGTGTCACTATGAGCTGGAACTGGCTAAATGGCACCTAACACCAACAGCATATAAGCTAATTAAGGTTAAAGAACTTAACAATATTAGAGGGGCAGAGATAAGGAGTGGAGCCTTGGTGGCGAATGGTTAAGCACTCAGCTGAGACTGACTTTCAAACTCACCCCGTAGCTCTGTGAGAGCCTTGAAGATCTGCTCCTGTGAAAATTGCAGCCTAGAAAACCTTCAAACCAAACTAAAAACCAAACCCACTGCCATGGAGTTGATTCTGACTTCTAGCAACCTCCATTGGGTTTCTAAGGCTGTAAACCTTTATGGAAGCAGAATGTGTCATCTTCCCCTGTGGAGGAGCTGATAGGTTTGAACCACTGACCTTGTGGTTAGAAGCCACATGCTTTACCCATTACACCACCAGGGCTCACCTAGAAACCCTAAAGGGCAGTTCTGTTCTGTCACATGGGGTCACCACAAGTCAAACATCGACTTGATGACACCTAACAACTACAGGGTTAGAAGTTGCAAAGAAGTAGTATTAATGACTATTTGAAGTAAAGTTTTGGATTGAGGTTACTCTTGTTTGTTTATATCTTCAAGTAGACCTAGTAAGATGCCTAGTAATATGGATGGTACTCAGTGGTTTCTCACATATGATAATAGTGATGGGAGCATGTGCTGATAAACATATCAATATATTAGTCAGATGATTAGATTGCCACTTTCAGGCAAATATCTATATATGGTCATAATAAGACTGAACCATGTCTACATTTACTACTTATACTTAGGCCCCAAAACATCTTAATAGGTCATCCTATTGCAAACTCTGATGCTTTAGAAACATACTCCTCAATGTCCATATAACATAGACTCATAGGCTCACAGAATTTGAAGCTGAAAATGCCCTCTGAGGCCTGCTTCCAGATTTATTACATTATAGATAAGATGTCTGAATGCCAGGAGTTACCTTGTTAGTTAATGACACAGCTAAAAGTGAAAGCCAACGGCTTCTCTTAGTCTGAATCTTACCTCCTGCACCAGTTTATCTGTTTTCCCCTCTGCCATAGTATCTTTGCACCCTGCAATGATTTCCAGTGAATTCAATGAGACTTGATTCTATAGTTGTATGAACAATATCTTGTGCTTTGGATTGGTTTCCTAAAGCTGCTGTGACAAAGTGCTACAAACTTGGGGGCTTTAAACAACAGAAATTTATTATGTCACAGTTCTGGAGGCCAGAAGTTCAAGAGTAAGGTGTTGGCAGCTTGGTTACTTCCAGAGATTCTGAGAGAGAATCTATTTCACATCTCTCTCCTAGCCCCTGGTAGTTGCCTGCAATCCTTGAGATTCCCTGGTTTAAAGTAGCAAGGTAGCATAACTCCCAGCTCCACTTCCATCTTCATTAGGCCTTCTTCCCAGTATCTCCTGTGTGCTTCTCTGTAGTAATATTCTTTTTCTTTCTCTTACAAATATTCTAGTCACTGGATTCTTTGCCCACTCTAATCCAGTATGACCTCATCCTAACTTGATTACGTTGTCAAAGACTTTATTCCAAAAAAGATCATATTCAGGTACTGGGAGTTAGGACATAATCTTATCTTTTTAGGAGATATAATTCAACCCACTACCTGCTTTACAAACTTTACCAGGGAAATGTCCTATTGACAGAAGAGTGGTTTCTTCAGTGTGCAGTAAGCTTTTACCTTTCTTAACATATCAAAATCAAGAAATATTTCATGGCATCTGCTCATACAACAGGGAAACCTGGTGGCACAGTGGTTGAGTACTCCACTGATAACCAAAAAGTCTGGGGTTCAAACCCACCAGAAAGATGTGGCAATCTGTTCCTGTAAACATTTACAGCTTAGGAAAATCTATAGGGCAATTCTACTCTGCCCTATAGGGTCACTATGAGTCAGAATCCCTTCAAACAGCACAGGACAAGAACAACATTCATAAAAATCAGAAGTCATTAGGATAAATTATAAAGAACAAAGACTCTGACCTCAGGTAGGCTTTTGCTTGACTTCTGGCTCCATGGCTTACCAACTGTGAGGTCATAGACAGTATATGCTATATATCTGAGCCTTAGTTTTGTCATTTATAATATAGTATAATGATATTTGGGCCTATCTGCTACAATAAAAAAAAAAAATCTGCTACAATAGACCTCTTTAAAGTGTTAAAGAACAAAGATGTTACTTTGAACACTAAGGTATTCCCACCCAAGCTATTATTGTATTTTCTATTGCCTCATATGCATGTGAAAGATGGACAATGAATGAGGAAGACAACAGGAGAGTTGACGCATTTGAATTGTGGTGTTGGTGAAGAATACTGAAAGTCCAATGGACTGCCAAAAGAAGGAAGAAATCTGTCATGGAAGAAGTATAGCCAGAATGCTTCTTTGAAGCAAGAATGGCCAGACTTCATCTCAAGTACTTTGGTGATACTGCAGAGGGACTGGTCCCTGGAGAAGGGTATCATGTTTGATAAAGTAGATGGTCAGTGAAAAAGCTGAAGTTCATCAATGAGATGGATGGACACCATGACTGCAATGATGGGCTCAAACATAGCAAATATTTTGAGGATGGTGACGAAAAAGGCAGTGTTTCCTTCTGTTGTATAGGGTCATGATGAGTCAGAGCCAATTCATTGGCACCTAACAATATACTGACAGCACTCTAATGCCTAGGCTGACTCTAAGTGTTAAATTTCGTCCTGTACATAAAGAATTAGCCTAGTGCCAAGTACATAGTTGGGAGCTCTGGTGTCATAGTGCCTAAGGCATTTGACTGCTAACCAGAAGGTTGGTGGTTAAAACTCACCAGCCACTCCTTGGAAGGAAGATAGGGCAATCTATTTCCATAGAGACACTGCTTTGGAAACCCAAGGAGGGGTCACTAAGAGTTGAATCAACTTGATGGCAGTGAGTTTGGTTTTCTTGGGGGGTTAGGTGTATAGTTAGTGCTCAAAACATGACAGTCAATGTAGTCATTAAAGATACCAAGTATCTTTGAATGAAAACCAGCATATTCTATGCCAGACCTTTAGGGATTCAGTGATATTTCTCAGCTAATATTTTGTTTTGTTTTTCAGCTGAAATAAAACATTTATTATAGTACATAATGTAGGACTCCAATCTTGAACACATCTGTGTTCATTGGGTAGGTACTACCTAAGGGCTGTTAGGTGTACTGACAAAAAGAAAATTCAGTTTCCCATGTCATCTTTATGTCTTACTGCCTGTTACATTAGAAAAAAGAAAAATCACATTTGTGTCCATCTAATATATTAGAGTAGTGCCAAGGCACTTAACTGCTAACCAGAAGGCTGGCGGTTCAAACCCACCAGCCATTCCTCAGAAGGAAGGTTGGGCAATCACTTCTGTAGTGATACTGCCTCGGAAACCCAAGGCAGGGTCGCTATAAATCGGGTCCAACTAGACAGCACATAACAACAACAACAACAATATAGTCTAAATCTATCTTCCATCCCCGCTTAAGAAATCCCCCCACCTTCTCTGTTGAATATGAAAATAAACCCTTATTTTATAGCTAATATCCATTGAAGACCATAGTAACAAACTTTTGAGAAGCCCTTTAGAATTTACAAGCACATTGACATTCACATTCAGAGTCTCATTAGTAGTGCAAACCTACCTTTTAGAGTAGTTTAACTGACCAGATATTATAATCCCCACATTAAGAGGGATTAACTGACTTGTTCAATGCCTAACAGTGCAGTTATATGTTGTAACCAAGACTGGAACTCAGATCCTTTGACTCTAAAGACTCCATCCATTATACTAATTTTCTGGCACAGGGTGAACCATATTGACAATGTGTGATTTCAATGCTTTTATCAAAGTTCTAAGAGTCCCTGGGAGGTATAAAAAGTTAAGTGTTTGACTACTAGCTGAAAGATTGGTGATCTGAAGCCATTCAGAAGTGCCTCAGAAAATAGGCATGGCAATCTGCTTCTGAAAATAACAGCCTTAAAGCCCTATAGCTCAGAGCTACTCTGGGATCACCATGTGTCCGAATTCACTTGGCAGCAATTAACAACAATATGGAAGTTATAGCCTACTAACCAAATCAGACCAAACTCACCATGGTCGCATCAGATCCAACTCATAGAGACCTCTCCTTGGGTTTCTGAGGCAGTATCACTACGGAAGTAGATTGCCAAATCTTCCTTCCAAGGAGTGGCTGGTGGGTTAGCAGTTGAATATTTTAGGGACTATGCCACCAGAGCTCCTGGTAGTGAAGTGGTTAAGGCATTTGGCTGCTAACCAAAAGATAAGTGGTTCAAGTCCACCAGCCACTCCATGGAGAAAAGATGAGGCAGTCTGCTTCCATAAAGATTTAAGCCTTGGAAACCCAAAGATGGTTACTGAGTCAGAATCAACTCCATGGCAGCAAGTTTGGATCCTTGTCCTAAAGTTGCTTAGAGTCTAGCTGAGTCTGAAAAGAAAGCAAATTAAATGCAATATAAGTATTGGCACTAATACAAATCTGTGTAGGATATAGTAGGTGCACAAAGAAGAAAGGCAATTGTGGGATAGTATTACAGGCACAGGGTGATGTGAATAAGAATAAGGGTTATATGAAATACTTCCAGAGTTAACATTCTATTATCTTACCAAATTAAAAAATTTAATACTAGTGTTTTAAATGTTTTATTTGCTCCTATTCATCTTATTAAGTAGAAAGGTTGGTCTAAATTGGGCAAGCAAATCATTAATACAGAAATATAATTCTAAGCATTAGGCTAAATCATATTCTGGGCTCTCTTTCCCTCTTGAAGGATTAATTTTTCTTTCTTTCCCTATGTATTCTACATAGGTGTACAGGCTGAGTTTGGGGACAGTTATCACATGACCTTTTTACTTGTGGCAGTTTTTCTTTCAGTATTAAAAACAAATTATTGAACTTTCTGTTTAAAAACAAATACTACATATAAATCAGACTTTGTCACCCCTTCATTGAACATCACCATTATTGGGCAGAGATTGTGAGAAGTTGGGCACATACTGGGGAAATTTTGTATCCAGACAACAGCTGCATTCACATTCCCAGGATTTCATATCCATACCTACAGTCTCCATTTTAGTCTATATTAAACTGTGATACAAAGCTGAAGCACTGATTCTTCCAGAAGAATCCCTACTTTCACCACATGGACACATAAAATAATGATTGATTAAAATGTTTTTATGTAGCTCTGGTAGCATAGTGGCTAAGGCACTTGACTGCTAACCAGAAGGCTGATGGTTCAAACCCACCAGCCACTCCTTGGAAGGAAGATGGGGCAATCTACTTCCATAGTGATACTGCCTCAGAAACCCAAGGAGGGGTCACTATAAGTCGGGTCTGACTCAACGGCACATAACAACAACAACAACAACATAGTTTATAGAAGGAAGAGATGAAGGTATTCACCTCACATTTTCTAAAGCAAAAATCTTGAAAATCCCCGTTGTTGTTGTTGTTGTTATGTGCCATCAAGTCGGACCCAACTCATAGCAACCCCTCCTTGGGTTTCCGAGGTGATATCACTACAGAAGTAGATTGCCCAACCTTTCTTCCAAGGAGTGGTTGGTGGGCCCAACCTTCCTTCCGAGGAGTGGCTGGTGGATTTGAACTGCCAGCCTACTGGTTAGCAGTCAAGTGCCTTAGGCCCTACACTACTAGAGCTCCCCATTAGGTATTTGGTATCAAAACTACTTTGTCAGCTTTCTGCTTATATATTTTTAAAAATCTTCTGGTGGTCTTGCACCCAGGCTCTAGAGATTTTCCCTTCTTTCTTTCTCTCTCTAGAATTTTCTCTAAGAAGTTGTAAGTATTTAATATTATGCATGGGATGTTTCCCCTTGGCCCTCACTTATACATGTGCCCTGTAGCCTAGGTCCATTATCCCAATTAGGTGGTCTTGCAATATCCGTGACTTGAACATGGCTTTGTGCTTCTCAAGCTGAACCTCAAGCAACTTACTTCTTCCAGACAAGTGCATGTCCCACATGGAATTCTGGACAGTGCAATTTTGTTTTACTGAAGCTGATGTTTGCAAATCTTTATTTTACATTTACGGAGAGTTACTCAGACATGGTGGGATATAAATTGTTGCATCAAAATATGCTGTTTCAAGTCTGATTATTTTATTAGTTCTCAATGGCAAACAATCCCATTGCACTCTGAAAACCAGTAGAGGTATTAATACAGAATCATGCAATTAATGATAATAAAAACATAGTGTGGATAGCAAAAGAAAGAGTAAAATAAAGCTATGTCATGATTATGAGCTACTAACCATTAATTTGTCTTATGTCACAAATCAAACACATTTTCTGCATATGAAATGATGATCAGTTTGTATTATAGAAATGTATATCTAACTGTATTCAGGCTGCATTAGCTTCATTTAAACGTATGGCTTCTGTGAATTGAAACATGCATATATTATTTGCAAAGTGAAATCACATATTTTAGTATGTTTGATTGTTTGAAGTAGTGATTTCCTGAATGCAAGTGGTGTCCTACTTTCAACAGTTTTTAAAATACTCTAATCTGAAATAAGGAGCTCTGGTAGCATAGTGCCTAAAGGCACTTGACTGCTAACCAGAAGGCTGGCGGTTCAAACCCACCAGCCACTCCTCGGAAGGAAGGTTCACAATCCTACTTCCGTAGTGATACTGCCTCGGAAACGCAAGGAGGGGTAGCTATGAGTCGGGGCCGACTCGACGGCAAATAACAACAACAACAACAATCTGAAATAGGTACTACTACCTTGTTTTTGTTGTGTGCTTTCAAGTCATTTCCAACTCATAGCAACCTTATAGGACGGAGTATATCTGCCCCATAGGGTTTCCTAAGCTGAAATCTTTACTGGAGCAGATTGTCAGAGCTTTTCTTCTGCAGAGCAGCTGGTTGGTTTGAACCATCAATCTTTTGGTTAGGAGCTGAGTACTTAACCAGTTTAAGGGGTCCCAAATTGCTGATACATCATCCTTAAAATATCTCTCATTATCCGGGAGCATGCACTGAAGTACCTTAGCCTTTTAGTCTCACACTTAGACCAGGTATGTATTTCACCTTTAAAAATAGCCACTAAACACACACAAAACAACAGCCCGTTTAAATATTACCAAGTAACTCTTCTACAGATGCTATTCATTCGATGCCTTGTGGAACACATGGATATCTACTGGTTCTTCTTGGATTATGAAATTCAATAACAAAAGTGTATGTAATAGTCAAAAAAATTCAACTAAATGGCAACAAGGGTTTTTTCTTCTTTTATTGAAATATTTTTCCTAAAAACTTCCTAGCTGCCTTTGTGAAGTGCCCAGATTAATGATTAATATTATTAAACCAGAGACTAAAAATCTTGGTACGGACTGACCCATGGGGACACATTGCTATAATGATTTTAAAATAAAATAATAAAAGGGGCGTCCCATAAGGGGCAAAAGTCTGACGCATCCTCACAATTAATTCTATTTATCAAAGTCATTCAAAAGAGTGGTTGGAATTGGCTTCCAGAACCAGGTGGTCTTAAGTGTCTTGCCTTTGTGGTTGCCTACCCGGGTTTCCCAGTCCTTGGTTGAACATTATTGTTCTCAAAGGGATATGATATAGAATATAACTCTAGTGATCTTTTCCAGTAGAGGCTGAGGCCATTTCTTCAAACTCGTTACCTATGTGCCATCTTCAGTATCTTCCACTCGATGCACACATGCACGGAACACATACACAAATGCATGTGTTCACAAACACATAGACACACACATTCTTCTCTGCTTTTCTCAGTATAGACTGAATAAAGCATCCCACATTTTTCTCTAAAAGACTGGTACAATTTTTCCCAACATACTTCAAAAAAATCATATTCATTTTATGATTGTCTTATAGCTTACAGATACTGAAATTTTGCAGTGGAGATCAGTCTTGCCTCTATAACTGAAAAAAAAAAAAAAGGATTGGCTATCCCTTTGTTTATCAGGAGTATTCTATTAACACTCTATTACCACCCACCATAGACAGTCAGCTTGGCAAAGCCCAAAAACACTCATAGGGAGCAATGTTAATTATAACCCTCTATGGTGTTTTGTTTGTTTACGTCTTTTAAGAGGAGCTCTGGTGCGGCACTGGTTAAAGCATTTGGCTGCTAACAAAAAGGTCAGCAGTTCAAACCCACCAGCTGCCCCATGGGAGAAAGATGAAGCAATCTGCTTCTGTAAAGATTTACAGCCTTGAAAACTCTATGGGGCAGTTCTACTCTGTCCTATAAGGTTACTATGAGTCACAATTGACTCAGTGGTAGCGGGTTTGAGTTTGGGTTTTTAATGTGTTTTAAAATATGTCTTCTATGGCTAAGAATAAACACGAGGTGAATTTTCTGGAGTAGGAGCCATGAACCCATATGTATTTGTACCTGAATCCCTGAAACTACAGGCTCTGTCCCATACCTAACAGGCACACTGACATGCACACAAACACACAGGTACATGCTTTCCTTCTAATTGGCAAAATAGCCTGGGGATGTCCTTTTCCACTACTGGACAGGCATGAAACAGAACTCAGTGTCTCCCTCTCACCCCAAAATTGGTTTTGTCTTGCTAACCTCTCCCCAACCCTAGCTTGCTGTTCTGTTTTCCTATTTTCCCTAAATGCAACTTACTTTGAGCATGTTTTAACTTGATTAGCATTCCTACAGTTCAACAACGATAGATGATAACCCGTTTGTCAGTTGTAGCCACTTTCTTCTCTTTTAAATGTCTATTTATGACGTACATCCAGACTGCACGCCCTTTTTATTTTTTTAAAGACATAAAACCAAAAAAAGAAAAAAGAAAAAAGCCAACAACACCATTTTTTAAAGATAATACAAAATTTGTTTTTCATTTTGGCCATTACAAAATGCAAGGGGAATCAACCAACCAGAAAAAGCAAAGCAAAAAAAGTGTCCCCTGACTGCTCTGTCTGTGCCTCTTCAGCGTGTGCACCTGGTTGTTCATCTCTGAAAGTGTGTGGAATATATTTTTTCTTTAAATTTTTTTGTTCTTTTCTCCCTTCTTGTTTGGGAATTAAATGCTTTTTTGTATTATATCTATCTATATATCTATATATATATCAATGTGTTTCTTTTTAATTGCTAGATCTCTAGATTTGGTTTTATCCAAAATCAATGGAAAAAAGAAAAAGTTATGGATTGTTTTCTGCAATTTTCCCCACTCCCTCTTTAAATGTGGAACAACTTCAGCTGCAGAACCCCCACATCCACATCCTTCTAATTAGTCTTTTCTGATTGTAAATCATGTGCAACATGGGTGGCATGGGGATGGTAGACAGGGTGTCATTCAGATTGTGACAACATCATTTCTATATGGGGAAGTCATTGGCAACTCAGCGTGTGGGCTAGCTATGCAGCTTTCCTTCGGGTCGCCACTGTAGACCTCTAAACCCTGCTAACTCTAGATGGGGTTGTGTGGGTGCCGATGAAGTTGTTCAACTTGAATATATGAATCTAGTCTCCTTGTTTTTACTTTTAACCTTTTGATTCGTATTATTATTTTATGTATTTTTGCTGTTCTTAGTAGGAAAAAAGTTTAAATGTTTTTATTATTTGAAAATCTTTAATGATGAAACTGTAATAATTTTTGGAGTAATTGCATGTTGAAGAAGTTGCAGCTTAGGGTGTGTGAGATTGTCAGTGTTAGAGTTCTGTTCTTTATTTCCATAGATGGGCATGTGTAGGCTCATTTGTTTTTGTATATTGCCCATCCCTTCCTTACAGCCAGAAGCTCTAATGCAGCTAGATCACTCCGTGCCGCCCTTACATGGACATGGCGACTCACTTACACATTTACTCCCATCATCTTCATCTCCTGTGTAGTACACTCATAGATACCACCTCCCCTCTCAGCATCTTTCCTTCCCATTCTCCCCCCTTTCTTTAGCATTGTTCAAATTTATGTGCTGTCATCCATCCCCTTAAAGAAAGTCTAAAACTTATCAAAAAGACAAAAATATTTCAAAAATTAAATATATATCTGAGAACCTATAACAATGCAGAAATTAATTCAAAAATCCTTTAGAGTCATAGATTTTTTAAAAAGGCAAATTATAAAAGCAAACAGGTTTTTTTTTTTTTTTAATTTTTGAAATCATAGCAATCGGAACTATTTTAAATTCAAAACCGATGCCCTCCCAAAGCGCCCAAAGTAAAAATGTATTGAAGTGCAGCTTTTTGGCTTTTCATGTTATGTGGTGTGGATGTATGTGTTGTTGCCTCCCCGTATCATCCTCTGTTGTAAATTATTATATTTGAAAAATTAGACCTTTTACTCAAAAGATTTTAAGATATGACAACAACTAAAAAGCAAGTTACAAGAATGTGGCAATTCTATTTGTCCAAGAGCATTCTTACACAACTTTCTTTTATAAATTTTTCTTTCATGCCAAAAAACATGCGGGCAATTTGTTGATGTAAGTTGACTATAAATTAATATGGTATGTTTTTTTTTTTTTTCATTTAAATTACTTTATCTATATGAAAATGATTTGTTTCTTTGTTTTCTTTAAAGCCTCTATTTATTTATTTATTTATTTATTTAATTTGCTTTCCCTTTTCTTTCTTGTATGTGAATGCCTTATTAATGTTATTTGCTCTCTTTCGCCTTAACTTCCTTTGGTTATGAAGTTGATTTTATTCTCTATTATATGATTTAAAGATTATATTAAATATTTTATTTCATTTGTGTGTATTTGCTTAATTTTCACTGCTACATTTTGTGCTGAATTGCTTCTAATAATGTGAATTCTACTCTTGGTAGAAAGGGATAAGTAAATTGTCCTTACCATCCAAAGCAACCCTAGCCTCTTTGCCTGAACTTTTTTTACTACCAACTTTAAAGCCGTGAAAGTAATGGTAGGCTCTACAGTGTGATAATAAAATTGGTCACTGCTTATGGGAAGCCAGTACTCAAGAAGAAAATGAGTTGAGTTAGCTCCAAATGTTATCAGTTGTAATTACACTATTTAATTCCTTAGAAAGTTTTCAAGGAAATCAGACTTTTATGTTATTAGCAAAGGGAAACAAGATACTCTCAAGTGACTAAGGTAGAGTTTGGTTATCCAGGATTATACTGTCACCATCACCACAGGCTACAAAATCAATTTTGCTGAGAAAAAATACAGAGAAAATTCCAGGTGTTTAAAATTTCATCCTATGATATTGATACCTCTCAATGTATAGAACTGATTAACCTACTGGCATAAACACAGAGACACATACACACATACACTCTCTCTCTATTTCCCTCTCTCTCTTTCCTTCCCTTTCCCTTTCTGTTAATAGTTGCCATTTTTCTCAAGGATTTAATCAGGTAAGCTTTAAAAGGATCCTAAGATTCTACCAAGAAGATACACCATGATTTTCACATCTAAAGTTTTACTCAGGAACTTTCAGGTAGGTATTGCCATTGTGTGTGATTCTAAGATGAGAGGATTTCTTGAACCTAATGGGATCTGTATTAGTGCTTCAGAAAACATCGGTAAGAAGCACTACACAATTTCTTTAAAAAAATTTGCTATTTCACTTTAATTTTACATATTAATGCTATTTGGAACTGTTACAGAAATATCGAACTGAAAGTGCATAATAGATAAGGCCCCACCACAACATCTTTAATGAATGGGCTCCTTCTGCCTCAGTTTATATGATTCGAGATTGTCTGCCATGTTGAATAGTATTTTAGGTTTAAAACTAAGAACTTACTAAATGAGGTTTTATATTAGTCAGTGTTCTTCAGCAAAACAGAATCAATAGGAGATATGGATTGATTGATTGGTTGATTGATTGACTGACTTTAAGGAATTGTCTCACCCAATTATGCCAGGTGTGTGTGTGCGCATAGGGGGTGGCAAGTCAGAAATCCATAGGACAGGCTGGAAGTCAGGTAGGATTTCTGTGACATTGAAATTCTTCTTCTTCAGGAAACCTCAAATTTGCTCTTAAGGTCTTCAGCTAATTGGATGAAGCCCAACCACATTATGAAGGGCAATCTTTCCTTAAAGTCATATGTTTGTACAATTCCAGACATAAACTCTTAACTGATACATAAATGAAAGCTCTGTTTGACATTCTTTATTTTACAATGTATAATGATATCAAGGAAGTTCTGGTGGCTAGTACCTAAGGCATTTGACTGCTAACCAGAAGGCTGGAGGTTCAAACCCACCAGCCACTCCCTGGAAGGAAGATTGGGCAATCTACTTCCATAGAGATACTGCCTTGGAAACCCAAGGAGGCGTAGCTATGAGTCGAATTGACTTGACAGAAGTGAGTTAATGATATCAAGGAGCTATTGCCCATCTTACCTGCACATAGACTGAAGAACAGACTCTGTAACCTTTGAGTCAGACTCATTTCAGACAAACCATTTGCTTTAGGGAGGGAAAAGGGGAAAAGAATGCCCTACCTAGCAAATGTTATTCTATTAAAATGTACATTAAGCCATGTTGAGACATTTCTGTACTTCTAGTGTCTTTTCTCTGGACACTTGCTTTATTTGTCCAAGACAATTTTTCCTGATGGTGGATAGAGAGCAATTTCATGGTCATAAGCTTCTAACACCATTGGGATATGGATGTGTTGCAAGTATACACTCCATGGCTCCAAATAATATATTTGAAACTGACGTAGTGAGGGAAAAGATTATTTCTCCCCATTATAGGTGAATTTTCAAGGAGAGAATTAGAAAAATACAAATAAGAGAGGAGGTAAATATCCCAAATATATATGAAAGAAATTCAAGGAATTGGAATGTGATGTCTTCTCCCAAAGTCCTGCTCTCTCTCACCACTGTTTTGGTATTTTCATGACCTCTCAGACTTAGACATCTCCAGAGACATAATGGTCAGAGCCACATTGAAACTTCTTACTGCTCAACTTGGTTTTTAGATGACTCACTGCATTCACCATCACCCACAATATTCTCACAGTTCAGGAGAGTTCCATTAAATTTTTAACACACTGTCTTTTCGATGGCAGAGAGCCCCTTTTGCTGGATATCAGCCCTAGAGGCATGAATTATATATCTATAAATATACTCATAAAGCAAAAGAGCAGAGCAGCCTCCAGGGCTAAAATAGACCTTTCATATCCCTAGTGATCTCTCTAGTTTAAAGAAAAGCACAATGCTGTCACAAAAGAGAAGAGTATATCTTCCCGATTTAAGATGCTAACTTTAAGGGATATGGATAGTTCTTATTCCAAACCAAAGAAAAATTCGGGGAAAATTCTGGAAATTAGGGTTTTGATGAATATTAGATTTTGTACCATTTGCCTGTTACTCTTTATGACCTCAGGCTTGTTGTGCTTGGGTGGATACTTCTGTAAGCACAGACATGTTGTTGATCCCTAACTCCAGAGCCTTTAGGAAGTGAAAAGAAACATAGTATCAGCTGCTGCAATATTTCTGAGGGCAGACAACCTGGATTAAAACAAATAAAATCTTACATAGCCTTGCACAAATTAAGACATTTATATTAAGGATCTTATGGAGCTCTGGTAGTGTAGTGCCTGATGCATTTGACTGCTAACCAGAAGGCTGGTGGTTCAAACCCACCAGCCACTCCTCGGAAGGAAGGTTGGGCCATCTACTTCCATTGTGATACCACCTCAGAAACCCAAGGAGGGGTTGGTATGAGTCAGATCCAACTTGACGGCAGTGTGTTTGGTTTGGTTTGGTTTACGGTGAGAGAAATAATTCTCCCTCATCTCAAATGATGTGTCATCTTGAATTCCCAAGTACACTATATCTTAAATGTTAAAGATGAAATTTGCTATTGAAATTGATTATACACTACAATTCATATACCTGTCCCAGGAAGGTTTCATGATTATCTAAAATTTTCAGTCTCATCTCACTCTAATTCCCATCTGTATAAATGACTCCTACATCCCAGTTGACTTCCTTTTCAACTAAAGGCACTCTTCCAATTCCTGGAGATGCCAGAGGGGAAAGAGAAAAAAAAAAAAAAAAAGTTTATGAAAGATTCTATCATTTCATTGACTAAGTATCAGCAGAATTTAGGCTCAAATTTCCACTTATCTTTATTACTGCTACCAGGATTAATAACAAAACGGCAAAGAAAACTGAAGATGAGTAGTTCTGACAGAGTCAGTTATTTAAATTCTACAATAGCATACTCATCACTGTAGTTTTGAAATAAGCTCTTAGCCTAACATTTAGGGGCTCTCCAGGCTTTCAGAACCCTTTATAAATTAGTGAGTTGCAGGAACCTCCTTCTATCCCATCACTATAAAGGTGGGTTTTATTAAAAAAAAAAAAAAAAAAAAAGATTCAAGAGAGACGCTTGCATTAGTGTGCTGAATGGAAAGGAAAGAGCAACGTAAAGTGTGTATGTGTGTGTATGGGGGATGACTCAACTGCAGAGTGAGCAATTTGTAGATCTCATAGATTTTTAATAACAAACACACTGCAGAAGCTTTAGCTAAGAAGAGGGGAAAAAAAGAACAGGCAAATTTAAGACTCCAGTTGGGTGTCACAGATGGTTCGCTAAAATTGCAAATGAATACCACTCTGTAATCATGAATGCAGTGTGCTTAATCTCACTTAAAGGGACTCTAGCTTTCTACCCAACAATTTGCCTTTATATTTAAATTATTGGTATGGGCCTTGGTCTTCTGACAAATCAATTATCCCTTGTCCTTCAACCCATGTTCCACTCTGTTTACTCTATGTGTGGTAGATTTTTGTCACTGCCATAAGAAACAAATGACTCTGGGTATTTGTGCTGGAAAAGAATACACATGTTAAACCTTTGTTCTAATTAAGCTGGGTAAAACTCCCGTTTTGTTCCTTGAAGGAAAGTAAAATAATTCCTGAGAAATCCCTAGAGAATCTTTAGACAGATTGCATGGCTCCCCTTCTTCCCTCTCACCACTATTCTCTTACTCAAACACTGCCCTCTCCCATGTTATCATCTTACATAAACCACTTGGGGCCCCCTTACTAGAAGAATAAGAAGAAAAGTTAGTGCAGGGTGAGTTTTATGACGAACTTAACATTAGGGAACCATGTTCCAAATCCCATTTATAAAACTAGTGAAAGTGTGTAAATTATGCATTAAGTAAGTTGCAAGGTATATGAATTATATATGTTCACAATGTAAAAAAATAAGCAAACTGGCCAAGTAAAGCAAGTCTGAAGACTTGGCAAATCTGCAAAGATCATTTTGCTCACTAGTTTCAAATTCTCAGCACTAGAATAGAAGCTGGGGTTTAGAACACAGGCAAAAATATCATCTTGAAATTTTCAGAAAGATTCTTGTTTTATTTCCTCACATATGACAGAATTACCAGGTGCATTAGAGATGGTAGTACAACATTTTGTTGTCCCTTCTCTTTCCAAAGGTACGCATTATATACATGTTAGCCTCCCTCTCAAGTCAATTTCTCATTATACAGTACAGGATTATTGGCTAAATTGGTGGGGTGTAAACACTTCTGATGTGGATGCAAGCAAACCTACTCAGATGTTTTGAAACCATGTGATAGCTTTCTTCTCAAGTGGCCCTTCTCCGAGCACACCTGAAACCTGGACAATTTAGATCGCAGAGTTCTAAATGAGTCATGGGAAGACTTTAAAAATACTAGGTGTGGAGAGCTGAGTGGGATGTGTGCCAGTTCCACATTAGAATTGAGTCAGCCTTTGTAGGTAGAACCCTGAAGACTGTGTAAGCCCAAAGACTTGTTCACTTGCAATGGCCCCCATAGCTTCACAGCACCAAACTGGCTTTGCCACAGTCAAAGAAGAGGGGACACTGAAGGGCAAGCCATATCTGTTAACAGATGCTCTGACACTTGCTGTTCCATTATGACTGACTTATTACCAAGGGCAGATCACTGAAGGACACTGCAGTTGGTTCAATGTTTAGTGACCCAGCTCAGAATGAGGCCTTCACCAATAATAGCATGTCATCAACTTAACGTGCTGATTTAATGGGATAGGTAAACATCGTGACAGCTTTGCTAGAGGATTTGGAAAAATAATAGTTGAAATAAATTTTATTCTGGAATAAATTCAGTAAAGAGACATGGGCTCTGACTTCTTGAGATTCTTTGTTTGAAAAATAACATTGGTAAGAGACACAGAAGAGACTCTGATTATCTTGCTTACATGGGTGGGTAGTAAGCTTGACTCTATTGTTTCGAGAGCAACATCCACCATAGAATAGTTTGATATTCATAATTTGCAAGCATTTTGATTTAGTAAACTATTCTGAACTTCTGTTTTCCCAACTTAGTCCACATGTATATTAAGTGCAATACCTATGTACTAAGAGTAAATCAATGCATTGTTGCCACTCTATCTGAGAATAACTGATTTCAAGAACTCACTTTGCTAACTCTACATTTCTGGATCTAAAAGTAAATTTCCAGTAAGTCATGGATATCTAGGCTGGGTATTTTTAAAATCTAGCTTCCAGCTAAGCATATACTATATGCAGCATTAAAACAATGCAAAAGCAACTATGAGACCAATGCAAACAGAATGGTCATTTGATAGTCAAGGGACTTTCTGGAAAAGTGAAGTTAAAATGAACACATTTAGCCTCTTGTAAATTCCCATCGGAAAAGAGCTCTCGTGGCACAGCACTTAAGGCATTGGGCTGCTAACCAAAAGGTTGGTGGTTTGAACCTACCAGCTGGTAAGTGGGAGAAAGATTTGTCAGTTTGCTTTTGTAAAGATTTATAGCCATGGAAACCCTATAGGGCAGTTCTACTCTGAGTCAGAATGGACTTGATGGCAGTGGGTTTCAGTTCCCTTCATTTGGTTCATAGGAAAAAAAAAGACAATAAATGTAAAATAAAAGGTAGTAACATAAGAACGTACTACAGATGGGATATTTTATGCTCTTTGATTTTGGTCTCATTGACATGAAGAATATGTTATTCTCATTTTCATGAGAACAAATAAACAGAAAGGAAGACAATAAAGCTTTTAAATTATATGTTATATTATATATGTTCTAGCTTCTAAATTAAGCACACACATGCACTTGTACACCCACACACAGTTTTGATAGCCAGTCAGTATTTGCAACAGTATGAATAAATAAATGCTATCACCTCATAAGCAGATCCTGGAAATGGCAGATTTGAATTCTATTTAAATAATTACTTGAGAGTATCTAAGTCCCTGATGTAAGGATTTCAGATTTTGGTGGCAAGAGGCATGTTATGGGCTTGAACCAGTCTACAATGGTGCTACAACCAGAAGGATCCATATGCTGATCCAAGTCATTTAATGATAAAATTTTGAGACATAATCTATGAACTGTTCACAGAGAGTGACTGTGAGTTGTGTTTGCAAATCTACTAATTCTGTTTTTCTTTTTCTTTTCAATCCCAGGAGGTGAATTAGTTATCCCTCTTCTTGTAGAAGACCCTTTAGCTACCCCTCCTATTGCTACTCGTGCACCTTCCATTACACTCCCCCCTACCTTTCGCCCCCTCCTCACCATTATTGAGACCACCAAAGATTCCCTGTCCATGGCCTCTGAGGCGGGGTTACCTTGCTTGTCGGACCAAGGCAGCGATGGTTGTGATGATGATGGCTTGGTGATATCTGGGTATGGCTCAGGGGAAATTGACTCTAACCTGCCCCCTACTGATGATGAAGATTTTTACACCACCTTCTCCTTGGTAACAGATAAGAGTCTTTCCACTTCAGTCTTCGAAGGTGGCTACAAAGCACATGCGCCCAAGTGGGAATCCAAGGACTTTAGACCTAACAAAGTCTCCGAAACTAGTAGGACTACTACCACATCTTTGTCCCCTGAGCTGATCCGCTCCACAGCTTCCTCCTCGTCTGGGATGGTGCCCAAATTGCCAGCTGGCAAAATGAATAACCGTGATCTCAAACCCCAGCCTGATATAGTCTTGCTTCCGTTGCCCACTGCCTATGAGCTAGACAGCACCAAACTGAAGAGCCCACTAATTACTTCCCCCATGTTCCGTAATGTGCCCACAGCAAACCCCACGGAGCCGGGAATCAGACGGGTTCCGGGGGCCTCAGAGGTGATCCGGGAGTCGAGCAGTACAACAGGGATGGTCGTCGGCATTGTGGCTGCTGCCGCCCTCTGCATCTTGATCCTCCTGTATGCCATGTACAAGTACAGGAACAGGGACGAGGGGTCCTATCAAGTGGACGAGACGCGGAACTACATCAGCAACTCGGCCCAGAGCAACGGCACGCTCCTGAAGGAGAAGCAACAGAGCTCAAAGAGCGGCCACAAGAAACAGAAAAACAAGGACAAAGAGTATTATGTGTAAAGATGATAACACTACTAGTAAGTGAATTTAAAAACAGAATTATTTATATATAAATATATAAATACTTTGCAAAGGAGATTTGACAGATGTCCAAACTGTTGTAACTATGAGATGGGGTATACCATACCTGTGGTGGGGAAAAAAAAAAAAAAAGAAAAGAAAAAACATTTTTAAAAGGACACACACAAAGATGTGTCTATCTCTCAAATTCAGCCACGGCTGCTGTGTTTCAGTCATCGTTCGGAGACAGAAAGTTCTTTCTGCCCTGCTGTACCATAAAGCACATAACTTAGCACTATGGAGCGAGCACACGGCTCCACCCATTACCGAACTTGGAAGCCTCCTTCTCTCCAGGACCTTTATGACAAAAGGTAGAAGACTTCATGGCTTACTTGTCCCTAACTCCAAGTGAGTCTGTTATGATGTTGTGAAGCTTGACTGTAACAATGTTCTTTTTTTTTTTTTCTTTCTTTCCAGTTTAATTATGTAAAAAGAAAAAAAGTTAAAAACAAAAAAAATCCCCTTATCTGGTTTTGGCCAGTGTGTGTGTAACTTTTCAAGATCTAAGGGGAAAATGGCTTTTGGGTTTTTGTTTATTTTTGAGAATGACTGAACATAAGAAGAGGAAAAAAACAAAAAAAACTCAGAAAATTAAAATGAGAGAGACTATTGCCATATATGAACTCAAAAGCTACCATGGTGTCCACTCTACATATCAGGTTGTGGTGTCTCTAGAATCTGTTGTTTGTTTCCTGTAAGATGCTTTGCTGAATACATAGCAAAAACCATGTGATGGATGATGATGTTGATTTCAAAAGCTGGTCCCCCAGGGTCTAATTCCAGAATTTGCCACCCAAACCTTGAACGAACAGGTTCAGGGTTGGTTTTAGCAAAGCTATTGGCTTTATTTAACAATGTTGTTCCTATTCATTAGTCCAGCCAAATTGTGGTAAAGGGGAAAACCCCATAAACTAAAACAGAGTCTTTCCTAGCAAAATGGGGGGGTAGGCTGAATCTGTGACTGACTGAAGTGCATGCAAATGTAAAAGAAAAGACAACAATAAAATCTGTCAAATAATCAAATCAGACAATGCAGGAGTTCAACTTGTGATGGAACCACAAAGGGTCACACAAGCCAAACACATCATGATGGAGTGCAAAATACATAGTTCTTCCCCCGCCCCAACATATTAATGTTTTTCATAGTGTTTTAATTTTGTAGCCTGACACTAATGGATAATTCTATCCTTCCATTGGCTCATGTCTCCCTTCACCCATCTTTTTTAAAACTTAAATAATTAAATAAATGAATAAAGCTGCTGTGACACACACAAAAAAGGAATTTAATAGTATAATATATATATATAAATAAATATATATACAGATATATTTATCACAGTATGTTTGATGGGACGACTGAAACAGGAAATCTGTTAAAGTCTTGAAGTGGAATGAGACTGTTGTTTTAAATGAAAATAACAAAACAACAAAAAAGCAAACCTTAAAATGTGAAGAAAGTGTGAGTTTTAGTTTTGTCACAGTTAACTGTGTCAAAGAGAAAAAAAAAAAATTCTCAGATTTTGTTTACATATTTTACTACATTTTTGCTGGTATAATTCCTTAGCCACCTATGTACATACTACGTTGAGAATTGTTCTTTCTCTTTGTTTATTTTGGTTTGTTGGGTTTAATATTTCAATTGTCTTTCTTTCCTTTTTGAAAAGAAGGAACAATGTACAGAAAAAACAATAAACTGGTTATGTGGCCATAGCTATCCAAAAAAGCAAGAGGAAAAGCCAGACCAATAGTCACACAAAAACGGAGTGTGTCCTCTGGAGGGTCAGATATATACTATTTCTTTTGTACAGATGAAAATCAATCAGCGGTTTAGATTTAGAAATCTACTCTTGCTGGTCTTTGTAAGTTGCATGAATATTTGACTTTGAAAAACTATCTTAAAGACATGGGGCAAAAAGCGCAATCTAAACAACGATAGCATTTTCTAACGTGTATGGAAAGAGGTGATCCTCATTATCTGATATTTCAATGTGTTAAGAGTTTCTTTTTTCCTTCTAAAATTTATTTTCTGTTGTTATGAAAAAAAGACAAGATTATAAAGAGATATCAAAGCACGATTTTAGATCATCTAAATGGCCCAACCTATATGAAGTTGATTATATCTCGATGTTTGTAAAAGATTGCTGTTTTGAGGTCTTGTGAACTGATTTCCTGCTTTCTTTCTTTACAATTTTTTTTTTTTTAATTTCAGTAAAAATACATTTGTTATATTCCTTTTAGTGTAAGTTTCTATTTGGACAATTTTATGGGGACATGTGCATTCTGTATGTGAGCTTCTATCATATTCCTGTTGTTTTATGAGCAGACCCTTAAGGAATTTATTTTATGATGTTGTGATGTTACTGCTTTTTCTTTTTCCTTTTCTCTTTTATTTCATATTTGCATTTTCGTTCAAGGATATGCTTAGCAATAAAATGTTCTTCCCAAAACCTTGTATGTTGATGCACTTTTATTTTCTAAACATTTTGAGGAAAAATATTTCATTGAGGCTAGATATGCCATAGCTTATTAAAAAAAAAAACAAAACAGGTAAGCTAAGACCACTTTTATGTGATATAAAATATTCTAACCAGTTGCTAGTTACTTATATTAACTTATCAAAAGTGATATATTTATGGGATAAAGCAATTATTGTCTGTCATCTGAGGCATTCTGGTCTCGATTGCTATGATAGAGAGTCCAGGAGGGAACACACATTTCTGAAAAGGTAAGATGGCATAAACATTTTATTGGTAAAAGATTATTGGAGACTACACTTTAAAAAATGTTTGATACCTTCAAAATATTTGTTGTAAGTCAACAAACACTAAGAGCATACCAGAATCATGTTCATATTGCCCCTTAAACACTGGAAAGCTTTAGATGCCTGCCTTCCAGGCTTCCCTGATTTACTGAAATCAAAATAAAAAACACTAAATACAAAAATAAAACTTAAATGAGAGCTTAAATGTTCACAGATTCTTTCTTGGTTTTATTATTATTATTATTATTCTAAAATGTTTCATAAGCTCATTGTAACTGGAACTTTTCTCATAACTCAGATGCCCTTGATTTGCTGATTCCCTAAGCACATACTTACTTTTCTCATTGGATAATCTCTTACAATACCCTATGTTTTTCATCATAAGTCTGGAAACATGGGTCAACCCCATATCAGTTCCCAGTTTTCAAGGACTTAGAATGAAAACCAAATGTATTTAACACTGCTTCTTCAGATTTTATTAGTGGAATTTTTGTGCTATTGATCATAATGAAATGGAAGAATCATGAGGCTCATTGAGCCAGATTATAGGAAGTTGCTTCCTTTGTTTCTACCCCAGATAATTTACTTAAAATAAAACAATCATTTATCAAATCTCATTATGCACCAGGTACAGGTATGGTGTTTTTGATATATGTAGTCTGTTTACTCCCTGGGTGTTAGATAGCAGTTCCCCCATCTTAGCAATATAGAATCAAAGAGCTCAAAGTCAACTTGGCTAATAAATTCACAATCATGTTAAAAAATTCAGACCTTACTGATATGGAGGTCAGTGGAGAGAACATGGGCATTGCCACACTAGTTAGGTTTGAACCCCAGCTGGAATATTCCCGCCGTGGGAGCAAATTTCTGAATCTCCATGAGCATTGGCTTCTTCACCTGAAAAAATGTAACACCTCAACAATCTTGCCTTGATAGTTGGTTTTGAGAAATAAATGAAATAATATGGAATGTTTTTAAATCTGGCACATAGTAAATGTTCAAGAAAGCTAGTCTTCTTCTCTACTTTGAGTCCTATGCTATTGTCAGTTTAATAGCTGCCTTATAGAATTAGAAGTTCCACACTAAATGTTACATTAAAAATGACTTCTTAAGTTTCATTTTTCATTTCTATTATCCAGTCATTATTAAGGAAGGTGTTATTCAATTTCCATGTGTTTGCTCTTTTTCCGTTGATCTTCCTATTGTTGATTTCTAATTTTAAAGCATTGTGATCTGAGAAGATGCTTTGCAGTATTTCAATATTTTTAAATTTATTGAGGTTTCCTTTGTGGCCTAACATATGGTCTATCCTGGAGAATGTCCCATGTGCACTGGAAAAGAATATATATTGTACTGTTGTTGGAAGAAGTGCTCTGTAGATATTTATAAGGTCAGGTTGGTGAATTGTGTTGTTTACTTCTTCTACATCTTTGTTGAGTTTCTTTCCAGTTGTTCTATCTTTCATTGAAAGTGGTGAATTAAAGTCTCCTACTATAACTGTGAAGTCATCTATTTGTCTTTTCAGTTCTGTTAATGCCTCATTTATATGTTTTGGAGTTCTTTCATTGGGTGCATAGATACTTATATGGTTATATTTTCTTGTTCAATCAATTCTTTAATCTTTTTATAATACCCTTCCTTGTCTCTTATACTATTTTTGGTCTTAAAGTCAGTTTCATCAGAAATCAATATTGCCACTCTTACTCTTTTTGGTTGCCATTTGATTGATATATCTTTTTCCAACCTTTGATTTTTAGTCTATTTTTGTCTTTGTCTTTAAGGTGAGTCTCTTGTAGACAGCATACTGATGGGTTATATTTTCTTATCCAGTCTGCAACTCTGTTTGCTATTGGTGGTTCTACGTCCAAAGGACTCTCTTTAGTAACTTTTGTAAGTTTGGTCTGGTTTTAACAGATTCCCTTAATTTCAGCTTATCTGGAAATGTCCTAATTTCACCATCATATTTGAGGGACAATTTTGCTGGGTATATAATTCTTGGTTGGAATTTTTTTTTTTCCTTTCAGGATTTTATATATATCATCCTATTATTTCTCACCTGCACAGTCTCTGCTTAGACATATTGGTTCCTCATTGTAGGTAACTTTTCATTTTTCCCCATGCTGCTTTCAAGATTCTTTCTTTGTCTTTGGTCTTGACAAGTTTCATGATAATATGCCTTGGTGATTTTCTTTTGGGTTCTATCCATTTTGGGGTTCGTTGGACTTCTTGAATGGATATATTCTCATCTTTCATCATATCAGGGAAATTCTCTTCCAACAAATCTTTGGCAATTTTCTTTATGGTTTCATTTTTCTCTTCCTGTTCTGGAGTTCTAATTGCACATATATTATTCCTCTTGATGGTATCCCATATGAATCTTAGGTTTTCTTTATTTTGTTTTGATCATTTTTCTGATTGATCCCTTTCCAAAGAAGTATTAAAGTATTTGTCTTCAATCTCATTGATTCTGTCTTCCATTGATTCATTTCCACTCCTTTACCCATTAAATGTGTTATCTGTTTCTGAAAATTTAGTATTAATCTTTTGGATTTCTAACATTTTGTATCATTTCTAATTTTTCATTTATTTTGTCATTTTGTTCTTGTATGGTCTTCCAAAATTGTTCTAGGGTTTTATCTGTGTTTTTCCTAATTTTGTCAGTGTTTAGGAACTCTTGTGGTGTAGTGCCTAAGGCATTTTATGGATAACCAGAAGACTTGTGGTTCAAACCCACCAGCCACTCTTCAGAAGGAAGATTGGGCAATCTACTTTTGTAGAGATATCTCCTTGGAAACCTAAGAAAGT
The DNA here is from genome assembly GCF_000298275.1 of Orycteropus afer afer. Lineage (NCBI taxonomy): Eukaryota > Metazoa > Chordata > Mammalia > Tubulidentata > Orycteropodidae > Orycteropus > Orycteropus afer. Next base: position 735,600 of record NW_006921666.1, on the reverse strand, counting down.
GTTGCTATGAGTCAAATTGATTCAATGGCACTCAGTTACTTATTTTTTTCCTTGATTTGTCTCTCATCCATTGAAGGCACCTACATATAATTCTTTTTAATTCCTTATCAAGAAATGATGAATTATTTATCAGGGAAATATAATACATTATGACCAAGTGGGGTTCATACCAGGTATGCAAAGGTGGTTCCACATTAGAAAAAAAATCAATTTCATCCATCACATAAATAAAAGAAAGGAAAAAAGAACCACATAATCATATCAATTGATGCAGAAAAGGCATTTGATAAAATCCAACACACATTCCTGATCAAAACTCTCAGCAAAATAGGAATAGAAGGGCATTCCTCAACACAATAAAGGGCATCTATGCAAAACCAACAGCCAACATTATTCTGAATGGAGAGAGACTGAAACCATTCCTCTTGACAAACGGGAACCAGACAAGGATGGCTGCTATCACCACTTCTATTCAACATTGTACTGGAAGTCCTAGCCATAAGGTGAGAAAGGGAAATCAAAGGTAACCAAATTGGCAAGGAAGAAGTCAAACTATCCCTATTTTCTGATGATATGATCCCATACCTAGAAAACCCAAGAGACTCAGCAAGAAAACTACTGGAACTAATTGAGAGATTTAACATAGTGGCAAGATACAAGATCAACATCCAAAAATCAGTTGAATTCCTCTACACCAGCAAAGAGATTGCTGAAAAAGATATAAAGAAATA
>NW_006921666.1:731411-733919 GCF_000298275.1 Orycteropus afer afer | reverse complement strand
TATCAAGCATAACCAAAAATGCACAAACAGCTGAAGATAAACTAGATGAATGACATCTTCTAAAAATTAAATTTTTATGTGCTTCCAAAGACTTCTCCAAAGAAGTCAAAAGAGAACCTACAGATTGGGAAAAAAGTATTTGGCAATGACACATCTGACAAGGGACTTATCTCTAAAATGTATAGCAAGCTCTAACAGCTCAACAACAAAAAGACAAACAATCCAATTTAAAAATAGGCAGAAGACATGAATAGACACTTCACCAAAGAAGGTATTCAGGCAGCAAAACACCACATGAAAAAAATGTTCACTATCATTAGCCATTAGAGAGGTACAAATCAAAACAACAATGAGATACCATCTCACCCCAGCATTAATAGCGAAGTGCAACAACACAGAAAATAACAAATGCTGGTGAGGATGTGGAGAGATTGGGAATCTCAGACACTGCTGGTGGTACTGTGAAGTACAATGACTGTGGAAGGCAGTATGATGATTCCTCAAAAAGTTGGAATTAGAAATACCATTTGACCCAACCATTCCATTACTTGGTATATCTTAAAGAAGTAAGAGCCAGGACAAGAACAGATATATGCACACCCATGTTAATCACAGCATTATTAACAGTAGCAAAGAGATGGAAACAAACTAGGTGCCCATCAACAGAAGAATGGATAACCCAACATACACACAATGGAACACTATGCAACACTAAAGAATAATGTAGAATCTACAAAACACTGCATAACATGAAGTTGGAGGACATTATGTTGAGTGAAATAAGTCAATCCCAGAAGGACAAATATTGTATTAGTCCATTATTTGTAAAAAGTCAAGGAAAGGTTTATATATGGAAGGGAAACTTTTTGTTGCTTACCAGGGGTGGGAGGTAGGACAGGGAACACTGTTAGATAGTAGTGATTTGGCTGAGGGATGGGCAATGTACCAAATGTGATTGATCAACATGGTGGCCCTGAGGAAGAAGAAGACATAGAGAGGTACATGGGGAGTACAGACAATAAAGATGAATGCTTTTGTACATACAGTACTGTGTTGTCAGTGATGACAAGCATTGATCTACAGGTGGATAGAGGGGTAGACAGGCAGAATGATCAGGTATGTCAAGGCAATGGGCAATGTGGCCATGACCATGTATAGGGTTGTTGTTGTTGTTATGTGCCGTCGAGTCAGACCCAACTCATAGCAACCCCTCCTTGAGTTTCCGAGGCAGTATCACTACAGAAGTAGATTGCCCCATCTTCCTTCCGAAGAGTGACTGGTGGGTTTGAACCACCAGCCTTCTGGTTAGCTGACAAAAAAATTCTAAAGAAAAACAAAGAAGAAGAAGAAGCAGTTAGGGACAGCAGGAATGCATAGGCAAGAAAGCTTCAAGGAAAGGGTAACTACAGGTAGGAAGTGAGAGGGGAACTGTTACATTGTGGGGATTTCAATCAGTGTCACAAAGCAAAATATGTATGAACTGTTGAATGTAAAATGAATCGACTTTGTAAAATTTCACTCAAATCACAATGAAAATTTTTTAAAAAAGGCTTATTATGTAGTTGCCATGCAATGTGGCCAAGTTGTGCCTAGTGTCACTAGCTGTAATCAACAAAGGTAATCCTTTTCTAGCCATTTGCCTTGATTATAAGCATGTTGTTGTGTTGTTATGTGCCATCGAGTCAGACCCGACTCACAGCGACCCCTCCTTGGGTTTCTGAGGCAGTATCACTACGGAAGTAGATTGCCCAACCTTCCTTCCGAGAAGTAGCTGGTGGGTTTGAACCGCCAACTTCTGGTTAGCAATCAAGTGCCTTAGTCACTATGCTACCAGAGCTCCCTGATTACAAGCATAGATAAAACTAATAAAAATGTGATATTGAACATTTGGTGGCATAAGTCCGTTTGACATCACATTTCAAGCTAGTGGTCTGAAGGTAGAATAAGTAAAGTGAGACCAGATCTGTGTAATATGAACCCTGTAAGAAAATATCCAGAGATGGGTAATGTCATAGATTCTATCAATATCTAAGTGGCATTTGTTCAGGTGCATTGGATAAAGTCTATCAACAAAGAAAGTGCTTTAGTTATCTTTCCATAAGAAATTTTGAAGACAACACCATACCTTGCCAATGTGTTGGAGTATGGCCAAGGGCTTTAGAACAAGAAAGCCTCATTTCAAATCTTGGATCTGAATCCTAGGTTGGACTATTAGTTTCTGTGGAACAGTGAGGAAAGTATGTCATGTTCCTGCTTCATATCAAATGATTTTACTGACCTCTTAGTACTCTCAGCACTTACTGACCTTCTGTGAATAGAAGTGCTGAGCGCAGTGCTGACCCATGGCCCTCAAAGACCGATGGCTATAATTGTCATTTTAACTATCTGTTATTGTTCTGGAAAAAAGGAGAAAAAACTCTTCTAAAGGTCTAGAAAAGATAGATGTTGGAGAGTCCCAAAGCAATCATGTTATTTCTGTCTTTTAAAATCATATATATATATATATAT
>NW_006921666.1:699622-730331 GCF_000298275.1 Orycteropus afer afer | reverse complement strand
TAGCAGTCAAGTGCTTTAGCCACTATGCTACGAGAGCTCCTTCCGAGACATGTAGGAACTGGAAAAGGCTGTGGGGTTTGTCAGGACATCCCTGATGATCTTCAAAACATAAGGTTGGTAGATAATAAAAATAACAATAGCTTACATTTGTTAAGTGCTTACTGTGTGCCAGGGACTATTCTAAGTACTTCACAGGTGTGAACATATTTAGATAACATAAAAGCCAAGACCAGATGGAATGATAATTGCATGTGAGAAGGAGAAAGGGGAAGAAGGAAAACGGTTTTATTTGATACTTGCTTGGAAATTTTGGAATTCTGTCAATGAAAAGGACAAGCAAGATGGGAACATGTTTTGAGATGTACTCTGTATTCAGGTTCAAGATCTGGTTGTTGAGAACAGGGAAATGAATATATTGTAAGAGAAAGGTGAAAACTGATAAATTCTCAGAGAAAGTGAGAAGTAATTGGAAGGGTCAAGGTTCTAGAGAGAGGTGTTACTCTGAAGGAAAGAGGGCCAAGAAGGACAGATTGGTTTCGGAAACTGATACAATGCTACAGAGGTGACCAAACCAAAAAACCAAACTCACTGTCATTGAGTTGGATCCAACACATAGCGACCCCTCCTTGGGTTTCCAAGGTGGTATCACTATGGAAGTAGATTGCCCAACCTTCCTTCCAAGGAGTAGCTGGTGAGTTTGAACCGTCAGCCTTCTGGTTAGCAGTCAAATGTCTTAGGCAGTATGCTACCAGAGCTCCAAAAGTTGAGAAATTTGAAATCAGAGAGCCTTGATATTCTGAGCAAATTAAGATGCAAGGTTGTGTGTCTAGATGTGGGACGATAAGCACATGCAGATGTTTGTTAACAGCTCCCATTAAGAAGACAGGTAAGTAAGATACCCCTAAGTACCAATGATATTGTTGTTGTTGTTGTTATTTGCCGTCGAGTCAGCCCCGACTCATAGCGACCCCTCCTTGGATTTCCGAGGCAGTATCACTACGGAAGTAGGATTGCCCAACCTTCCTTCCGAGGAGTGGCTAGTGGGTTTGAACCGCCAGCCTTCTGGTTAGCAGTCAAGTGCCTTAGGCACTATGCTACCAGAGCTCCTACCAATGATAAGTCAGCTGATATTATGTGGCATTAATTAATGAAAACTATCTTATATTTCATTGCATTAATTATTTTATTGCTAAATAGGGCAGATATGTTCCTGATTGGGAGGTCTGGTAGCATAGTGGCTAAGGCACTTGACTGCTAACCAGAAGGCTGGAGGTTCGAATCCACCAGTCACTCCTCAGAAGGAAGATGGGGCAATCTACTTCCGTAGTGATACCGCCTCGGAAACCCAAGGAGGGGTCTCTATGAGTCGGGTCTGACTCGACGGCACATAACAACAACAACACAACATGTTCCTGATTATACAGACTAAAAGAAAAAAAACAAAACAACCTCACAAACAAACAAACAAAAAAGCAGATTAAAGTACTTAAGTGATTTCTCCAAGTTCATATAGCTAATAAGTGGTAAAAATATGACTTGAAATTTGGTCTTGTGGTTCCAAATTTAGAGCTCTTTCAACTACATAACTCTGTGTCTACATAGGAAGCAGTCCTGGTGGTGTAATGGTTAGTCACTCAACTGCTAACTGAAAGGTAGGCAGGTCGAACCCAACCAGCCACTCCACTAGAGAAAGATGTGGCAATCTGCTTCCAAAAAGATTGAAACATGGAAACCCATAGGGCAGTTCTGCTCTGTCCTATAGGGTCATAATTGACTCGATGGCAATGAGTTTGGCTTTTTTTGGTGTCTATAGGGCCAAAGCCATTTTATACTTTTTCCAGAAGTATTTGTAATGGGACCTAAAAAAGTGAATGGTAAGATGTGTATGTGTCAAGACTTAATTATGCAAAAATTCCAAAAGTTCAAGGGAGCCAAGAAAGACAAACTAGGGTACAATTCTAGCCTGTTGAATTGCCTACATGGGCTAGATCAAATGGTACATAAAACATGGGAGATCAAATTACAGAGCAGGATAAGATCATGTGTTTATGTGTCAGTATGGAGAATCAATGTCAAAGTGATATAATAGTAAGAGCATAGAAGACAGGAATAACTAAAGATAGATCCAAAGTCAGATGCTGGAGACGTGTGTGCTGAATAGTGTGAGCTTCAAGAGGCCTTGAACTTCCCTATTGATTAAGCTGATGGGTTCTAGCATCAGAGAGCTAGAAATTGTATTCTGGTGTTGCAATTTCAGCTAAATTACATAGCTTACCTAAGATTAATCATTGTTGTTGTTGTTGTTGTTATGTGCCGTCACTTGCATCTACAAAATGGAAATTATATTATTATCAATCTTGGAGTTTTGTTGAGAAAAGCTAAATAATACATGTTAAATGCTTAGTATACACTTGGCACATTTTGTTGTTATTGTTGTTATGTGCCATTGAGTCAGACCCTACTCATAGCGACCCCTCCTTGGGTTTCCAAGGCAGTATCACTATGGAAGTAGATTGCCCCATCTTCCTTCTGAGGAGTGGCTGGTGGGTTTGAACTGCCAGCCTTCTGGTTAGCAGTCAAGTGTTTCAGGCACTATGCTACCAGGGTAAACCTCAATAAATATTGGTCATTATTACAAATTACCATGTTACTGACACAGGATCAAAATTAGCTACACAATACTAAAAAGTGCATGAAAATATAGAAGTTAAGTAATAACTCTGGGTGTTACTCCATCTAACTTACCAAGAAAGTATACAATTTAGTTGCCTGTTCATTAGCAAAGGATTTCCTTCACTGCCACCCCTTCTCTGCTCTCAAGTTCTAGCTCAGATTACGTCCAGGAAGCCTCACATCCTGAGAATTTCATTTCTTTCCTGGGTTCCCACCTCATCTTCCCTGGGGCAGCTGGTCAGCCAAACACTAGGAAGCAAAGAGAACTTTAGGAAGCCTTGTACTTATTTATTGATATGCATTGTTTTGATTTTGTTTATAATTTGACTTTTTGTTGTGAATGTTTTCAGAAATGCCCTAAAATAAAATAACTAGTATAACAAGCTCCCATTTATCCATTATCTAGTTTTAAGATTATTAACATTCTGCTGTTCTTGTTTTATCTATCTATGTCTATGAGTCAGAATTAGCAACAGGTTTGGTTAGGGAGCACTGGTAGTGCAATGGTTAAAGTGCTCAGCTGAAAACTGAAAGGTCTATGGTTAGACCCTACTAACCGCTCCACAGGAGAAAAGACCTGGTGATCTGCTCCCATAAAGAGTAAAGCCCAGGAAACCCTATAGGGCACATTCACTCTATCCTATAGGGTCACTATGAGTTGGAATTGACTTAACGGCACATAACAACAACTCTTTCTCCATGAAAGGACATCTTTTAATATCTTACAATGTCAAAAAAACAAAAACTAGCATTCAAAGAATGGCTATTGTTGGGTCTCTTGACCTGAATATTGTTCGATGTGTTTCAAGGTAACTAAAACTAACCATCCTAATGGACAATAAATGGCATGATTCTAGTTCTTTATTCAATGACAACATAAAGGAGGAGATTAACTGCTAAGCAGACTCTTCATCTTTTAATGAGATTGTCTGAAAACTGAAAGGATTTTTCAGCTTGTATGTATTTCAATTCAACTGTGTCCATTCACTTTTGAAATGAATAAAAACCTGTCTATAGAGCATATACAGCTGCTATTTCTTTTGTAAAATGTGACATCTTGCAGTAGAATCTCAGTTCTTATTCAGGGGAGTGGGTGAAGGGAAATACTATTCATTTGCACCTGTGAAAGTTAAGAACTACTCACTTTTATCTTTAGAAATGTGATCACAAATCTACTAACATATCTCCCTAGGGTCACATTCGTGTATTTGCAATAGCTAAAGCTACCCTGAATTTGCATGAGTGTACATACAAGAGATAGTCCATTAGGCACAGTTTGAAGTTATGATTTTATTACTGCTCCACTATCTGTTGACAGTGGTGATTTTTTTTCTCTTTTTACTCACTCCACTGTTATTTTTGACCTAGAATATTCCTCCTGAAAGTATTACAAAAGAGAGAGACAGAGATAGAGTTGCATACAGACTGATAGTGCATCTTTCTTCCCTGTTACAAAGTCAAGATAAGTGTTAGGAAGAATTGTAGAATAAGACCACCACAAAGTTTTGTTACTTAGTTTCATGGGGGCAGATTAGTAAAATGGAATAGTTGGTATCAACCAGTTAACTATTTTTCTGTCCGTATTCCATGCTCAACAACTGTCCACATTTTTTTTTAATTTTAGAATTTTGGCAGTGCATACTAATCACTCTTCTTAAAATCTAAGGATGTTATCTAGGTTTTCAAGAAAGGACAGTGACGTGGTGAGTGGTGGTGTGGGAAGGCAGTTTAAATTAGAGATCTCATTAAAACTGAAAAGTTAAACTTTCTTTGGTATTCCATGCAGTTTTCACAGATACACACGCCACCCAGGAAAATGTGCTTATATGCATGCATGGATATGCAAAGTTTTGATGTCCAATGTGTAATGGAAGGCTAGGATACTGCTTCCCTGTAACTAAATAAGAAAAAGGGAAAGATAGGTAAAGGGGGGTGAGCAGAAACAGAAGAGCTACTCCTAAGTTCCCGAGTGGTTTGAAATTGTTCAGAGGATAGGCTTTAAATTAAATAACGGAAGTATCTCTCTCTCTCCATTCCAGAAGTAGTGTCTGACGTTAAAAATTAACGCACTATGGTTTTACACACTTACAACACAAACTTGGTACATCTTTGGTAAAAAGAAAAACATTAAAGTGCTTGCATTTATATCTTAATAAACTGTGAAATGTTTTGTGATTATTCTGGTCTTTCTGTAGATTTCAATCTTTTCCATTTTAAACTTCCTTAAGCACTGGTCTTGTAAACAACTGTTTTTGGTGTTAGGTGCTACCGAGTTGTTTCTGACTCATAGTGACCTTATGTACAACAGAATGAAACATTGCCTAGTCCCGTGCCATGTGCACAATTGTTATGTTTGAGCCCATTGTTGCAGCCACTGTTTCAATCCACCTCACTGAGGTTCTTCCTCTTTTTCACTGCCCCTTTATACCAAGCATGATGGACTTCTCTGGGGCCTGGTCCTCCTGATAAGATGACCAAAGTATAAGAGATGAAGTATCACCATCCTTGCTGCTAAGGAGCATTCCAGATGTTCTTCTTCTAAGACAGATTTGTTTGTTCTTCTGGCAGTCCATGGTGTATTTTATATTCTTTGCCAACATCAGAATTCAAATGCATCGATACTTCTTTGGTCTTCCTTATTCATTCTCCAATTTTCTCATTCATATGAAGCAATTGGCAATACCATGGTCTAGACCAGGAACATCTTAGTTCTCAAAGTGACATCTTTGCTTTTTAGCACTTTAAAGAGGTCTTTGCAGCAGATGTGCCCAATGCAATGTGATGTTTGATTTCTTGATTGCTGCTGCTGTGGGTGTTGATTGTGGATCCAACTGAAATGAAATTCTTGACAACTTCAATCTTTTCTCCATATATCATGATGTTGCTTATTGATCCAGTTGTGAGGATTTATGTTTTATTTATGTTCAAGTGTAATCCAAACTGAAAGCATGTCTGCTTGCTATAGTTTTTGATCTTCATCAGCAAGGATTTCAAGTCTTCTTCACTTTCAGCATTAAATTTGTGTCATCTGTATTTGTTTTAGGTGCCATCGAGTTGTTTCAAACTCATAGAGACCCTATACACACAGCACAAAACACTGCCCAGTCCCGGACCAGCTCCATGATCTTTGCTATACTTGAGCCCATCAGCACAGCCATTGTGTCAATCCATTTCGTTGAGGGCCTTCCCCTCTTATGTTGACTGTCCGCCTTACCAAACTTGATATCCTTCTCTAGGGAGTGGTCCCTTCTGATAACATGACCAAAGTATCATTCTGGCTGCACTTCCTCCAGGACAGATTTGTTAGTTCTTTCAGCAGTCCATGGTACTTTCAGCATTCTTCACCAGCATCATAACACAAAAGCATCAGTTTTTCTTCAGTCTTCCTTATTCATTGTCCAGCTCTTACATACATATGAGACTATTGAAAATACCATAGGTTGTATCAGGTGCACCTTAGTCCTCAAGGAGATGTCTTTGCTCTTCAGCTCTTGAAAGGGTTCCTTTGCAGCTGATTTGCCCAGTGCTATGCATCATCTGATGTCCTGACTGCTGCTTTCATTGGTGTTGATTGTAGATCCAAGAAATGGGAAGTCTTTCACAACTTCAATCTTTTCTCCTTTTATTGTGATGCTGCTTATGGGTCCAGTTGTGAGGATTTTTGTTTTCTTTATACTGAGATGTAATCTGTATTACAGACTGTATTGTTCAATCTTCATCAGTTAGTGCTTCAAGTCATCCTCACTTTCAGCAAGCAAAGTTGTGTCATCAGCATATCACAGGTTGTTAATGATTCTTCCTCCAATCCTGATGCCATGTTCTTCTTCATATAGTCCAGCTTCTCAGATTATTTGCTCAGTATATGGATTGAATAAGTATGGTGAAAGTAGACAACTCTGATGCACTCCCTTCTTGATTTTAAACCATGCAGTGTCCCCTTGTTTTGTTCAAACAACAGCCTCCTGGTCTATGTATAGGTTCCTCATGAGTACAATTAATTAAGTGTCCTGGAATTCCCATTCTTCTCAATGTTACCTATACTTTGTTATGATCCACACAATCAAATGCCTTTGCAATAAAACATCAGTAAACATTGTTCTGGTATTCTTTGCTTTCAGCCAAGATCCATCTGACATCATCGATATTCCTCATTCCATGTCCTCTCCTGAATCCAGCTTGCATTTCTGGAAGTTCTCTGTCAATATATTGCTGCAACCATTTTTGCATTATCTTCAGTAAGATTTTAAGTGCATGTGATATTAATGATATTGTTTGGTAATTTCCACATTCTGTGGGATCACCTTTGTTTGGAATGGGTACAAATATGGATCTTCTCCAGTCGGTTGGCCAGGTAGCTAGCTGTCTTCCAAATCTCCTGGCACAGCCAATGAGTGCCTTCAGTGCAGCATCCATTTGTTGAAACATCTCAGTGAGTATTCCATCGATTCCTGGTGCCTTGTTCTTCGCCAATTCTTTCAAAGCAGCTTCAACTTCTTACTGTAAGAAGAGACCATCTCTGATGATGAAAGGGAAGGGAGCACACTGTATATATCAGGTTGTTAATGAGTCTTCCTCCAGTCCTGAGGCTGTGTTCTTCTTCAGTGTCTGGCTTCTCGGATTGTTTGCTCAGCATACAGATTGATAAGTATGATAAAGGATATATTCAATTGTATGAGGCTAACAAATTGTGAATATTGCAGAGTATGGGTATCCCAAAATAGTCATGTTAATGCAGAACCTGTGCATAGGCCAAAAGGTAGTTGTTTTAACAGAATAAAGGGATATCTGTTGCTTAAAACCAGGAAAATTATGTATTAGGATTGTAGTCTCACACATTCTACTCATCTAAAACATATTGCAAGAACATAAGTTGCATGTTTGCTCAGGTGAACAAGCCTATCTTGCCTTCTTCACTTGGCAGGTGACAAGCTGCAATTTGATAGCATATATATGCACTAGGGTGGTAATTGTTATAACTAGACAAGTTGATGTTATGTAGCAATAGCTGGCAAGTGGGTGTTTTTAAGAACACTAGGTATAGATAAGTTAATGGGCTGTGAAAAATAAGAAAAATGAAAAGGAAATTGAATCACCTTTCAATCACAGTTAACAATGAAAACAGTAATTTCATTACATTTCAATTCAAAGATTTTACAGCCCTTCATTGACATGTGACTTTGATATTTCCATCATATATATCAGTGGAGATGGAACTATTGTATTATTTAATTCAACTTTGTTAAGCTCTGAAAAGGAAGCTCCAGAAAGCCAGATCTTCACCAAAAAAAAAAAAATCTCACTAACTCGCAAGCAAGCAAGTCTTCACAGACCAACCCAGTAAAACGATGTCCAGATGAAAGATCTGATTTTAAGAAGCCCTCCAGTTCCCTGACCAGTGGGCACTCAAGTGTTGACTTTGGCAGGCAGGTGCTGGCTGATGTATGAGGGGTCCTAAGAGGCTGTTTCCCCTCACACCACCTCAAAGAAGTTGGAATTTTCAGTTTATTTTTAAAAAACAGATACACAGTAAACATAGGAATGTGGGTTTTATACTAAATACATTTTGGTTTCAGAGCAGTTATCTCTTGCTGCCAGAATAGCCCCAAGGATTAAGATGGTTTCTTGGGATCAAATGCCTAGGAGATTTACTGTAGCCCAGACTGTTTACTCAGTCCCATTAAACTGTCGATTATACTTATTCCTTTGCCTCTTTCTCCTCTATCTCCTTTCTTCCCTCCTCCATAACCCATATTCTATTATTTTATATTCATGCTTTGGAATGATCTACCTGGATTTTTATCCTTTACTAAAATGGAGTCTTTGGCACTGTCTGACTTTGTGGTGTGCAGGGAGTGGCAGTGGTGTGTATATAGCTCGTTAAGGTCTTGGGGAAACCCAGATCGGTAGTAAGAGCATTTTCAGGGACCGGCTCTGATGATGAAAGGGAAGGGAGCACACTTTGAGTAATTTATCTTGGAAAAATCACAAAAACCTGGTGACAAGCATCTGTAATATATAGTCCCACAGGAGCAAAGATCATTTGCTGCCAATATATGCTTGACTCAGATAAAAAGGGAGATGATGTATTCTATAGCCAAATTATATGTGAATTCTATGTAAAATATTCAACAAGACAGGTGAGTTTACACACAACATAGACAGGAGAATCAGAGAAATTACTTAAATAAGAAAACTAGAGCCCAGGAAATATTCTTGGTGGGCTTGGCAATACCTCAGCATTTACAAGAAAGCCAATCATTAAGTCCTTTAGCCTCTGTATGAAATTTTGTTATATTCTGATAAATTCATCTCAAATCTGCAGTGAGTGTTATAGTATCTGACATGGAAGAAGTAACTGAATATTGCTGGCCTGCTGTTCATGTGGTATATAAACACATCTCCAACGTTTTCCTGTTTGTTTGTTTTCTAGTACAATACTTGGAAAAAATCAACACCAGTGGTTCTTAAACTTCAATATGTACTACAGACACCTGCAGGGCTCTTTACACCACAGATGCTTGGTTCTCACCCGAGAGTTGCTGATTCAAGTCTAGGGTGAGGTCTCAGAATTTGCACTTCTAAAATCTTCCCTGGAGATAGTATACAGAATGGTCCATGCATCACATTCTGAGAACTGCTATACACATGGGGAATCCCTGGTGACACAGTGGTTAGGTGCTGGGCTGCTAATCAAAATGTTGGTGGTTGAAACCTACTAGCTGTTCTGTGGGAGAAAGATGTAGTCATCTACTTCTATAAAGATTACAAGTTTGGAAACCCTACGGGACAGCTCTACTCTGTCTTGTAGGCTCATTATGATTCAGAATCAGTTCAATAGTTATGGGGTTGGCATGAATCTGAATAAACTCAACAACAAAGTTTATTATTATTATCCTATAAAATTATTAAACAGCAATTATATACTTTGTGGCAAGGATGTGCTTACGGCTGCTTAATTAAAAAGCATGATTAAGATTTTTAGTGGCTGAGTTGCTTAGGCACATTCAAACTGAAAATTTTTCCATTTATTTGGATATCGGTTGATATGGAAGAGAGGAAAGCTAGAGGCAAGCTATAAAAGAATAAAAAGAATACCATGTACAGAGAACTTAACATTTGTCAAGCTGACTACTGACCACTTTATATACATTATCTCAAGCACCTTTCTGAATTCAGTAACTATGGTTTTTTTTCTCCATATTCACAATTAAGAAAAGCCAGGCTTAGCAAGATTAAGTGCTTTGTCCAAGGTCACACTTCCAGTAAGTTGTGGCATCAGAACTTGATCCTTTCCCAATATCCAAGATTTAAAAACATCTAAATAAAGTTCCAGGAGCTCTGGTAGCATAGTGCTTAAGGCACTTGACTGCTAACCAGAAGGCTGAGGGTTCAAACCCATCAGCCCTCCTCGGAAGGAAGATGGGGCAATCTACTTCCGTAGTGATACTGCCTTGGAAACCCAAGGAGAGGTCGCTATGAGTTGGGTCCAACTTGACGGCACATAACAACAATAACAAATAAAGTTCCAAACATAGGTCATGGTAGTATAACCAGTATTAACAACAATATAGACATTGTTGACTATCATTATATTGCAATTAGAATACTGCTCCTAAAGAACCCTCAGATATGGGTATTATTAGACTGATTTTATGTTTGTGAAAACTCAGAAAAGTTAAGTAAGGAAGTCAGATCAACAAAATCACTTAAGGTCTGAGGATTCTTAAGCCCACTTTGTTAATATAGCACCAATCCCTAATATCAAGTAGTTACCTTTCCTAGGCTCTTTAGAGGAAACCCACATGTTTAATAAAAACTATTACATTCATGTTGCTATAAGGTTCTGCAGAGTAAAAATTAATTGATTTTGAGTTAGTCCAAGCTGCTTAGTCAGAGGGTACAGTCCCCACAAGACTGCCTCACTTCAGATAACTTTCACAATTCAGAAGTCCCAGGGCCACCATCATTTCAGAGAAGCTGGATAAAATTCAAGGGTCCCTTCAGACTCCCTCAAGGTCAATGATTCACTAGAACAACTCACAGAACTCAAAGTGCTATACTTACAAATACAGTCAACTGCCCCACATTTCTTCTTCTCCCTTCCCCTTCCTCTTCCTGCTTCCCAGAGATCCACTTTCTACTCTATGTTATTATTTCCAATACTTACCTTAAAAAACAAAACCTATTATTTATTTTGCTGCTGTTGTTGAGAAAATGCACAGCAAATCATGCAGAAGTCAGTGACGTGGATTACATTCCTTGAGTTGTGCAGCCATTCTCGCCTCCTTTCCTGAGCTGTTCCTTCCCCACTAACATAAACTAACTGACCTCTAAAGTTCCCATCTAATCTTTGGAGTTGCTCTGGTGATTTTGATCCTGTGCAGATAAGTCTTAGAAGAGCTTAATGTTCAAGGCAGACATCTTTTGCTAGTTAAGCTAAACTACTGTTTTGTTTTAAGAAGACTTCAGGGGTTATTTTTTGGTTTAAGGTTTAAAGGTTATCTCAGGGCAGAAGTTTCACGGTTCATCCAACTTGCACTGTTGCAAAAAGTCTGTACTCCATGAAATTTGAAATTGTTTAGAATTTTCCCCCTTTTGATCAAGATTCTCTATGAAATCCTTGATCAACATGTTCAGTAATAGTAGCTGGGCACCATTAAGCTTTTCTGGTCTCATGACAAAGGAAGCCGATACTTAAGCTTTTGATTTACTCTCTTTTGATTTACTCATTTCAAACATCATTCACTGACATCTTATTATGGAACATTAAGATTTCATCTCTTTTATACATATACTTTCTTTCCTCATTCTTCTGGTGCAGTTATAGTATACATTTTGATACAATTCCACTTTGTGTCTTCAAGATTATGATGATATAAATAGTATTCTTTGGTAAGAAAAGTAGTGTATTATAATTACATTTTCTTTTTCTAGCTTTTAAATTTTCTCATTCCCTTTACTAGATTTGAAAATGTCTTCTATTATAAACATTCACATTGCCAAATTTGTGGGATAATATATTCGTTAATTTTTGTAAATATTAGAGACACCCTCTTGGAGTGGCCATTGTCTTGCTCCAACCTTAACTAGTTGCTCTTTTAGCCACCTTCACAATTATTATCTTTTTTTTTTTTGTCATCAACTGGGTATTTTTCTCACCTTCTGCTGTGATTAATACCTTGTTTCTGGGTTGCACATATTTATTTTATGTAGTATTTTTTGTTCAGTAAAGCGTATTCTCTAGTAAAAACCAAAACCAAACTCACCGCCATCTAGTTGCATCTGGCTCATAGTGACCCCTCCTTGGGTTCCAAGGCAATATCACTGTGGAAGTAGATTGTCCAGTCTTCCTTCTGAGGAGTGGCTGGTGGGTTTGAACTGCCAGCCTTCTGGTTAGCAGTCAAATGCCTTAGGCACCACGCCACCAGAGCTCCCTTATTCTCTAGTAGCTTTCTGTAAAAAGACACATGGTATGTACATTCAGGACTTGGTATATGCATAAATGACTCTACTCATTGGATTGATAGTTTTGCTTAAGTATGGAACTCTAGGTAGGAAACTACTTTCCTATTTTCCATGGTCTTTCAACTCCTAATGTTAACTATTGAGTGATCCAATATCATTTTGGCTGTCTGTCTTCTATGTGTGACCTGGTCTTGAAATCTGATACTTCTCAGAACTTTCTTTTTATTCCTGGTGTTCAGAAATGACACTATGACATGCTTTGGTGGCCTGCTATGAGCCTGCCAATCCTGTCAGAAAGAAGAATAAATATTGTATTCTATGTAATTTATGTAAAGAATTCCTCTTCTCCTTTTTTTGACCTACTTGCCTCTAATGCAAAGAGAGAGAAAGAAAGAGGGAGAGTGAAGAGAAGAGAAGCGGAGGTGGGGGAAGGGGAGGGGAATGGAGGGGAAAGGAAAGAGACAGATTTTGTGGCTATTTGTTCAAATGATCTAGCTGGGTACTGTTGCACAAAATTTCATTTTTTTATTTTTTATTTTTATTGTGATTTGGGTGGAGGTTGCAGAGCAAATTCATCTTCCATACGGTAGTTCATTAACATTTTGTCTTATGACATTGATTGCAATTCCCCACAGTGTAACAGCTCTCTTTCCACTTCCTCCCCATAATAACCTCTTCCCTGTGCCCTTCCCTCCCATGCACTCCCATGACTGATCACTCCAAGTAGAATATCTACCTCATGTAAATGTTCAGCCCACAAGCCTGTCTATTATTTGGCTGGGAGCTATAGGAGTGAGTTCCATTCCAGATCTGAAGAGTAGCTAGGGGCCATAGTCTCAGGGGTCTCACCAGGCTCTATCAAACCAGCAAAGCTGGTCTTTTTTCTTTTTTTTTTTTTTTAACCGTTTTGAGTTTTTGTCCACAGTGTTTTCCCGCTCTACCCAGAATCTCCTTCACGGATCCCCCTCCAAGTGGTTGACAATGGTAGCTAGGCACCATCTAGTTCTTCTGGTCTCATGGTCATATAGGTTGAGGATCATATGGCTTACCAGTCACTTGAACTAATTGTTTCCATGTGTCTTTGGTTTTCTTCATTCTTCTTTGCTCTGGATGAGGAGAGACCCATTGTTGCATCTAGATGGCCACTTGCAAGCCTTTAAGATCTCAGCTGTTACTCACCAAGTAGGATGTGGAATAATGATTTTGTGTAGTATATTATGCCAATTGAGCTTGTTGTCCCCTATGACCATGGTCCTGAGCTCACTGCAACAAATACTCGTTCCTTCTGGGTAGCTAGTTGTGGCCAAGAAGTCACCACAACTCCGTGCCTTGTTAGCTTTATTATATACCTGGACATTCTTACAACACATGCAAATACACTGGTAAATATCTCTTATGTGCTTCCTCTTTGCAAGACTTTATGTAAGGCATAGTTCTTCCTTTCAGGGAGCTTGAAATCTAGTGGGGCAGATGTGATAAGGTCTTAAAATGTAATAGAGAAGAAAAGGAAGGAAGTTCATAAAAGTGACAGTGTGACAGTGTTTCAGGGAAGATAAGTTAATTTCAGGTAGGGAGATGGGGATTATGCTGAGAATTGGGTTGTATTTGATATGCTAGGAACTTGAGGAGAGTGGTAATTGTAGGGGAGGAAGTTGGCATTTGAGTGGGGCAATGAAGTCTAGGTGGTTAATACCAGAAGAAGTAGAAGAGTCATTCAAGTTACAGGCAAAAATATGTGAAAAGGCATAAAGATGGGAAAATGAAAGACACAACAAGGAATAATAAATTGGCTTATGCATGGAGAAAAGGGAGGTATATAGGAAAGGTTATTCAGGTATAAAGCAAAGAGAGATTTAGATGCAAACTCAATTAGGGGGTAATTATTCCACTCATTTTTTTTTCTAACTTTTATTGACCAACTACTGTGAACCAACTATTGTGCTGGGAACTTGGGAGAAACATGAAAGAAATGGTTGATACCCACAAGTAATTAACACTTGTATGTGGAAAGCCAGTTGCCTTATTTGTACTTGTATCTAAATTCTACAAATGAAGTATAAATGAGATATATAAGGTTCATTGGAGCACAAAGAAAGGAGCATGCAGATTTGCTGAGGTGTTCAAAGAAGGCCAAAAAAAGAGATGTGGCACAGAGAAAAATCAAATAAGGTATAAAAGATTACCAGAAGTATGGGTAGAATTTTCCAGGTAAAGGAAATCATCCATTCAAAGAAATGAGAGGGAATATGGCATGTTCATTCATTAATTCATCCATTCATTCTCCAATTTTCTTTTCTTTTTTTTTTTAATTGGGTGCTTACTATGCATCAGCCACAGTACTAGCCACGTTAGAGCAACTACAGGTCTTTCAGTACTGACTATAGTGCCCTTCTATACTGTCAATTTCATAAGGACAGCAATTATGTCTGTCTTATTTATTATTGTTCTCAGTGCTTAAGTTGCTATAGGAGTATATGTGGAAGCATGGTAAAGGATGTCTATACAAAAGAAAATGACCATAAGATGATAAAGAAGCTTATGAGAGAGATGTTTTAAGAATTATCAATATATTATGGTAATTAAAGCTAAAAATAGGAATACAATTTCTCAAAGTTGATATGTAACTAGATATACAGATAGAGATGAAAGAGGGCAAAGGATGAGATCCAAGGGATTCCAACCTTTCCGGACAAGAGAAAAAAATGCACTCTCATGAAAGGAGGATGATTGTCTACCACGCCAGTGGCAAGTTACGTTCATTTGTAGCCAGGTATGCACTGACATAAATTGAATCATTAGACCACTTTTCCTTGGAGAACTTTATAGTGTTGCTTTCTAAAAACTTCAGTGCTCCCCTACCACAGTCCTTTAATATTAGGGTTCTACAACCCAACATCAATCCTTCCTCTGGAATTGGTATTTCTACCTTGCCTTTCTTGAGTCATTGAATCCTACTTTTATTCAGATTCCAACTCAGCTCATTACTTGGACTACTAGGCCCATGTACCTCATCAAATAGAAATCTACTGCACTGTCCCTTGCTAGAGAACATAACCAGAGTCTCAGAACCTTGAGCAGCACCACAGACAAGAACACCCAATCCCCTGTTTTTGAAATGTGTTAACTCTGGATAGGACAGGCTTCTATGTAACAAGTCAACCACAGTATAGCATTATATCTAGTTTCGGGGAAGAAAGAAGCTTCAAGACAGATGGGAGCAGTTTCTTCCAACAAATGCAGCAAAGAAGTTAAGATAAGACTTGAAAAGTATTGTAAAAATATAAAGATAAAACAAAGAAAAATTTCTTGCCTCAAGAGGTTCCTGTGCTTGTAAATATATCACCCTCTAAAGAGAAATACTTACAATTTCCCTAAATGCACTTAGCAGTGTGATTGACACATGGTGGGTGCCTAATTATTGTTGAATGAATAAATGCATATGTTATGTTCTTTCTCATCTCTGTCCCTTGGAATTGGATTTGGCTGCTAGGGGGTCATTGCTGACTCAAGAAAAGCTCCAGTGCAGTAGTAGAAGCAGAAGCCAAATTGCAGGAACAGAGAACTGATTGGGAGGTGAGAAAGTAGAGTGAGCAAAGACAACATATACTATTGTTGAGAGATGATTGCCTTAGCTATATAGTGCTGTTATAACAGAAATAACAAAAGTGGATGGATTTAACAAACAGAAATAATTTTGTTCTCTCACAGGTTAGGAGGCTAGAAGTCCAACTCAAGGTGGCAGCTCTAAAAGGCTTTCTCTCTGTCAGCTGTGGGAGAAGATCCTTGTCTGTGGTTCGGCATTGCTTAGAGATCTCCATGCATCTTGGCATCAGTCTCCCTGGAGGTCCTCAGCAGAGGGCCTCCAAACCCACAGGACACACTCCAATAGCGACTCTTCTTTCTTGGTGATACTAAGTTCCCGCTGATCTCTGCTTGATTGCTTAATCAGTTTTATATCTCAAAAGAGATTGACTCAAGATACAACCCAATCCTGTACATTGTATGCTGCCTCATTAACATAACTGCCTCTCATCCTGCCTCATTAACATCATAAAGGTTAGGATTTACAACACATAGAATAATTACATCAGATCACAAACTGGAGGACTAATTACATGATACTGAGAATCATGGCCTAGCCAGGTTCACACATATTTTGAGGGGACACAATTCAATCCATAACATTCCACCCTTTGTCCCCTCCAAAATTCATATCCTTGGCATATGTAAAACACATTTACCCTATCATATTATCTCAAGAGTCATAAATCAACTCTAAGACCAAAATCTCTTGGGGCAAACTTCTTCATCATGAATGAATAGTAAAATCTAGAATATGTTATCTGTTCCCAAAATGCAGTGGTGGAACTAGCACAACATAGACATTTCCATTACAAATTGAATAAATAGCAGGAAACACATCCAAAACCCAGAACAATTTATCTGAGACCATCTGGGCAATGGGGTTGCCCTCCAGAGTCTAGGTGTTGGTTGTACTCTCTGAATTCTAGGTGGAGGCCCCTTGGCCTGGGCTTCAGCATCCAGGTCCACTGAGATGACAATTCTGCTCCCTTGGGATGGCTCCATTCTCCTAGTTCAACAGAGTGGTGAGCTCACTCTCTTGGCACCTGGCAGGCCCTGCTTCCCTGCCTCTTGGGCATAGCAACTCCACACCCTCAGCTTTGGGCAGTGGATCCGGCCCTATCCCCAGCACCCATGAATAGCAGTGCCACACTTCACAATGGAGTTGAAGGTCTTCTGACTCTCTGAAATCTAGGAGGCTGTGGCCCTACCATTTGAAAACCCAGAGGCCATGGTCCCACCTTTTGAAAGTCTAGAGGTCACGGCACTACCCTTTGAGACTGAGGCAGCTCTGCTTTCTTCACCTTCTGGTTTCTTATCTTTGGCCTCTTGGCATTCAGTCCCTTGTATCTCTTGAGTCAGCCTATCTTCTACCTTGTTTGAGCAAGTGTAGCAAAGGTTTTAGCTCTTCTGATAAGTGCCCAGAGTCACCACACTCTGCAAGTGAGCCTCATCCTGAAGGCACTCAGCTCTCTTGTTTTGTGGGTCAACTAGCCTAGCTCCATTAACAGTGCCCAGAGATACTCAACTCCACCAGGAAGCCTCCTACATGAAGGCACTCAGCTTTCTCACTCTGGTTTGGTTCTGTGACATCTAATGCCAGTCTCCTGGTCTGCTGTCACTTCTCACCATCTGAGCCATCTCCAGTGTTAATATTCTCTTCATTTCCTCTTGAGTGCTCAACAGAATTGCCTTTGACATCCACAATTCCACAAACAGTCTCTTCAAGACAATCTAGGTTCTTACTCTTAGACATCTTAAAACTCTTTCAGCCTCTACTCATTACTCAACCCCAAAACTGCTTCCACATTTTAGGATATTTTTGAGCAGCACCCTACTCCTGGTACCAAATTCTTAGTTATCTAGTCTTGCTATAACATATTTATCACCAAAAGATGGTTTTAACAAATAGAAGTTTATTCTCTCACAGTTTAAGGGACATCAGCTCTAGGAGAAGACTTTCTCACTCTGTTAGCTCTGGGAAAAAGCTGTTGTCTCCTTTCAACATCTTTGGGTTTGGTACACCTTGGAGATCTCCACATGTCATTGCAACAGTCTTCCCCTGGGGGTTCTCAGCACAGAGACCTCAGGTCCAAAGGACTTGCTCCAATCTTGACTCTTCTTTCTTGTTGGTACTGAGCTCCCTCTGATCTCTACTTGCTTGTTTAATCACTGTTATATCTCAAAAGAGATTAACTAAAGAAACAATCTAATCCTGTACATTGTATCCTGCTTCATTAATATAACTACCTCTAATCCTATTTCATTAACATCATAAAGATTAGGATTTACAATACACAATGACTACATCAGATCATGAAATGGAAGATCAAGGTAACTACATCAAATAATTACATAATACGGAGAATCTTAGCCTAGCCAAGTTGACATATATTTGATGGGGGGTGGGGGGATGACACAATTCAATCCATGGCACTAATGTTTAAAGAGAGAGATAATTTGCTTTCTTGATGACACTTAATTGAAAATGAAAATCAGAATTTCACATGATTTTACGATGAAGGAAAAGCCAAACAAAATGTTGCCTTTAGGCTGATTCTGACTCATAGTGACACTGTAGGACAGATCAAAACTCTCCCATGGGGTTTTCAAGGCTATAATCTATACAGAACACACTGTCACATCTTTCTCCTGAAAATGAAAGCCAAAAAAAAACCAAAAAACAAAAAACCCACTGCAGTGGAATTGGATCTGACTCATAGCAACCTCTCCTTGGGTTTCTGAGGCAATATCACTATGGAAGTAGATTGCCCAACCTTCCTTCTGAGGAGTGGCTGGTGTGTTTGAACTGCCAGCCTTCTGGTTAGTAGTCAAATGCCTCAGGCATTATGCCACCAGAGCTCCTGAAGTCAGATTCCTCATATTCCTTCTATCTCAAAGGGGCATAAAAGACAACCAGTTTGTTGGTACTCAGCAGCCAAGAAATTCTTCAGGAATATGGATTAGGCTTTAATTGTTATTTTAGTCTGTATAGTTGTTAACTGAGTGTTTGGTACACACTAGGTGCTCAGTAAGTATTTTCTGAATAAATTGATGTATGAAGAATACATAAGTGATGTGTTGGGTAATTCCATGTATCCTTTAGTATACCAAAGGGGAGAGGAGCAAAACAATAATAGCAAAAGACAGAAATGGAGGGAAAAAATCTATCACTTTTCCACATTTCATACAAAATGATCCTATAAAGATAATATTGGTGATGAATGAATGAATGAGTAAATGAATGAAACAGTAGACAGAAAACAATATATCAAACACATGTACAAACTTGTGAATTCTTTGAGTTGTTTGTTAGTTGTTGGTATATTTGTTTAATCTATGTGTGTTTATTATCATGTGTCCTACAACATTTGTCAAGTGTTTTGGGTAAATTTAGCTGAATTGACTCTTTGCCATCTTCGAAGATAAAAAAGAGAAATAGGTCATTTTTCAACCCCATATTCCCTTATCCAAAGGATATTAATTACCAAAGAGCAGCACCATCTCTCTACCTCTTATTTTTATGATTCAGTAGAGAGTGAGGATCATGTCTCCATCTCCTGTGTTGCCATTCTGTAGACACAATCAATAACCGTATTAATTGCTATGTGGAGGTTGGAACAGATTGTCTTATTTCCTTGGGTGGAAAGCAGCATATGATTCATGCAATTTGCTCTTTTGGCTTTTTTTAAAATGCATTTTATTGAAATATAATTTATGTACAGTGAAACACAGAAAACTAAAGTGACATGGGTCAATGTTTTTTTTTTTTCTTTTTTTTTTTTTGGCAGTGTTCCCTTCCCTCCCCTCCCATCCCTGGCAATCAACAAAGGAAGTTTCCCTCCATATATAAACTTTTCCTTGACCCTCCACAACAATGAACTAATACTATATTTGTCCTTCTGTGACTGATTTATGTCACTCAGTATAATATCCTCCAAGTTCATCCATATTATGTGGTGTTTTGCAGACTCTACATTATTCTTTAGTGCTACATAGCATTCCATTATGTGTATGTACCATAGTTGGGTCATCCACTCTTCCACTATAAATCTTAGAGATAAGTCCCTTGCCAGATATATAATTTCAGCAAATATGAATTTGTTGCTGTCATTTTTGTTATATGCTTTTTCATGGTGTCAATTTCTTTGTCCCATATAAATTTTTATGCTGAGCTCATTTTGTTTATGAATCATGCTATCACTTCCTTCATTGCTATTGTTTTAGTATTTGCTGAACATTTATGCTGGTCCTCTTTTTTGCTGTGAAGGTTTATCATTTTCCTTTCAGGTAACCCTGTGATTTATAGTTTTCTTCCCAAGTTTAGAACAGTCCGTTCTATCTTGTAGTTGTCTTGACTTCCCTACAATCTAGAAGTTTTGTAGCAAACAATTTTTTCCCTCTTTGGGGTTTGTAGTTGTCCTCATTTGTCAACTGATGTCTCTGGTTCCCTGTTTATAATCTTGTAGGCTTTTTTACTTTGGATACTTCCATAGCTGGGTTAGTTTTTGGGTGATGTCATCATGTGTGCTAATGGTCAGTTGTTGGTCATTGTTGCTTCTCTGTCCAAAAGCTACCTTTAGCATCTCTTGGAAGGTTGGTCTGGTTTTAACAAATTCCTTTAATTTCTGCTTATCTAGAAATGTCCTAATTTCTCTATCATATTTGAGGGACAATTTTGCTGAGTACATAATTCTTGGTTGGAAATTTTTCTCTTTCAGGGTTTTATATATATCATCCTGTTGTCTTCTTGCCTAAATGATTTCTGTTGAGAAATTCAAGCTTTGTCTTATTGGTTGAATTTTCCCTTTTTTGGTGTGTAAGTGTGCATAATTCTAGGCCTAAGATTGTCCAGCTAATAGTGTGGGTCATTTTCACTCACATCGAATTTTCTTTTGTAAGCTCTCCATCCTCAAAAAGGAAGAGCAGCACCTATCTCATGGTTGCTTTATAATGTTTTGCTTTCTTTTCAGAAGAGAATGAACTGAAATAAGTACCATAGAAAGGAACTGCTCCTGTTAAAAAACAAAAGAGGCAAGACCTGCGATATGGATAGAACCTGCCAGTGACAGAACTTCCTCAGCACTATTCCTTGTACTTTATCATTGTAGTGCGAGCACTGCACCCTGGGACTAGAACAAAGCAACAGCTAACCCAGAAAAGAAATAAGTCATTAACAGAGTGGAAAAACATTTCCCCCCAGGCAAATATCAATTTTATCCAAAAATATCATTTAACTTTTAACAGACATGCATTCATAAAGTTAGGAAATACATTCTCAATTAGAGTTCATTATAATTAATTGGTAACTAGCCCAACTTCCAGTAATATATCAGATAGTGTTTCACTGCTATTCATAAAGTTTTCACTGGCCAATTCTTTGAGTCTGTCTTCCTTCTTCTGAGTCTGTCTTAGTCTGGAAATTCCATTGAAACCTGTCCATCATGGGTGACCCTGCTGAGATTTGATACACTGTTGTCATAGCCTCCAGCCTCACAGCAAGATGCAAGCCACCAAGTATGACAAACGGACAGACGAGTAGTGATTTTTACCAACTTTTGCAGTATGAAATTGACCAAACAAGCAATCAAGATGTGTTGATTATCAGTAGTGATTGGGATGCAAAAATTGGAAAGAAAAATCACCTGTAGTTGGAGAATATGGCCTCAGTGGTAGAAGTAATGCTGGAGATCATATGATAGAATTTTATGAGACCAATGACTTATTCATTGCAAATATCTTTTCAATAACTTAAACAGTGGCTATACATATGGTCTTCACCAGACAGAGTACACAGGAATCAGATCTACTACATCTGTGGAAAGAGGCAATGGAGAAGCTCAATATCTTCAGCCAAAACAAGGCTAGGAGCTGACTGGAAAAAACTATCAACTGCACATATGCAAGTTCAAGTTGTAGCTGAAGACAATTAAAACAAGTCCACAAGAGCCAACTTTGATTATATCCCTCCTGAATTTAGAGACCATCTAAAGAATAAATTTGATACACTGAACACTAATGACTGAAAACCAAATGAATTGTGGGATGACATCAAGAACATCATCCATGAAGAAAGGAAAAGGTCATTAAAAAGACAAGAAAAGAAGAAAAGACCACAATGGATGTCAGAAGAGACTCTAAAACTTGTCCTTGAATGGATAGTAGCTAAAGCAAATGGAAGAAATGAGAAGATAGAAGAGCTGAACAAATGATTCCAAAGAGCACCTTGAGAAAACAAAGTCAATTCTTATAATGAAATGTGCAAAGATCTGGAGTCAGAAAATTAAAAGGGAAGAATACACTCAGCATGTCTCAAGCTGAATGAACTGAAGAAAAAATTCAAGCCTTGAGTTGCAATATTTAAAGATCCTATGAGCTCTGGTAGCATAGTGCCTAAGGCACTTGACTGCTAACCAGGAGGCTGGTGGTTCAAACCCACCAGCCACTCCTTGAAAGGAAGGTTGGGCAATCTACTTCTGTAGCAATACTGCCTCGGAAACCCAAGGAGGGGTCACTACGAGTTGGATCTGACTTGATGGCACACAACAACAACAACAACATGGGAAAAATACTGACTGATGCAGGAAACATCAAAAGAAGATGGAAGGAATACACAGAGTCACTGTACCAAAAAGTATTGGTCGATGTGCATCCATTTCAGGAGGTGGCATATGATCAAGAACTAATGTTATGGAAGGAAGAAGTCAAAGCTGCACTGAGGGGAGTGGCAAAAAACAAGGCTTCAGGAATTGACGGAATACCCGTAGAGATGTTTCAACAAGTGGATGCCATGCTGAAGGCAGTCACTTGTCTGTGCCAAGAAATTTGCAAGACAATTACTTGGCCAACTGCATCTATACCCATTCCAAAGAAAGGTGATCCTACAGAATACGGAAATTATTGAACAATATCATTAATATCAAATGCAAGTAAAATCTTACTGAAGACAATTCAAAAATGGTTGCAGCAGTATATTGACAAAGAATTTCCAGAAATGCAAGCTGGATTAGAAGAGGATGTGGAATGAGGGATATCATTGCTGATATCAGATGGATTTTGTTGTTGTTTTTGTTGTTATGTGCCATGAAGTAAGACTCGACGCATAGCAACCCTCCTTGGGTTTCTGAATCAGTATCTCTACAGAAGTAGATTTCCCAACCATCCTTCCCAGGAGTGGCTGGTTAGTTTGAACCACCATCCTTGTGGTTAACAGTCAAGTGCCTTAGGCACTATGCTACCAGAGCTCCCTTGGCTGAAAGCAAAGAATACCAGAAAGATGCTTACTTGTGTTTTATTGACTATGCAAAAGCTTTTGATTATGTGAATCATAACAAATTATGGATAATATTGAGAAAAATGGGAATTCTAGAACACTTAAGTGTGCTCACGAACAACCTGTATATACTTAAATAACAATCTATTTTATGTTCCTTATTTATTTATTTTTCAGTATATGTGTGTCTTAACACTTTCTCATGCTTATAAAAGATTATCTACTGGCAGAAGTTGAAACTTTTTTTTTCATTGTGGGAAATATATGTGTAATAAAATATTTGCCATTTCAACATTCTCTGGAAGTATAGTTCAGTGGCATTGAGTATGTTCATTGTACTATTCCACCATCACCATTATCTGTTTCCAAGTTTTTCATCATTCTTAACAGAAGCTCAGCTTCCTATAAGCAAAGAGTCTCCCTTTCCCCCTTCCTCTTGGCCACCCCTGGTAATCACAGATATTCTTTGGTCTCTAGACACTTACCTATTCTAGATGTATCACATAACCGGGATCATACAATATTTCTCCTTTTGTGACTGACTGATTTCCCTCCACATGTTTTCAAGGTTTATCCATGCTGTAACATACAATAGAGTATTACCCATAAACACAAATGTTCCTTTATTTTATATAACTCAAGGAGCTCTGGTGGTTCAATGCCTAAGGCATTTGACTACTAATGAGAAAGCTGGTGGTTCAAAACCATCAATCACTCCGTGGAAGGAAGATAAGGCAATCTTCTTCTGTGAAGATTTACCACCTCAGAAACTCAATGAGGTTGCTCTGGGTTGGAATTGACTCTATGGCAGGGATTTTTTTTTTTTTTTTTGGGGGGGGGAGGTAGGTTGTTTTATTTTTCTTATATATAACTCAGAATATAACTACATGAAACTTGGATATTATTTTTCCCAATGTTTTACCTGTCCCCATTTTTAAATTTAATGTAAATTCTCTCTCTAGAAGTTACATTTGGCCACCATGCAAATTACGGCAAGGAATGAGAAAATAAGACAAGAGAGGTGTCCATACAGAACTTTAATTTTTCTTAAGGTAGAAAGTCATGAGCTCTGGTAGGATGCCAAGAACAGGCTCATGTCTGCTGCCCCGTATTATGTGAGTATTGTTTATGTTTAAGGTTGCATTTGTAGAATGCTCCTATAGGAATTATAGTGTTTTCCATTGTTGTAGCTCAACTCAACCTATGCTTCAGATGGACAGTTCATGGTTCCAGACTCCTAAATGTCCCTCAGGGCTAAAAGTCCATCTGGTCCATCTGTGTTCCTTTTGTCTTTATTCTTTCAGTCTTACTCCTCTGAAATAGCCTTAGTGAGAGCACATGGTTTTCCTTCCTGAATGGTCCCCTTCACATTCCATTTGCCCTTTCTGATCTAATGCCCTTAAAAAATAAATGTGCTCTGAGAAACTAAAGTTCTGCACCACTTGGCCTCACTGCATAAAAGAAGTAATGATTTATCCTTTCACTTGTTTACTATACTCTAATCCTAAATTGAGGCAATTCATTCTGTAATTTTATGATTTGATGGATTCTTAAACAACAATGAAAGAACAACCTACCACTGCAGACTTCCTTACAAAGTGGTGACATATAAATGCAAAGATAATTGCCGTTTAAAAATAAAGGGTCTTCATTATTATTATTATTATTATTTTTAACACATTCAGTTGAAAGTAAAAGCTAGTCAAAATACACACATTCACTTCTGGCATTTGAAAATGTTAGCTTTGATTTGATTGAAGCAAATCGGCTTTGACCTAAGGATACTAATACTTAGAGCGCTTCATTGCTGTATAGAGAAAAAGAAAAGATTTCTAGTTAAGAATTGACAATATGCATTAGATGCAAGCAAGCGATCTAATAAAAAAGGCGATCAGGACATATGCAATTATAGATTGAAGGATCAATTGTGCTTTTAACTTCTCAGTACATCAGGAACCTGATCTCAGTTATCCAAGCCACAAAGCTAAGTCTTGATTCTTATGGCTAAAAACGATCCTGGTAGTTGGGATAATTAAAAATCACAGATAATCCCAAACCCTTATAGCAACAATTTATTAAAATCTCCTCCCTTAGAGACATGGTTTTATAAGAGCTACAAATCATTGCAAAATTGCCTGGCTTATGTCTTCTGTCCTTTGATTACTCCTATACATTCTCTGGGGAAGGCAAAGCAAAGCAGAGAAACAGCCAAGAATCAAGAAGGAGGAAGGGGAGAGAGCCTCAAAAAGAAGCCGTAACTTTTCCAACAGACTCACTAGAATGTACAGGACTGTCACTGATGAGACTCATTTTCACCTTCCATGCTGGGCATGCACAACCACCACTCCTCTGTCCGTGGAGGCTTGCATGTTGCTATGATGCCGATCAGGTTTCAGCAAACCTTCCAGACTAAGACAAGGAAGAAAGGCCTGGCAATCTTCTGAAAAATCAGCAACACATACACACACACGCACACAATGATCCTGTCTGCAACTGAGCATGGGGAGGGCATAGGGGCTTCTTGTTCAGTTGTGCACAGGGCCACCATGAGCCTAGGGCTGACTTGACTCCACACCAACAAACAACATTTAAAACAACAGTGAGCATTCGAACTCTAGAGAGGATGTGTCCAGAGCTAGGCAGCAATGCCTCAAACTGCAACATGGATAATTTCTACTTTAGTAACCTGTAGAAGGACTCAGTTTTAGACATTCTTTTTTCTATCCCCCTAATATTACCCAATATACAATACAAGAATTTTTGTTATACTTGAACAATGCCAAATGCTTCAGCATGTTTTTTATAGTTGATTTTTATTATTGATGATGATCAAAGACTACAGCCTTCAGTATGGATTATACCTTAACATAAAGAAAAAATAAATCCTCGCAACTGGACCAATAAGTAACATCACGATATACTGAGAAAAGATTGAGTGGCCAAGGATTTATTTTACTTGTATTCACAATTAACATCCAAGGAAGCAGTAGTCAAGATATCAAATGATGTATTGTGTTGGACAAATCTGCTGCAACAGATCTCTTTAAAGTGTTCAAAAAAGCAAAGATATAATTTTAACTCAAGCCATGGCATTTTCAATAGCCTCATATGCATGCAAAGGCTGGACGGTAAATAAGGAAGACAAAAGAAGAATCGATGCGTTTGAACTATGGTGTTGGAGTAGAACACTGAATATGCCAGAAGAATGAACACATTTTATAGCCAGAATGCTCCTTAGAAATGCGGATGGCAAGACTTCATCTCACATACTTTGGACGTGTGATCAGAAGGAGTCCCTGGAGGACATCATGCTTGGTGAAGCAGAGGGCCACCAAAAAAAAAAAGATAGAAAGAGGAAGTCCCTCAAGGGGATGAATTGGCACAGTGCCTGCAACAATGGGCTCAAACATAGCAATGATTGTGAGGATGGTGCACGACCGGCGGTGTCTCATCCTGTTATACAGAGTCCCTGTGAGTCAGAACTGACTCAAAGGCACCTAACAACAACAACCAGGTGATATGATTCTGATTGAGAATACTTTATTACAGCATTTCACATTACCTTAAGCCCCCTGGTGGCAGAAGTGAAGTTGATTTAATTCAGAAAAGTTCCGACAAATTCAGGCTTTTCTTAGTCAATTCAGCTTGCCTATAATGTCAAGGAAGGAGCTTTGGTGGCGTAGTGTCTAAGGCATTTGACTGCTAACCAGAAGGTTGGAGGTTCAAACCCACCAGCCACTCCTTGAAAGGAAGACTGGGCAATCTACTTCTGTAAAGATTTACCACCTTGGAAACCCAAAGGGAGTCACTCTGAGTAGGAATTGACTTGATGTCACTGAGTTTGCTTTTTTGGTTTTATAATGTCGAGGCCTGAATTGGGTCCATCTGACCTCTGATTTTATCCTTTATTTACTCTATGATAGTCTTAGCTCTTTCTGATTTTTCTGTGAAGATTGCTGTTTTGACTTCTTCATATCAACAAAAGCCTGTCACAGTCAAAATTAAATGCTGTTGAGTCAATTCCAACTAATGGAAATTCCATGTATGTCCGAGTAGAGCTGTGTTCCATGGGGTTTTCAATGTCTGATTTTTATGAAGTAAATTATCAGGCCCTTCTTCTGAGGCACTTCTGGAGTGGACTCAAAGCTATAACCTTGAATTTAGTGCCTGAGTTACTAACCATTTATACTACCCAGGGACTCTTTATTATTATTTACAATATTAAAAAAGAAGACGAAGAAAATTTAACAAGAAGGAATTATTCAAATTGTGTTGCAATGCAATTAAAATAACCATTAGCCTTTGCGATACTTGTTTAAATCATTTTACAGTCATTAAATTCATGTTTACAACAATTTTGTTTATATGAGCAAAAGCTTATGACAAATATGTTAAATTTTAAAAGATGTAAAATAATAAACAACTGATGACAGATATAAACATGATTAGTTGAAAGAAAAAATATACTAGTAGACAAGTGCCTCATGTTTTCATTACTGATCAATTTCCCTGATGGGAGAACAGGTAGCACTTTTCTATATTAGCCAATTTTTTTTGCAGAAATTACAATGGTCACCGTGATAACCATCCTTGGAGTAAATCTTTGTTCATCTCATCCATCACCGCCTTACATCCAGTTCACATCAATCCAAGTAGACTGCTCAATCTTCTTTCCAAGGAGTGACCAGTGGGTTTGAACCGCCAGCCTTCTGGTTAGCAGTCAAATGCCTTAGGCACTATGCTACCAAAGCTCCTGTTCCTATCAACAGATTTGTTAAATCAAAGGACATTTTCAAAACTTTGGGCAACTTGTCATCCAAAAAAAGTTGGTATACATACACAGTCTTACAATCAGTAATTAAGGGTGCCTTCACTCTGCCATTTTTTTTTGAAAGATGAAAAAGGGAGAATATGAGAGAAAGAGCAATACTATCAGTATTTGAGCCCCTTTTCCGAATTGTGGTTTAAAACACCATCACATTTTATGATTGTTATAGAAAATATGTGATGCAAATAAAAATAAAGCATCAAGTCATGTGCTGCTGCATCTGACTGTGGTAAATGCCCAAAGTTTTCTCTGATTAGGAAGCTTTGTAGAGATCTCCAGGAAGTGTAATTCCCACTAGTTTGTGTAGTCAAGGCAGAGAAAGTCGTGCCAGCTCCAAGTGAGATAGCTCTGCAATTACCACCCTTTGAAGACCACTTTCAATCTCGGTGGGTTACATACAGTAATTTATGTCTGGATTTTTCTTACATTTGAAAATTGTTCACACTTTATTTGTACAGTTTTCCCGTACTTATCTTTAAACTCTTCATAAATTTTTTCCAGGTGGGTATGAGGTACTTAGTTAAATCTTCTTAATATATGGTAGGATTTTTTTTTTTTTTAAGACATTCTGGCAGCATAGAGCCTAAGGCATTTGACTACTAACCAGAAGGTTGGCGGTTCAAACCCACCAGCCACTCTGAGGAAAGAAGACTTGGCAATTTACTTCTGTAAAGATTTACCATCTCTGAAACCCAGAGGGGGTTGCTATGAGTCGGAATCCATTCGATGACAGTGAATTTGTTTGTTTTTTTTTTTTTTTTGGTTTGAGGATTTTTTAAAAAATCATATATTTAATCAGTTTCATCTAGCCATTCAGTAAATCTACAAAAAATAACAGAATACATCCTTATTTTAAATAAAAAAAATCACCTTTATTTTTATTTAATTTTTATTTCATTATAAATTGTAGCACTTATCTTTGCCTAGGGCATCTCTGGCTAAAATTTCTGTAATTAAATCATACTGATACACTTAGAGGTTAAGAGGTATACATTCTGGAACTGGAATACCTGGGTTTGAATCATTCTTTCTTCTGAAGCCAGAGTTAGGATAATAATAGTAACTGCTCATAAGGTTTTTGTGAGTTTAAACAGGGGAATATATTTTAAAATCTTAAATTGATTTGTATATATAATTTAGTACTGCTAGGTACTATTTCATTTTTATCACCATTATCATCATCATCAAAACGTTTTTTCTAGTAGCTCTTAAATCTTAAAAGGAGCTCTGGTAGCATAGTGCCTAAGGTACCTGACTGCTAACCAGAAGGGTAGCAGTTCAAACCCACCAGCCACTCCTTGGAAGGAAGGTTAGGCAATCTACTTCCGTAGTGATACCGCCTCGGAAACCCAAGAATGGGTTGCTAGGAATCTGATCTGGCTCAACAGCAATGAGTTTACTTTTTTCTTAAATGTTAGAGAATGGTTTCAAAGGCAGATTCTGGGCCTCACTCCCTCAAATTGGTGCAAGAGGTTTGAATCTACCGAGAGATGCCTTAGAAGAAAGGCCTAGTTCTCAATTTCCAAAAAACAAGCTACCGCAAATCCTGTGGTGCATAGTTCCACTCTGATACACAGAGTACCATGGGGTTGCCATTTGTCATAGTCACCACAACAGTAACCAGTTAGTTGGTTGATTAATTGGTTGGTCTGGGGTTAAGATGTTTCTGATGCACATAGTCAACTGACTACTTCTTGAGACACTTTGAACTTCTGATCCAATTGTGGGTAGTCTTAGTTATACAGTGTTGTTATCACAGAAATACCACAAGTAGATAGCTTTAACAAATAGAAATCTATTCTGTCACAGTTTAGGAGGCTACAAGTCCAGATTCAAGGTGCCAAGTCTAGGGAAAGGCTTTTTCTCTCTGTTGGTTCTGGAGGAAGATCCTTGTCTCCTTTTAACATCTGTAGGCCTCCTGTTCCTTGGAAAGCTCCATGTGCCTTGGCATTAATCTAGAAGATCTTCAGCACTGGGATCTGGGTTCAAAGCATGTGCTCCACTCCCAGCTCTTCTTTCTAGGTGGTAGTCAGTTCCCTCCTCTCTGCTCGCTTCTCTCTCCTTTGATCTCTTGTAACATAAAATATGTGGCTCCAGCAAGGATGTGACATGAGCAAGGGTGGTGACTTGAGTAAAGATGTGAGTTGAATTCCTGAGTAAGAGTAGTAACTTGAGTAAGGGAGGGACTTAAGTCACACCTTCTTGTAAGGCTTTAACTCAAGATACTATCAGTTATATACTCTAATCTTCCCTCAATAACATTTAAACCAACTCACTGTCATCGTGTCAATTCTAACTCATAGTGATCCCCTTTGGGTGTCTGAGACAGTCAATCTTTATGGAAGTAGATTGCCCAGTCTTCTTTTCTCAGAGTGGCTGGTGAGTTTGAACTGCCAAACTTCTGTTTAGCGGTCAATTGCCTTAGGCACTGCACCAACAGAGTTCCTTCAGTAACATTTAGAGTTTAAGATTTACAACTCTTGTCACAAAATGGAGGATAACTAGGTCAGATTAGAAAATGGAAGACAGCCATACAATATTGGGAATCATGATCTAGCAAAGTTGACACATATTTTAGGGTGACATAATTTAATTCATGATATTCCACTCTTTGTTCCCTCCAAATTCATGTCTTTGCTACATGTAAAACATATTCATTCACCCTATTATGTTGTTTGTTGTTATGTGCCATGGAGTTGGACCTGACTCATAGCAATCCCTCCTTGGGTTTCCAAGGTGGTATCACTACAGAAGTAGATTGCCCAACTTTCCTCATTATGTTGTTGTTGTTGTTATGTGCCGTCGAGTCGGCCCCAACTCATAGCGACCCCTCCTTGGGTTTCCGAGGCAGTATCACTACGGAAGTAGGATTGCCCAACCTTCCTTCC
>NW_006921666.1:667373-699087 GCF_000298275.1 Orycteropus afer afer | reverse complement strand
TCAGCCATGCTAAACTATGTACTCCCTATACATACCTGAGGCAGTGGAGCTTGTAGACCCTCATGCCAGTGTCTTACCAGGAAGGAATATCTACTTGTGACCACCAACGTAAACAAACATATCATCGGCCAGAACATCTTGCAATACCCTCGGAGGGGAACAGACCATCTACATTGGCCGCCACCCAGACTAGACAGGCTTGTCACCCAAGCCCCCTGTGATTGTTCTACTACTGTATAAATGATTGTAGATCGGGAAATGGGCTGTGGACCTGCGGAGACTTGACGAGCCTAATGCTGCTTGATGCTTTTCTGTAAGATCTCCTAATAAACTTGATGCTTTTTAGAGTGTGTCTGGGTCAGTTTTTTGGTTTCTCTATGAGTCGGGGCCGACTCGATGGCAAATAACAACAACAACAACAAATGAAAAGTTATTCCAAGGCATTTGCTCTCTTGGGTTTGAACCCTGATAGCTGCTAACCAAAAGGTTGTCAGTTCAAACTGACCAGCTATTCTGCAGGAGAAAGGTGTGACTGTCTGACTCTGTCAAGATTTGTTGTTGTTGTTGTTATGTGCTGTCGAGTAAAACCCGACTCATAGTGACCCCTCCTTGGGTTTCCGAGGCAGTATCACTACGGAAGTAGGATTGCCCAACCTTCCTTCCAAGGAGTGGCTGGTGGGTTTGAACCGCCAGCCTTCTGGTTAGCAGGCAATTGACTTAGCCACTATGCTACCTTACAGCCTTAGAAATCCTATGGGGCAGTTCTGTGCTATCCTGCAGGGTCACCATGAGTCAGAGTTGACTCCATGGCAATGCCTTTGTTTGGTTTATGGTCTTTTATATGTTAATAAGGTAGGACCAGGGTTGAGTGTATCTCAATTTACAAGAGCTTTACAAGAGGTGTGACTAAAGTCTTATCTTTATTCAAGTCACCACTCTTACTGTTAGACTTTTAAAATCCTATCACACAGAAGTGTATATGGCCAGAAAACTGTTTAAACAAGGCAAATGGATCCCAAATTGATTATCCCATGTTAAAATGTGAATAGATTAGACAGCTGCCAGTGAGTTGACTCTGATTCATGGCAACCTTATGCACAGCAGAACCCCACATTGTCAGGTCCTGCATCATCCTCACAATGAATGTTTGCATCCAATGTGTTGACTATTGTGCTCTTCCATCTGACCAAAGGTCACCTTCACCTTCATTGGCCCTCTAATTCATAACATTACATCCTCCTGCAGTGATTGATCCCTCTTGATCAAATGTCCAAAGGAGGAGAATAGGACAATACTCAATACTCTATTGTGATCTATAAGTTTTCATTGGCTAATTTTTGGAAGTAGGTCACTAAACTATTATTCCTAGTCTATCTTAGTCTGGAACTGTTCTGACAGCTATCTGCTACAGTGACCTTGATGATATTTGAAAAACTGATGCCATTGCTCTCATTGTTCACAGGAACACAAAAATCACCACCGTACAACCAACTGAAAGACAGGTGGTCAAAAGTGTTAATG
This sequence comes from Orycteropus afer afer, assembly GCF_000298275.1. NCBI lineage: Eukaryota > Metazoa > Chordata > Mammalia > Tubulidentata > Orycteropodidae > Orycteropus > Orycteropus afer. The sequence goes on along the minus strand of NW_006921666.1, from coordinate 697,566 downwards.
TTGTTAGGTGCCATCAAGTCAGCTGTGACTCATAGCTACCCTACACAGAACAAAACACTGCCCAGTCCTGTGCTAGCCTCAGAATCCTGGCTACACCTGAGCCCATCATTGTGGCCACTGTGTCAACCCATCTCTTTGAGGGTCTTCCTCTTTTTGTTGACCCTCCACTTTACTAAGTATGATATCCTTCTCCAGGGAATGGTCCCTTCTGATAACATGACCAAAGCAGGCCAGATGAAGTCTGGCCATTCTCGCTTCCAAGGACCATTCTGGCTGCACTTCTTCCAGGACAGATTTGAGAATATTAATTGATAATCCACCAAATCGCACATGTCTTTGGGGATACATACTCCTCTTGTGATCCCTTCTGATGCTGGCTTTATGGGAAATATTGTTCCATGATACCAAAAGTGGGTCGTTTATTACAACAGAAACAGTAGTAGCCTTAAACAGCCTATCTACCAAGAAGAACTAGTAACATAATGACATTATTGTAGGTGGTCTAGGTGCATACTCTGGTTTATTCAGTTAACCTCTCTGTGCTTATTTCTCATCTGTAAAATGGGTAACTAAGAGGACTTAATTTATAGCATTATAGAGAAAATTAAATGACTTGAGTTTGAAATAGTATGACTAAAACTAATAAGCACTTTAATTAATGATCTTTGTCCAGATTTCTTCCCTCAAAAAGACTGGCAGTGATTGAATAAACAACATATCTTATCTCTTCCCCTCCTATAAAAGTGACATACCAAAATAAAACCAAACTCACTGCCGTGGAGTCAGTTCCAACTCATAGCAACCTCTTGTCAGGTTTCCGAGGTGGTATCTCTATGGAAGTAGATTGCCCAGTCTTCCTTCTGAGGAGTGGTGAGTGGATTTGAACCACCAATCTTCTGGTTAGCAGTCAAATTCCTTAGGCACTACACAACCAGAGCTCCTAAAAGTGACATGGTGACATCTAAATTCCTCTAACTTCCTGAGGGGGAGGGAGAATCAAGATCAGCAACCCAAGGATAATTAGTATGAAGTGGAAGTAAGACATACTTCCTCTCTCCAACCTTTTTTTTTTTTACCAATTCTGACACAAGCTTTCTCTCCCACAGCACTCTCTACCCTTCTGGTGGGTTTGATAAGTCATTGCAGTGGCCGTGCAGAACTTACAGATCATACTCACAGTTATACGGTTTATTAGAGAAGTAACACATTGTAAGTCAGGACCAGGAATGACTCAGGATACAGTTCTTTGATCAGAAAAGCTTCTTCTAGCCAGACCCTTAAGAGGCCTCTCTTTCAGATCCTTGGCTTGCAGCCTCTCAATCTGGCCTCTGCCCTACTCAGGCAAATGTTAAAATGCTCTTTAGTTCCATCTGTAAGTGCCTTAGTCACTCTACTCTGCCAGGAAGACTCCTGCCAAAAGGCACTCAACTCTCTGGCTCTGTGACTCAGCATAAGCACTGTAGCCACCTCATTGCATGAGTTTGGAAGCCTACTGCATCATTTAACATCGGGTGACTGGTTCTGCCATTGCCATTTATTTGCCGAAGCTTCTCATCATCTCTGGTATTATAGTTCTTTTTCTGTCTCCTGGGTCCAGGAGGTACTTGGGGCAGGGATATGCTCTGCTCCTAGCTCTTCTTCTCAATGGTAGTGAGATACCCTCTCCTAAATCTAGGATTGGCTCCTTTTAAGCCTAGCAAGATTGAAAAATAGTCCAAATCAGTTCTATTTGCATGGTCTAACCCTAACCCTAACCCACCAGCCACTCCTCAGAAGGAAGGTTGGGCAATCCTACTTCCGTAGTGATACCGCCTCGGAAACCCAAGGAGGGGTCGCTATGAGTTGGGGCCGACTCGACGGCATATAATGACAACAACAACAACACCTGCAAGAATTCCATGCAACTTATAGCAAACTGTTCATTTCCCCTTGGTGGGCCACAAGCACCTTATTTGTGTAGTCCCACTCAGTCATTTTGTGGGAGTCACAAGATCATGGCTAGAAGGGCCATGTATGTAATTCACTTCACTATACCTCCCCAGACAAAGATGCTGCACATGATATACAATACAAATGAAAAAGGAAATCTGGAACATTGGTCAAGCAAAATGCATTATTCTGCCTGCAATATCCCCTTCTCTATTCCAGACATTAAAAACTAATTTTCTCTGTTATTTATTTCTGGCAGAGATGATTAATTTAAACTTTATAGATAAAGTAAAATGTTTGGATGAAAGGAGCAAATACTCTGCTGAGGCTAATTGTAAGACACATTCAGGTGAGTGATTCATTGTGTGCAGGATAATGATATCATAGATGGTTAGCCAAGAATAAATATCATTTCTATAAAGAGAATTAAACTAAAGCCAAGTGCATTTGGCACCAGAAAATGGATACAGACCTTACAGGATGGACCTCAAATTTTGATAAGTCCAAATAAGATTCAGGATGATTCTCTTTTCACCAATTTCAGATAATCTATCATGTGTGCTTTTATTTCTTCACACAGATTCTCCATGTTAAGCAAAATATTTAGAGTGTTTCCTGTAAGTAAGAAATGTGTCAGTTTAAGACAGTAGATGGTAAAATCCCATCCTATTTCTAAGCTTGATGGCTTTGGGCCTATGACTTGTTTTTGCTGTTAGGTGCCGTCAAGTTGGTTCCAACTCATAATGACCACATGAACAGCAGAAGGAAACGCTGCCTTGTCCTATGCCATCCTATAGTTGTTGCTATGTTTAAGTCCATTGTTACAGCCACTGTGTTAATCTTTCTGAGGATCTTCCTCTTTTTCATTAGTCCTCTACTTTACCAAGCATGATGTCTGTCTCCAGTAACTGGTCCCTCCTGATCGTGTGTCCAAAGTATGTGAGACAGAGCCTTGCCATCCTCACTTCTACAGAGTATTCTGGATGTACTTCTTCCAAGACAGATTTATTTATTCTTCTCACAGTCCATGGTCTATTCAATATTCTCTGTCAACACCATAATTAAAATGCACCAATTATTCTGTGCTCTTCCTTATTCTTTGTTCAGCTCCCATGTGTACATGATCTAATTGAAAATGCCATGACTTGGGTCAAGTGCACTTCAGTCCTCAATGTGACATCTTGTAAAATAAAAAAAGAGGTCTTTTGCATCAGATTTACCCAATGCAATATGTCATATGCTTTCTTGATTGTTGCTTCCATGGACATTGACTGTGGATTCAAGTAAAATGAAATTATTGTTGACTTCAATATTTTCTTCACTTGGTCCAGTTGAGAGGATTTTTGTTTTCTTTAGATTGAGGTGTAGTCCATACTGACACTGTAGACCTTGATCTTCATTAGTAAGTGCTTAAAGTCCCCTTTACCTTTAGCATGCAAGTTTGTGTCTTTTACATATTGCAGGTTGTTAATGAGTCTTCCTCCAATCCTGATGCTGTGTTCTTCTTTGTATAGACTACTTTCCTGGATTATTTACTCAGCATACAGATCAAATACACATGGTGAAAGGATACAACCATGACTCAAGCCTTTCCTTATTTTATTTTATTTATGTTTTTAACTTTGTATTATGATTTGGGTGAACGTTTACAGAGCAAATCAGTTTTCCATCCAATATATCACACACATTTATTTTCATGTCATTGATTGAAAATGCTGAATATAACATCACTCCTCTCACTTCTTCCCTGTGTTTTTCATTTTTATTCCTCTTTCTCTTCTAACACTTCCTGCCTTCAGAACTTTGTCCTTGGGCAAATGCTGTCCTTTTGATCTTGAATGATTTATTGTTCTAAGGAGTGTGTACCTTTCTAGAATTATTGTTCACTTGGTAGACCTGTCTATTACTTGACTGAAAATTGAGCTATGTGAGTGAGTTCAATTCCAAGTTTAAAGGGTAACCAAGGGCCATAATTTTGGGGTTACATCAGTCTCTATCCAATGAGTAAGCCTGGTCTTTTTAATGACTTTGAGTTTTATTCCACATTTTCATCATCTCTATCCAGGGCCTTCTAATGTGACCCTTTCAGAGCAGTTGATGGTAATAGCCAGGTACCATCTAGTTCTGGTCTCAAAGTTGTGTAGACTGATGTTCACATGGTCGATTAGACCTTTGGACTAATTGTTTCCATGAGTCTTTGATTTTCTTCACTCTTCTTTGCTACAGACATGGAGAAACCAATACTTGTACCTTAGATAGCCACCGCAAAGTTTTAAGATCCCAATCATGACTCACCAAAGTAGAATATAGAATAGTGTCACTTTGAACTATGTTATGCCAGTTGAAATTGATGTCCCCCACAGCTGTGGTCCTGATCTCACAGGCCCCATGACCCAAGAAGGAGTTTATCTTGCAGTGAAGTAAACACAAAAGATAATCCTGAAGAATAGTGTTCTTTAATCTGTGTAGTCTGTGTTTTCCATAAAAATATCATGGTCCATTGTCACTGAAATGTTATGATGTTGTTATATCCATATTTAATTGGTGTACTTGATTGTACATTGGTATATTTTACCCAGGATTCTTTCCTGCTTTATTCTGTCTTGATATATCCAATTGAGATGACCTGGTATGCCATTACATTCACTGGTTTGCCACCACTTAGATGCTCACCACCTGTTTCCTGGTGGGTGTGATAGAAGAAGAGAATGTGTGCACAGTTCTCTGTTTGCAGTTCACGTAGAGAAGTTGAGGGTGAATTGGGCTGATGTTGGCTGCCATCTGTCACTGATTAGTTGGTGCAGAAGCAGGTGGTGGCCCTTGTGAGTGGGTGGAGCTGCAGGAGGAGCAGATGTTGATGGTTATAAGTAAGCGCAGTTATTGACTCCCACCAGGTGAGATAAGAAAAAAAAAATAATAATAATAATGACAAAAAATAAGATAATGGAAAAATACAAACTGTATGAAAATAGATAAATAAAAGAGGAGGATAAAAAGAAAATCAACAGCCACAAAAAGAGAAAAAGTGAATAAATGAAAAAGAAAAAGAAAACAAGGAAAGAACAAAAATGAAAAAAAGAAACACCGAGGAGGAGAGAAAACAAAAGAGAGCAAGAGAAAGAATAGCAAAGGAAAAATACAAAATGAAAATCAAGGAACAGGAAGGATGAAAAAGGAAAGAAGTAAAATAGAAAAAAATCAGAGTTCAGGGAAGGAAAAGAAAACAGGAAAAAACCAGGATTATAGGACATCCGGGCAGTTTTCCTGCTGGCTGAGCAGGTGTTAGGTGACAGGGCATCCAGTTCTGGAATGTGTTCATGGGGGCAAGGTGCCTGGACCCCGAAGGTCTGGGATGGAATTCTTGCTAGTCCAGAAGGTAGATGGGCATGGGGGATGGTCATAACTGTGGTCACCATAAGGGTGGAGGGAATAAGGGAACTATGACATCAAGAGCATCTTCCATGAAGAAAGCAAGAGGTCATTAAAAATATGAGAAAGAAAGAAAAGACCAAAATGAATGTAAGAAGAGACTCTGAAACTTGCCCCTGAGTGATGAGTATCCAAAGCAAATGGAAGAAATGACAAGATAAAAGAGCTGAACAGAAGATTTCAAAGAGCAACTCGAGCAGACAAAACCAATTACGATAATGAAATGTGCAAAGACCGGGAGTTAGAAAACCAAAAGGGAGGAAAATGGTCAGCATTTCTCAAGCTGAAAGAAATGAGGAAAAAAATTAAGCCTCGAGTTGCAATATTGAAAGATACTATGGACAAAATATTGAATGATGCAGGAAGCATCAAAAGAAGATGGAAGGAATGCACAGAGTCACTGTACCAAAAAGAACTGGTCAATCTTCATCCACTTCAGGAGGTGGCATATGTTGAAGAACCAATGGTATAGAGTGAAGAGGTTGAAGCTGCACTGAGGGAATTGACAAGGAACAAGGCTCCAGGAATTGACCAAATACCCATTGAGATATTTCAACATATGGATGCCCTACGAGAGGCACTCATTCTGTTATGCAAAGAAATTTGGAAGACAGCTACCTGGCCAACTGACTGGAAGAGATCCATATTTGTACCCATTCCAAAGAAAGTTGATCCCCAGGATGTGGAAATTATCAAACAATATCATTAATATCACATGCAAGTAAAAACTTACTGAAGATAATTAAAAAATGGTTGTAGCAGTATATTGACAGAGAACTTCCAGAGGTGCAGGCTGGATTCAGAAACGGACGTGGAATGAGGGATATCAGATGATCTTGGCTCAAAGTATCAGATGATGCCAGATGGATCTTGGCTCAAAGTAAAGAATACCAAAAAGATGTTTACTTGTGTTTTATTGACTATACAAAAACATTTGATTGTGTGGATCATAACAAATTGTAGATAACCTTGAGAAGAATGGGAATTCTAGAACACTTAATTGTACTCATGAGGAACCTGTACATAGACCAGGAGGCTGTAGTTCAAACAGAAAAAGGGAACACTGCATGGTTTAAAATCAAGAAGAGAGTGTGTCAGGGTTGTATCCTTTCACCATACTTATTCAATCTGTATGCTGAGCAAATAATCCAATAAGCTGGACTATATGAAGGAGAACGTGGCATCAGGATTGGAGGAAGAATCATTAACAACCTGAAATATGCTGATGACACAACTTTGCTTGCTGAAAGTGAGGATGACTTGAAATACTTACTGATGAAGATTGAAGAATACAGTCTGCAGTATGGATTACATCTCGATATAAAGAAAACAAAATTCCTCACAACTGGACCTGCAAGCAGCATTACAATAAATGGAAAAATAGATTGAAATTGTCAAAGATTTCACGTTGCTTGGTTCTACAATCAACACCAGTGGAAGCAGCAGTCAGGACATCAGATGACGTATAGCACTGGGCAAATTGGCTTCAAAGGACCTCTTTCAAAGAGCAAAGATGTCTCCTTGAGGACTGAGGTGTGCCTGATACAAACCATGGTATTTTTGATCGCCTCATATGCATGTGAGAGCTGGACAATGAATAAGGAAGACTGAAGAAGCGTTGATGCTTTTGAGCTGTGGTGTTGGCAAAGAATGTTGAAAGTACCGTGGACTGCTAAAAGAACTAACAGGTCTGTCCTGGAGGAAGTGTAGCCAGAATGCTCCTTGGAGGTGAGAATGGCCAGATTTTGTCTCACCTACTTTGGTCATGTTGTCAGAAGAGACCATTCCCTGGAGAAGGATGTCATGCTTGGTAAGGTGGAGGGTAGATGAAAGAGGTGAAGGCCCTCAACAAAGTGGACTGACTCGGTAGTGACGGCAATGAGCTAAAGTGTAGAAGAATCATGGAGTTGGCTCAGGACCGGATGGTGTTTCGTTCTGCTGTGCATAGGGTCACTAGGAGTCAGAGACAACTCGATAGCACTTAACAACAACAACAACATCATAGTTTTCTAGTCTCAAGCTACATGTGTGGGTGCCTGTTGAGTCTTTGTCAAGCAGAGCCAATTATCTGGGATTGCTGCCCCAATCAGAATGCTGCTTGCAGCAATTCAAAATGGCCTTGCTCTCAGGCCAGTTGGTAGCTCATAGCTCCATATATCTCTTTTTTCACTATTTTTATTCAGTTTCTTCTAGTCAGTATTTGATCCACTTTTTCATTCTTCCTTTAGAAGCTCAGGGTTCCAGGATTATCATCTGTATGTGTCACATTTTATTTCTCCTTTCTTTGCTGTAGAGGGTCTATGTAGCTTGTTTACCTATTTCACCATCTTGCCAGAAGTCAACTGTTTCCTGACTTTAAACCATGATTTTAAACCTGATTTTAAATCAAGTTCCTCATGAGCACCATTAAGTGTTCTAGAATTCCTATTCTTTGTAATGTTATCCATAATTTGTTATGAGCCACAAAATCTAGTATCTTTGCCCAGTCAATAAAACACTGGTTAACATCTTTCTGGTGTTCTTTTATTCAACCAAGATCAATTTGCTGTCAGAAATTATATTCTTAGTTCCATGTCCTCATATAAATCCAGTTTGAATTTCTGGCAGTTCCCTGATGTACTGTTGCAATCATTTTTTTATTATCTTCAGCAAAATTTCACTTGCATGTGGTATTAATAATATTAATTATATGGTTCTTGATCATATGCTACCTCTTGCAGTGGTTGAACATTGACCAGTTATTTTTGGTACAGTGACTCCATGTGTTCTTTTCATCTTCTATTGATGCTTCCTATGGCATTCAATTCTTTGCCCATAGAATCCTTCAATGTTGCTACTCATTTTTTCATTAAAATGAAATGTTCTTTCATTTTAAGAAATGCCAAGAATGTGTTCTTCCCTTTTGGTCTTCTAACTATGTGTCCTTGCATTTTAATACTTTTCTTCGTCCTCTTGAGCTGACCTTTGAAATCATGCTTTCAACTCTTTTAGTCCATCTTTTCTTCCATTGGCTTTAGCTACTGTATATTCAAGAGTAAGTTTCAGAGTCTCTTCTGACATCCATTTTGCACTTTGCTTTTTTCTTTTTTAATGATCTTTTACTTTCTTCATATATGACATCCTTGCAGTCATCCCACAACTTATCTGGTCTTCAGTAATTAATGTTCAATGTGTCAAATCTATTTTTGAAATGGTCTCTAAATTCAGATGGTATATACACAAACTTGTATTTTGGGTCTTATGGACTTAATTTTCTTCATCTTTAACTTGAGCTTGTATGTAACTAATTGATTGTTCTACCCTCAGCCCTTGGCCTTGCCCTGACTGATGATATTGAGCTTCTCCATGGTCTCATAGAAGATCTCGTGCTTCATAAAGTAGAGGATCAGCATAAAAGAGGAAGACCCACAATGAGATGGAATTGATACAGTAGCTGCAATGACAGGCTCAGGCATGGCAACAATTATGAGGATGGTGCAAGAATGGTCAATGTTTCATTCTACTGTATATAAGGTTGCTATGAGTCAGAACCAATTTGATGGCCTAACAGTAACAACTGATGGTATTAAAGGAAGAACTTGAAGCTGCACTGAAGGAATTGACAAAAAGCAAGGCTCCAGGAATTGACGGAATACCCACTGAGATGTTTCAACAAACAGATGCTAAGCTGCAGGCACTCATCATCTATGTCAAGATATTTGGAAGGCAGCTACCTGGCCAACTGACTGGAAGAGACCCATATCTGTACCCATTCCAAAGAAAGGTTATCCCGCAGAACATGAAAATTAGTGAACAATATTAATATCACATGCAGGTAAAATCTTGCTGAAGATAATTCAAAAATAGTTGCAGCAGTATATTGACAGGGAAGTGCCAGAAATGCAAGTTGGATTCAGAAGAGGACTTGGAAGGAGAAATCTCATTGTTGATGTTAGATGAATCTTGTCTGAAAATAAAGAATATCAGAAAGATGTTTACTTGTCTTTTACTGACTATGCAAAAACATTCAATTATGTAGATAATAGGAGCTCTGGGGGCTTAGTGCCAAAGCTAAGGCATTTGACTACTAACCAGGCTAGCAGTTCAAACCTACCAGCCACTCTTTGGAAGGAAGATAAGTCAGTCTACTTCCACAGTGATACTGCCTCACAGACCCAAAGAGGGGTTGCTGTGAATCAGATCCAACTCGACGGCAGCAAGTTTTTTTTTGTTTTTTTGTTTTTTATGTAGATCATAACAAATTATGGATAACATTGAGAAGAATGGGAATTCCATAACTCTTCATTGTGCTCATGAGGAACCTGTACATAGATAGGAGGCTGTCATTTGAATAGATCAAGGAGACACTGCATGGTTTAAAATCAGGAAGGGAGTGATTCAGGGTTATATCCTTTCACCATATTTATTCAATCTGTATGCTGAGCAAATAATCCAAGAAGCTGGACTATATGAAGAAGAATATGATATCAGCATTGGAGGAAGATTCATTAACAACCTGCAATATGAATATGACACAACCTTGCTTGCTGAAACTGAAGATGACTTGAAGCACTTACTGATGAAGATTGAAGAATGCAGTCTGCAGTATGGATTACACCTCAAAGAAAATGAAAATCCTAACAACTGGACCAACAAGTAGCATTACAATAAATGAAGAAAAAATTGAAGTTGTCAAAGATTTCATATTACTTGGTTCCACAATCAACAACAATGGAACCAGTAGTCAAAAATCAGACTTCATATTGCACTGGGCAAATCTGCTGCCAAAGACCTCTTGAAAGTGCTGAAGAGCAAAGATGTCTCTTTGAAGACTAAGGTTCACCTAAGCCAAGTCATGATATTTTCAATTACCTCATATGCATGTTAGGAGCTCTGGTAGCATAGTGCCTAAGGCACTTGACTGCTCACCAGAAGGCTGGCAGTTCAAACCCACTAGCCACTCCTCGGAAGGAAGGTTGGGAAATCCTACTTCCATAGTGATACTGCCTCGGAAACCCAAGGAGGGGTCGCTATGAGTCGGGGAAGACTCGAGGGCAAACAACAACAACAACAACAACATATGCATGTGCGTTCTGGACAATGAATAAAGAACAATGAAGAAGAGTTGATGCTTTTGAGCTGTGGTGTTGGCAAAGAATATTGAATGTACCATGGACTGCCAGAAGAACTAACATTCCAGCTGTCCTGGAAGTAGTGCAGCTGGAACGTTCCTCGGAAGTGAGAATGGCCAGAATTCATCTCACCTACTGTGGTCATGTTGTCAGAAGGGACCATACCTTTGGAGAAAGAAATGCTTGGTAAAGTAGAGGGTCAGTTAAAATAAGGAAGGTCCTTAGTAAGATGGGTTGACACCGTGGCTGCAACAATGGGCTCAGATATAACAAGCATTGTAAGGCTGGTGCAGGACTGGGCCATGTTTCATTCTGATGTACATGGGGTAGCTATGAGTTGGAGCCAACTCAAGGGCACCTAATGACAACAACATGGTCTCTGCTAAAAGGACAAGGAGGCCACATATTCTGACCTCCTAGAACTCCACAAGAGGAAGGCAGAATCACCATCAATAGCCCAAGGCCTATTACTGCAAGGCCAGACATGCTGCCTCCCTCCAGCCCTTTCACCAACTGTTCCTCCCAAAGCACCCGCCATCTCTCTCCTGGGTTCGATAATTCACTTCAGTGGCCACACAGAACTCACAGATTATGGGTTTTATTAGGGAAGTGCCAGGCTACAATTTGAGTTCAGGAAAAATGCTCAGTCTCTTTCCCCAGCCCACCGTCTCTCAGCCAAGTCTCTCACAGTTTCTCCCCAAGCAGCACATGTCCCTCGGTGCCTTACTCAGCAATGCATGTCTCTTGCGTCTCTTCCCCAGTAGCACGTGTCTCTTTCAGGGGCGTGTGTCTCTTTCGGCAGCACATCTTCCTCAACTAGCAGTGATAGAGAGTTCTGCCTCTAGGAGGCCTCCTTTTGAGCCTGGCAGAGTGGCCAAACTAGCCAATCATAGCATCAGAACTCTAAGCACCTGAGAGAGAGTGGGAACCTCCCAAAACATTGTTTTGTGCCACTCCCAACAGAAATACTCCAAGTGGACAACTTTAGCAATCAGGAGCTCCTCAGTTGCTCATAGCAAATCCCACCTTGGAGTTTACAAAGACTTATGGGTAGAAAAGCCACACTAAGTAATTTACCACACCACAGTCTCTTTCCATAGAAATCATGAGATTGTTTCCTGTGTATTTCATCTGGCAAGATCCATGGGTATTGTGGCCATTTACATTGTTGAACAAAGGTATTTGCAATGAATAAGTTATTGTTCTTGGAAAATTCTATCATTAGATCTCTGGAATCATTTCTATCTTTCACGTCATATTTTCCAACTACTGATTCTTCTTTGGGAGCTCTGGTGGCATAGTGCCTAAGGGATTTGACTGCTATCCAGAAGACTGGCAGTTCAGACCCACCAGCCACTCTATGGAAGGAAGATTGGGGAATCTACTCTGTAGTGATACCTCCTCAGAAACCCAACGATGGGTCATTATGAGTTGGATCCAACTCGAAGGCAGTGAGTTGTTTTTTTTTTTTTTTAGATCCTTCTTTGTTTCTAGCTTTCACATTCCAATCACCAGTAATTTTCAATGAATGTAGATTCCATATTTGATCAATTTCAGGCTGCAGAGTTTGGTAAGAATCTTCAATTTCTTTATCTTTGGCATTGTTGTTAGCTGTTAAGAAAAATCTTTGGCATTAGTGGTGTGCAAATTTTAATACAAGTCATATTAACTGGTCTTCCTTCTATGCATATGGATATTATTCTATCACTGACAGCATTGCATTTCAGTATAAAACCAAAATAAAAAACAAACCCACTGCTGTGGAGTCAGATCTGACTCATAGCGACCCCTCCTTGGGTTTCTGAGGTGGTATCACTACGGAAGTAAATTGCCCAAGCTTCCTTCTGAGGAGTGGCTGGTGGTTTGAACCACCAGCCTTCTGGTTAGCAGTCACATGCCTTAGGCAGTACGTCACCAGAGATATTTCAGTATAGACTTTAAATGTTGTTTTTGACGATGAATGGGACACTGTTCCTCTTCAATTTGCCATTCCTGGTCCAGTTCAAAATGGCTAATACATTTCAGCACACAAATGCCCAGGATATCAACCTTCAGTCATTCTACTTAAGTTTTGAAAACTTTCAATTTTCCTTGATTTGTATTTTGTACATTCCAGATTCCAATTATTAATGGATGTTCACAACTTTTTCTTCCCATTTTAAGTAGTGCCACAGCAACAAATGAAGCTCCTGAAAGCTTACTTCATCTACGTCTTTAAGGTCAGCAGAGGCAGGGCTTCCTCAGTCATATTTTGAGTGTCTTCCACTCTGAGGGGCTCATTAGACAATGTTCTGCTGCTATCCATAAATAGGGTTTGCACTGACCAATTATTTTGGAAGTGGATTGCCACATCCTTCTTTCCCATCTATCTTAGTCTGGAAGGTTCAGTGAAACTTGTCCACCATGGGTGACCTTGTTGGAATTTGAAATACCAATGGCATAACTTCCAGAATCAAAAGTACATGACAGCCACCATGGTACAACAAACTAACAGGCAAGTGGTGAGAGCATGTGACTTAAACTCCCTCAACTTTCAGTTTTTCACTAGCAAAATAAAATATTGGGTTGTCATGAGGATAACATGAGATTTATTTAAAGTCTCATTTTATATAGTGCTAGGTATATAGTTTGTTTGTTTTTGGTTAGGCATATAGTGAGGACTTGATCAAGAAGAAATATAGATCCATTTTATAAGTACATAATATATATATGCAAATATATATTTGTTTACAAGCAATATGTCTGTTTATCTATCGTCTAATTATCTTTATTTTTCCCAAACAACCTTGTTTATTTATATCTTTTTCAAGGTATTTTCCTCTCTTTTCCTATGGACATATATTCTTCATCAACAAAGACAAAAAGAAAACAGACTGAATGATTCTTTTCCTCATTATTAGTTAAAAAAATGCAAATTAAAGTATTTTGAAAACAGGGTTTTATATAAAAACTATTTTTTAAAGATAATTTGAACTGATGTTGTTATGATAAACCAGTTCCTTGCTAACACTACTGCCAGACTGATACAATATTTCTCTAAAGCATAATTTCAATAATAAGAGCCATGGGAAGTTCATAGCCATCATTTCTCCCTGGAAATTTATCCAAATTAAGCTATGTATTGGTAGCAAAAGTAAAGTGGGAGGGGAGGGAGAATTGCTAGATAGGTAAGAGACAAGTATTGATTTGGGTGAAGGGAAAGGTAATATACCAAAAGAAAGTGACCAATACAATAACACTAAGGAAAAGGAAGATGCAGATAGGTGCTCAACAAACATAAACACTTTTACATACACAACACTGCATTATAAGTAGCTGTTGCTGTTATCGTTATGTGCCATCAATTCGGACCCAACTCATAGCGACCCATAGGCATTATCACTATGGAAGTAGATTGCCCAAACTTCCTTCTGAGGAGTGGCTTGTGGGTTTGAACCATGGGCCTTCTGGATACATCAGTAGACAGGCCAAATGATCAGATATGTCCAGGTAAAAGGGAATATACCCATGACCATATATAAGTTTGGCAGGTGATATTTCTACATATATATGTCTATGTTCTATAAGAATACCTATATGTATGTAATAGAGCTAATGGGGCAAAAAGATGATAACTTCTTAGCCATAGCCAAACACCCCAAGGGAATGAGTCAATGGGCCCACAGGCTTGAGACCATGGTCACAGGGGGCATCAAGTTCAATTGGTATAACATGCTAAACAAAAACATTGTTCTACATCCTATTTTGGTAACTAGTCTTAAAAGCTTGTAAGCAGCCATCTAAGATGCAAAATTGATCTCTCCTCATCTGGAGTAAAAAAGAATGAAAAAAATCAAAGGTACATGGAAACAATTAGTCCAAGGGACTAGTAGCTATGGAAACCTCAACATACATGACTCTGAGACCAGAAGAGCTAAATGGTTCCCGGCTCCCACTGTCAACCACTCAGAAAGGGATCAGTGTAAGTCACCCTGGATAGAGTGGGAGAAAAATGTGGAACAAAACTCAAAATCATAAAAAAAAAAAAGACCAGGTTTACTGGCCTCATAGAGACTCATGGAACTCTAGAGATTATGGTCCCTAGTCACCCTTTAAGCTTGGAATTGAACTCACTCCTGTGGCTTCCAGCCAAACAATAAATAGGCATAGAACGTGACCATTTACACTAGGTAGGTGCACTCATTAGAATGATGAACATGGCAGATCAAAAGGGCAGTACTTGCATAAGGAGACAGCTCAGAGAGCTGGAATGCGTAGGAATGGAGGACACAAGGAAAAGGTAACCTCAGGGACCAAGTGGGAAGAGAGCTGTTGCATTGTGGCGATTGCCATCAATGTCATGAAACATAATGTGTATGAATTGTTGTATGCAAAATAAATTTGCTCCATAAACTTTCATCCAAATTACAATTAAAAAAAAAGTTATACACACAAACACACACACACACAAATATAATTTCACAATTACTGTTGCCATGAGTAAATATAATACAGCAGGGAAAAAATATACAGCCCAAATGGAAGATTATGTAATTTATAGAATAGCCAAACAATGGAGTGTTGCACAGCCATTAAAAATAGTAACAATATACAAGACATATAAAAACATAAAAAATATTTATAGCAATGTAAGTACAAATAATATAATAAATTGAATGTATACAACTATTGGGACAATATAAATTGTATATAAACAGAAGGTAAAGCAAAAAATATGAGCTTTTAGGGAAGTAGGATTATGAACAATTTTTGATAACACATTTTTTTAATCTTAGCTTTTATTGAAAAAATTAAAGTCTAATCTACTCTGCAAAGGTTTCTCAGTGTATTAATATTATATTCATGTTCTTTTTAAAAATAATATATGACGACACCTAGTTACACTCCATTTTCTGGCCCTGACAGAGTCAGACTCAACTTCTCAGTAATGGGTTTCTTTGTTTCTTCTTCTTCTTTTTTTTTTTTTTTTAATTACTTCTTACATGTTAATCTCTTCCAAAAAGATTCTGAACTCTTAGCATAACTTCCATTTTAAAACTACTTCACATTGCTGAGCCTTCTGTTCTTGTTGTTAGGTGCCCTGGAGTCAGCTCCAACTTGTAGCGACCCTACATGCAACAGAACCCAAACTCCTCCTGGTCCTGTGCCATCCTCACAATATTTGCTAGGCATGAGCCCATCATAACAGCACCGTGTCGATCCATCTCACTGAGGGTCTTCCCCTTCTTTGCTGACCTTCTATTTTACCAAGCATGATATCCTTCTCCAAGGAGTGGTCCCTCTGACAACATGACCAAAGTAGGTGAGATGAAATTTGACCATTTTCACTTCTAAGGAGCATTCCAGCTGCTCTTCTTCCAGGATGGATTTGTTAGTTCTTCTGGCAGGTCCATTGCATCAGCATTCTTTGCCAACACCACAATTCAAAGGTATCAAGTCTTCTTCGGTCTTCCTTATTCATTGTCCAGCTTTCATATGCATATAAGGCGATTAAAAATACCATGGTTTGGGTTAGATGCACCTTAGTCTTCAAAGAGACATCTTTGATCTTCAGCACTTTAAAGGGGTCTTTTGCAGGAGATTTTTCCAGTGCAACACGAGCTCTGATTCCTGACCGATGCTTCCATGGGTGTTGATTGTGGACTGTAGAACCAGGCTAAAATAGGAATTGTGTCAATAGCAGAGGGGTTGCTATGAGTCGGGTTTGACTCGACGGCACATAACAACAACAACAACAAGCTTACCTACTACGACAATTCAAATCAGAGCACACTTGAAGCTGTCCTTCTTTCCATTTTTAACTATAAAGTTCTTCCACTCTCCTGTCTGCTTTTGCATCTCTTCAAAACAAAATGATGGTGGCTGACTCCTTGGCTATAGTAAGCCCTGAGTAAACAGCCTCTGTGCTCATCTGAAGGCACTCTCGTGCTGCAGTGCTTAATCATTTGGCTACTAACCAAATGGTAGTGGTTTGAACACACCAGCTGCTTGGTGGGAGAAAGATGAGGATGTCTGCTTCCGTAAATATTTACAGCTTTTAGAAATTCAGTGGGGGAAGTTCTACTCTGTCTTGTAGGGTTTGATAGGAGTTGGAATCAACTAGATAGCAGTGTGTTTGTTTGTTTGTTTGTTTGTTGTTCTCATTTGCACAGTCTTTGATTATTTCCATATAGGAATGAAAAAGCAAAAAGGGACCCACTAAAGTAATACAAGATTACAAAATACTGTAAGCAGCCACCACCCCGGGGCTGGATGAAAAAGGAGGAGCTACTCTGGAACTTAGAAGCTCAGACCCCACATATCTGGGAGAGACTTTGAAGAGTGAGAGGCACAATCTGGCTTGTACTAGCAAATCAAGATCTAAGGAGAAGGGCCTTAATGCTGTGGGTGACTCTCTGAGAAAAGGTTACCAGTTGTTTTTGAGCCTACTCTTACTCATGGAGATCCCTTATGTGTTAGAATAGAATTATGCCCCATAGGATTTTCAGTGGCTCTGGTGGCATAGATCCTAAGGCATTTGACTGCTAACCAGAAGGCTGGGGGTTCAAACCCACCAGCAACTTCTCGGAAGGAAGACTGAGCAACCTACTTCCGTAGAGATTCTCCCTCGGAAACCCAAGGAGAGGTCATCATGAGTTGAATCAACTCAATGGCAGTGAGTTTGGTCTTTTGGTTTTGGATTTTTTGGAAACAGAATGCCAGGCCTTTCTTCAGAGGTATCTCTGGTGCACTTGAGTTGGCAACCCTTCACTTAGCATCCGAGTATGTTAACTCCTTGCACTGCCCAGGGACCCCCGAGAAAAGTTTGCTGCCCCTTGCTGGCACTTCTGAGGGGATGGAATTAGGCTATTCTGCTAGTGCCAGGAGATGGAGAAAGGCACAGCTTCTGTTACTTGAGAAAAAAGCCTCCTTCCTGGGTGAAGTTTATAGGAACACGCCAAAGGAGCTTCAGGGACTGGAACAGCAATCAAGGAGGAAGGAGCAAGTCCCTACTCATTCAACCAAAGGTGCAAAGGAAGCTGCCACAGGAAAGTGCACTTTGCCACGCCCAGCACTGCAAAACAGAGGATAGAAGGGAACAAAGGAAAACTATACTCACTTAGTAAATGACTCAATTCTGTCCTTAAAATAATTTAGGTCACCTACACCCTAAAAGCCATCAGTTTGCTTTTTCTTTTCCTGTTTCTTCCTCATCTCTTCTCCAATCTTTATTATTTTCACCAACATCATTAGAAATTGACTCTTTCTCACATTGTATCCTTCCAAACTATGCTCTGGAACGTTCATTGTTTGCACCTCAAATGAGCCAGTCAAGACATTTTGCTTTACATAGAGCTGTTGCTCCCTGGGGGGACAGAAGCAGCTGCAACCAGTTGGGATTTCTAACAGGCCTTTGTCTTGTTTTCTTGGTTATGCATATTTCCACGATATCTGTACCTGAATTCAGGCAGATGCTAGGGTAATTGTGCAGGTGAGGTTTCTAGAAGGCAGGCATTTTGCGGTGTCTGACTGTGGGAAAATGCATGTTTAACAAGGGTTAGGGCTGGTGAGGGTAGATGTATGCCAGTGCAGGGGAGGAAGTCAGTGTCAGTAACCTTGCGGAGATTCTTCGCCTGCAGAAGAATGTTTTATTTACTCTTTATTATAGTTTTCAAAATATATGTTCACTGTAAAATAAATAAACAAATAACCCAGCATACAAAGAAGTCAAAATCTTCTCTCATTGTCCGTCATTTCCATCTCCCAGATATCCCCACGCTTGATTGGATCCATGGTGTGTTTGTTCCTTTCGGCCTTTTTTTATGGGCACTCCCTTCCTACATGGATTCTGGATGGACCACATACAGTAGGACAATTGCAAATCTGACACAAATAGAATTTTTAAAACAAAAAATATCATTTCTAGTGATTTTGTGTGGAATGGATAAGCTAGGGTAACATTAACTCAGCTATCTACAATAGGTATTTTGTTTCCTTTTATAAACAAAAGATGGGATTATGCTACTCATGCTGTTTTGCATTTTTGTTTTTCTTTCTTTTTTTTTTAGGATATCAATAAAACATAGGCATGTTCCCAGAAGAATAGATATATATTATCTTAATGGCTGCAGGAGCATTCTAGATATGAATAATACCACATAGACATTTCTCTATTGAGAGCCATTCTAGTTTGTTTTCAATTTGTACTGTTATAAACAATATTGCCATGAGCATCCTCATGCACTTTTGAAATTATTTCTATACAATAGATTTTTTTAAAAAATGTAAATTTGCAATGTCAAAGGAAATGTTCATGAAATATAATTTCCAAAGAAAATAATATAGATAATTCTTTATTTTCTATGTTTTTCATTGACATCGAACTGTTAAGTCCCAACTTCTCTTTCTGGTACATTCCATCTTTATGGCTATTTCAGTTAAGAGGGTGAAGAGTCTACAGAGAGGCTAGGCCCATCATCCATCTGTGTCCTCATTGAGTCACGGAAAAAAGTTCCTGGACAGAGATGGATGTTCAAAGACACAGAGAGAGGAGAGAAAGAAAGAAGTATCATACATGTATAACCAAAATATTAATAATGGAGATACAATATATGTTGATAAATAAGTGAAGAATTTTTTCTTCATAGAAATGCTTACTTGGTTATGTGCAGGAAAATAACATGTCCTGAAGTCAAACAAGTTATGTCTAAATGTCCTTAGAAGCTTCACATACAAAGAAATATTTAATCCTTTTCAGCAGAGAAGTCTTTTCTTCACATTCTAAATCCTCCTTTCAGTGGAGTGGAATCCTAACATCTTGTCTTCCTTCTGCTCTAAACTGTTCCCTACCCCTGGTTCTGAACTCTCTCCAACAATAAACACTACAAAATTCTATCCCTTTCTTTAAGAAAACAAACCAAATGCACTGCTGTTGAGTCAAATCCAACTCACAGGGACTTCTCCTTGGATTTCTGAGGCAGTATCACCACAGAAGTAGATTGTCCAACCTTCCTTTCAAGGAGTGGCTTGTGGGTTTGACAGTATGAACTCCAAAATTCCTGTGTTAGAACCAGTATCTGGTAGACCTACTAGTGTAACCCTGGAGACAAAAGTTATTAATCAACATTGAGTTGATTCATAGCAGACTACCAGAACATCCTGAGAATTTTCAAGAAATGTGTTTTGCATGTGTGACTTGGTATTTTCCATAGATACTAAAGAAGAGCAAAGACATGAGAAAAAAAGAAAAGAAAAGAGAGGCAAAGATACAATCACTGTAGCAGAATGCATTTTTCATAAGCTTGTAGCAATGTTTCTAGTCCCACAATATCAGGACCTTAACATTCCTCCCATCAAAAGGTGGAGTCTAATTTCTACCCCTTGAATGTAAGTAGGGCATTTGATTGCCCAAAAAAATAGAATGCAAAGAAACAGACATTAGTGACTTCAGAGCCTTGGATGAATGACACACCTTCCATCTGCTCTTTTTCTCTAGGAATACTCTTTGTGCGATCCCAACCACCATGTTGTGAGGAAGCCCAGGCACCACGAAGAGGTCACTTTTAGATATTAGGTGACAGCCCCAGCTAAAGTCTTAGCTGTCAAGCAAGATAACAAACAGTCTTCAAGTGATCCCAGCCCCATCCTGTGTGTCTTTTAGCTGAGGCTCCAGACAAAATGGAGCAGGAACAAGCAGCCATCCATTCTATGTCCTTTTCACATAACAGACACATAGAGAATCTGTAGTTAATGCCTTTCATGTCACTGTGTTTTTGGGAAAATATTTCATGCATTCCTAGTAAGTGTGAAAATCACCCTCAGCCTCAGAAAAATGGCACTATTAAAATAAACAAATAATGGAGGGTATATGTTTGAAACACTAAAAGTGAGCAGGCTGGACACATTTCGCATCCACTTTTCCATCACTGATGGTAGTTCTAGTGTTGAATCAATTTCCTCACTAGAGATGAGAATCAATATCAATAGATCTTAAAGGATTCAAGCAGGCACCTCTTCTCGTCCTTGAGCATGTTCTCTGGTCTGTAGCTGGAAATGTTTAAAACTGCAATAGATTCTCCTAATGTTTAATTGAACATGGCCCTTCCTATGTTTTAAAGAATTAACTCTAAGTTTTCTATCTAATAAGACTTGTCAACCTTGACCCTGACATTGCTTACTCTCTTTGGTGAGATTTATTTCCCTTCCTTGACATCTGAATTTTCCCACTGTTAGGTTTTGTACATTTGGACGAGAATTAATAATTTATTCATTTGAAAGAAATTGATAGGCTTATTATTTAGCAAGCATATTTCAAAATGCCTTAGGCTCATCCATTAATGATTCCCTCCTTTTTAGCTCATGAAAAAAAAAAAAAAAAGGACTTTATCCAAGTCACCCATGAGGTCAACCTTGAGAAGAGAAATCAAATTGCTTAAGACAGTTTTGTTTTCATTTTTCTGAGCAAGGCTCTTCCTTATTCCATGAATTAAGAGCTTGATGCAACAGTGTTTCAGAAATTCTGCTGTCTCTGATAATGTGCAAAATAGTTACACAGTTGAGAGTGAAGTATATATTCAAAGATTAAAGTCCACATTCGTTATTGGTACCTTCCAGATCTGCTTTGGTGATGATATTTAATACTTCAAAAAATTTTTACACTGCAGCTAGTTCCAATACAATTCCTGTCTGCCTTCATTTATAACCTCCATTATGCCATTTATAGACAAAATAATGAAATTTCACAGAGGATTAATTTGATGTTCTCAGAGGAATTATCTGTATTGATATTTTTAAATTATTCAATATTGCCATATGAAGGAGGGGAGAAAAAAGTTCTCAGAAACTAGATTTTATTGTAATGCTGGTGTTAGGTCTAAGATGTCAAGAGATATTCCTCTTCTAGTTCCTCAGATAGAAAACTCAGATGGATGGTTGGTTCTTTATCTTCCCAGTGAGACAGAGGTAATGGGTGCTGCTACTCACTTTGAAGATAAATATGAGACTTTGATAGAGAAGACCAAATGAATATTTGCAATCTGTTGAGTTAAATAGTCCAGTATTACTTTTAAGTCATTACTGTCTAAATTGCTGCCACTCCTCAGAAGGAAGGTTGGGCAATCTACTTCCATAGTGATATCACCTTGGAAATGCAAGAAGAGGCTGCTATGAGTCGAATCTGACTCAACAGTAGTGATTTATTTTATTTGTTTGTTTGGTATCTAAATGGCTAAAAATGATTGAAAATGGGAAATATGTAGTACTGGTAATTTTCTCACAGTGCCTTGAAAGCTAGACATGTTTACTCCTAGCGCATACTTTGTCGATAGTCTGAGTGGGTGTGTATGTACATGTGTGTAAAATGAAACAAAAATCAAAGAGAACTGTTGTTTGAAATCAATTGTATAAAAACAGGAAAAGCTTTATGCCCTTGGAGGTATTAATAATTCTCTTTCTACGTGCTGCCATGACGGTGAACAGTTTTCAGTAGAGCTTCTATACTAAGAAGACAGAGTAGGAAGAAGGATGTGTCAATCTTCTTCTGAAAATCAGCCACCGAAAACCCTCGGGATTGCAATGGTCTGATCTGCAACCCTGCACGGGGGTAGCATAGGGCCCAGCAGCATTTGGATCCATAGTGTGTGGGGTTGCCAGAAGTCGGAGACTAACTCAAAGGCACTAACAATAACAACAATCTACTGCCAAGTGTTTCCTTCAGATTGCTACCGGGCTGAGAGGATGGGCTCAGAGCTCACAAAAGGATATTCAATCTGCTTCTTCTGCCCCTTTCAAAGTAGTTTCTCACCTCCACCAATCTGTCTTTCCAGCAGGTTGCAACCTTTCTCCCACCCTCAAGACACAACCCATGCAAAACAGACCCCTGAACATGGTGGACATTGCTAGAACATCTTCATTCAATTATGAGTTAAAATACAAGTGGCTATACACACAAGCATGTGCTCATATGAAATACATTTTTTGTGTCTGTTTTTAGTTTAAACTACCTTTCCCTGATTCTGGGTTGTAGTTCATATTATTACCCATGGGAAAAATTTCCAAGGTGTATTTATTAGGCAGTTAATCTAGTGCTTTCTAACCATTGTGACAGGATTTTCAAATTGGCTATAATTTTCTTTCTTCCTCTTTATGCACTACTACGAAATATCCTCTACCCAGTCAACATTTAACTGTGAGCTATGATCTGTGACCATATTTATCGATGATGCTATCTGTTCATTTAAGAAATAAGTGCATGCAGATTTTAGAGATAATTAGTTTGCATCCCATTGCAGTTATGTTTCTTTTAACAAACTCCAGGATATTATTCTCTGAGCATTTAAGGGGCAAGTCTTTCTGGTACTTTTTCCTTTAATAGCAATAATCAACATTAATGCTACTTCAAAAAAAAAAAAAAAAAAAGACTTATAGAGACCGTATAGTATAGAATGGAACTGCCCATAGGGTTTCCAAGACTGTGATCTTTACCAAAGCCCTCTGTCACATCTTTCTCCCGCAGAGTAGCTGGTGGGTTCTACCTGCCACTTTCATTTAGCAGCAGAGGGCTTAACTACTGCACCATTGGGTTCCTTCTGTAACGGTACTGGCTCCACATTTTTTGTGGATACCTGCCAGACATTAGGGATCCCCTGGGTGGTGCAAAGCGTTAACATTCTCAGCTGCTGATTGAAAGGTTAGAGGATAGAGTCCACACAGAGTTACATCAGAAAAAAGGCCTGGTGATCTAATTCCAAAAATTACATTGAAAATCCTATGGAGCATAGCTTTTCTGACATACAAGGGGCCACCTTGAGATCTAATCAACTCAACAGGAACTGATTGACTGGTACTAAGTATCAGATAGTGTGCTAGATACTAAATATAATCCTTGTGAAGTAAATTAGAGCTCTGGTGGCATGGTGCCTAAAGCATTTGACTGCTAACCAGAACACTGGTAGTTCAAATCCACCAGCCACTCCTCGGAAGGAAGTTTGGGCAATGTACTTCCGTAGAGATGTTGTTGTTGTTATGTGCCAGGGAGTCGGACCCGACTCATAGCGAACCCGACTCATAGTGAACCCTCCTTGGGTTTCCGAGGCAGTATTACTACGGAAGTAGATTGCCCCATCTTACTTCCAAGGAGTGGCTGGAAGGTTTGAACCGCCAGCCCTCTGGTTAGCAGTCAAGTGCCTTAGGCTCTGTGCTACTAGAGCTACAATAGAGGTACTGCCTCTGAAACCCAAGGATGGGTTGCTATGAGTCAAATCAATTCATTGACAGTGAGTTTGGTTTGGTTTGGTTTGGTATGAAGCAGATACTACCCCTGTTTTTCAGATGAGAAGACGATAGCCGCATGCATATGGAGAAAGCAGTACCATTGGTGTCAGGTGATTTGGACTCATGTCAGCCACCTGGGAGCTATATTATGACTGTGCCAGTCACTGGACCTCTTTGAATATCAGTGTAATAAGAGACCAACATATTTGCTTGGAGGGCACTATGAAGAAAAACACAAATCAAACAGAATAACAAATAAGAAAGAACGAACAGTAAAACTAAAACCAAAACAAGCAAACTAGGTAACCAAACTTCAGACTTGTTTTTCCCCTCCAAGTATCTAACTGTTGCAAAAATGACTAACAATAAAGTCCACAAGATGAGCTTTAATTTCTGATATTTTCCTTTGAATTTTAATAGATTTCAGCCATTCTTACTGATATGCTAAAGCATTTCACCAACCAAAGAATGACTTTTATTTGTGTATGTTTGTGTCAGTGAACTCACATTCTAAACTTGTTTAAATGTCTGATTTATTTTTGTTTTCATTGCTAATCTTTCTAGAAATTATGATCAAATCCATGGTTAATCAACAGTTTCATTTGATTTTAACTTGTTCTCTAATCAGAGAAGATCTAAGTGTCAACTGGCTTGAGGATGATTTTAAATCATTGTGTCTCTTGGGACCTTTCCTTTTCAAATGAAGTTCTATTTGCTTTTACACTGACACCTTTAGGCCAAGACATTCAACTGACACTAATCTCCCCACCTCTCTCCTCCCCTCCAAAAAATACTATGGTATCCACCACTTTTCAAAAGTTTGCTTTATGCCATTTGCTTTTATGAAAGACCTACATTAGTATCTGTTTTCACTAAATGAAAGTAACCTGAAGAGGATTTTCACTTTTATGAAAAAAGGTGAAAAGTGAAACTAGCATTCATTATTTGTTTTGTAACCAACCACTAAAGAGAGAGCACATACCAAGAGTGGCATCAGCAAGCACCTTCCCTAGAACTACACTTGGCATTTCAACATCAAGCCATCGTAGCTTAAACTGCATCTGTGAACACTGTGGTGGTATTATTTTAGTGTTATGTGTTATTTGCTATGATTTGGTAGGTTATTATTTGGATCTGGGAATGTTCAAAAATTTTTCCTATATAAATTAATGTTAGTTCATCTTTGCTTTGCACCATTTTGGCTTATGAACAGTATCACAGGAGTGATCTACTTTCAGATAGTGGAGAAAATCTGTACAATTTTTTAATCTCATCAACAAAAAGACAATACACGCACCTCGTCTTCAAGGCTTAACGCATAATCCGGAAGATGTCAGTCCAGGTGTAAAACACTTATATTCTTCATTTGGCCTGGGTATAAGGAGTCTCTGAGGCTTCCTCTAGGCAGAAGTGTATGTAATAAAATTCCACTTCTGTTTGACTGCAAGAACTTCCTAACCTTCTCATTTGGCCGGGTCTCTGTGGCATCCTGTGCCCTGAAATGGTGAGCTGAGTATTGATGTGCAGTAAATAGCTCACTCTACCCAAAAGTCTTCCCTTTTCATCTTCGTTCTCAGATGATCACAGCAATCCAGGGAAAGCATGATTTTGTGCTTAGTGTGGGCTTTTCTTCTGAACACTTCAAAGTGAAACTGTCATTAAACTTGAGTGGCAGTCATTATTTGTCTCCAAAAAGTGCACAGATGAGTGGTGTCTGTCTAAATGGCAAAGGGCTTGGACACTGAAAGAATTGTAAACCTGGATTCAGAATTTAGCCATTGTCATGCGGACCACGATGACAGATTTTACTGCTAGGGAAATTCAATAGGAGAGTGATGTTCTCGAATCGTGGTCAGGATTTGTTCATTCTAAACACTCAGCACACGTTTGTTGAACGCTTACCATATGCAATGTAGGCTGTGAGCCAAGTCATTCCCTGGGAATTGTTCTAGTATTTCAGAGGAGATGATAAGCCCATGCTCATTAGCAAGTTCTTAACAACTAAGACTTTAAAGGAAAGAAGTATGGTGCCATTAAAATTTTCCATTTGGAATCAAATGCTGGAAAAGGCTCGGAGTCAAGAACACAACTAATTCCACCTATAGACAGATATAGAAGACTTAATTACAGAAGACTTTACTAGAGACATGATTCACTGTGGTTTTCAGTGTCTCAAAGGAAGATGTTCACAATTTCTCACGGAAGCCCAAACCCACAGTCTATCAGAAGTCCCTATCCTCCTGTTTCCTTGAAGTGTAAAGAGAATAGGTTCCTTTCCCTCTTTGAAAGATCCACCTCCTGTTATTTCCTCCTTGTGTAATATTTATGCTATTCCACCAGCCACTCCTCAGAAGCAAGGTTGGGCAATCTACTTCTGTAGTGATACTGACTCAGAAACCCAAAGAGGGGTCGTTGTGAGTCAGATCCAACTCAATGGTAATGGGATATGGGTATTCCATTATCATCTGTATGTGACCTAAGAACCTTGCTTTGGAAGATGATACTTAAGCAATTTCCAAAGAGTTGGCCAAGTCCCATGGAAGGTACCTTGATGATTATTATCTCAGGCCACTAGATTATCTGCAATTTATATCAACATATAAATCAAGAAGAAGTACATTTTTGAAGTAAAATGGAAGGCTGAGTGAGGCATGTTTAAATAACCCTGGGTGAGCCTCTCTCTTTCATTGTCAATTCTCTAAATTATCCCTTTATTAAAATCTGAGGTAAAGGTAGGTTCCAAGGTCTTCTGCCACTTTGATCATTAAGTGTCTGTTTTCCCTTGCTATATAATAAAAATACACTTCCCTTCTTTAATCTGTATATTTAAAGAATGCTCTCCCTGCATACCTTTCACACTTCATTTCATAACCTGTTTAGCCTTTCCCAATCAAGAGAGCTTGAATTTCCTTTCTTAGAAGGCTCACATCTTAGAGATAAATTATATGATGTGACCAGCAAATGTGGCTGTGGGTGGTGAGCATGTGTCTGTGTTGTTCATGTGCATGCCCTTCAACCTAGTAGAAATTAATTTTTAATCCATTAATTAAATCATTAGCTCCTTCAGGACAGAGTGCACTCTGTCCCTGTCTGTCTCTTTCTTTTTTTTCTGTGGTGCCTAGTATTGGGCTATATATATTATGATTGCACAGAAGAAAGGGTGCTGGAATACATTGAAGAAACAGTAATATAATAATAATAAAACGTTCCATTCTCTTTTCTGGTTTCCCAATCTAAACTCTGTATCTTTCTATCAATCACTCTTATGGTTCCCCTCAGCTCCCTTCATTTCAATTGTATTCTTCCATAAGAAAATGAACAAACCAATGTCAATTTTCAGTTGGCAATCTCATGCATTTCCACGGCTGTATTTACTATGTATGCAGGTGACAGCTGGCTCATTCTATCAATCACACAGGTAAATTCCCCTGAGTCCCTGAAATGCCTTGATTTATTATGCCTGGACTATTCCTTTTGAGAGATTTATCAAAGAAAGGGTGTTTCAGAGAAACCTAACAGTCCTTGCATGGAGGGTCCCTCAATCATTCAGACAGTCTAAGGAAGCACAGTTTGTGAAGCTTCTGGATGTGCAATGTAATATGGAGAGGAACAAAACTCACACTGAACTTGCATTTGAGGGAACACCAGGAATTGTAGTGATTAAAAGCACAGACATTGAGTTCAAATCACAGCCCACTGATTACTGACTGTGTGATGTGGGTTAGTTCTTGAATCTCAGTTTCCTAATCTCTAAAGAATTAAGAATACTTATCTCATAGGACTACAGAGAGGGTCAAATGAGAAACCTGGTAAGCTGTCTACAGCAGTTGTATGCTCCTAACACTATAAGTATAATTATTTCTAAAGGCTGTAAAACGGTGAACTTCATTATCAGAAAGTTTATTATTCCAGATCCAGAGATTCTTTTAGTTAAATCACGTTTTCCATCATATCTCTACTCAACATAGTTTTGGGTGTTGTTGTTAGTTGTCATCAAGTCACTTCCAGCTCATGGCAATACTATGTGTGCAAAATAGAACTTCACTCCATTGGTTTTTCAAGGTTATGAGCTTTCAGAAACAGATTGTCATGCTTTTCTTCTAAGGCACCTTGAGTGCATTAGAACCACCAGTCTTTCAGTTAGTAGTTTTAACCTCTACTCAACATAGTTGTTGTTTTTGTTGTTGTTATGTGCCGTGGAGTCGGACCCGACTCATAGTGACCCCTCCTTGGGTTTCTGAGGCAGTATTACTATGGAAGTAGATTGCCCAACCTTCCTTCTGAGGAGTGGATGGTGGGTTTGAACAGCCAGCCTTCTGGTTAGCAGTCAAGTGCCTTAGGCACTAAGCTACCAAAGCTCCCACTCAACATAGTAAGGGGCACATATTATTAAACAGCAGCTTCCTATGTCGCTACCATTAGCATTATCAAGGAGGGGAAGGGGCCATACTCATGTACTTTTAATTTGGCAGAAGGATTTTAAAAAGAATATAGCCTGAATCATAGGCTAAGTGTTGGAACAAATGGCAAAGGAGTACTTGATTTTCAGTTCAACTTGAAATTTCTGATTTATTTCTCAGTTCAGCACAATAGTAATATTAATGGTCAATATTAATTGAGTGATTACAGTGTGCTAGGCATTAGATTCTCTGGCACAAATATTTCTCAATTTAGAGGAATATTCTGTAGCATCCCTATGACAATAGTCTTTGGGTAGTCAATAATGATCCCACTGTCTTCTCAAATGAATCAAAATTCAAATCAAGTTCTCCTTTGACTTTGGATATGCCAACACCTGGCAGCTACTTTGACATCTATGTCTCATAAGCCAGTTATAATTCCCTGATTTTTCCCTTATTCTGCAGGCTGCATTTCATGAGTTATTAACCAATGTGTAAAGACTTTAAAGTTCAATGGCTTTTCATGGTCAGAGGAGGGTTTCCAGGGACCATTTGTACTATATAGTGATGGTCATTTGCACCATCACTAGGACATTCCCTATTGCCCAGTTTTTATCCAAGCAATGACAAAACAGAGGAAATGTTGCACAGTTAAAACTCTTAACACTGAGTGATATATCTAGAAAGCTTATAAACAGAAGATCTAAGGGGCTGCACAGGGCTGAAAGCAGTAATTTCATTGTGAGGAGAGTGCCGAAAGGCCTCATTTCAAATTGTGATGATGCAGTAGATCTAGATGCCAGCATTTTATAGGAATGCCTGAACTGCCAAACTTTAACCAGAAATCATTGCCCGTGATACAGGTGGCAATCTGTCATGAAAAATGTTGCTACAGGGAAGACCATGAAAGCCAAAAAACAAAAAGTCAGGACACAAAGCACATTGGACCTATTGGACCTTGGTCTCGAGAGGAATTGTAAATTTGAGTTGTAATTGGGCAACCACTGCTTCTTACAAGTTCTGGAAGAAAAGGTATTTAGCCCTGGGTGGTACTGTTTCAGACCAGCATGATTACAAATCAAATCCCCTTACAACAGAAGCAATCTTTACATGACAGAAAGGTTTCCAGGTTCTAAATGATGCCCTGTGTATTTCAAGTTGATAAAATTTTAAAGTAGCACTAATTAAGGATTTGGCTCTGCCACTGGAATCAGTATTAGCTAAATTTGACTGTCTCTCACGTTTTTTTTTTTTTTTTTCTTGCAAACAGTGATAACCTTTCAAAAAGAAAAATCTATTTGAAACTGAATATATCAGAGCTCCCTCTTTAGTTTTAATATCCATATCTGTACACAGCACATCTAACAGAGAATCTGCCACAAATGTCAGCTTCTGACACCTCATGGGCAACAATTAACTCTATTCTGCTTTTTTGCATGCCCAACACTCAGAATTTGGCAGTCAGTGAAGTGTAATTATTTTATTTTATTTTATTTTTTCTGAATTAAATATTGCCAAGATCACTGTGCACAGGTTGTGCAAGTTATGCACTGCACAACTATAGGGGCCACAATTAAGATAAATTGTGATGTGAAAAGAAGTTTTGGTAGCATAGAGGTTAAAGCATGCTCCTGCTAACCAAAAGGTTGGTGGTTCATACTCATCAGCTGTTCCACAGAAGAAAGATGAAGCAGTCTGTTTCTGTGAAAATTTACAGCTTTTAACAGCCATTTCTGATCAAAAGTCTCAACAAAATAAGAATAGAAGGGACATTCCTCAACCTAATAAAGGACATTTATGCAAAACCAACAGCCAACATTATTCTCAATGGAGAGAGACTGAATCCATTCTTCTTGAGAACAGGAACCAGACAAGGATGCCCACTATCATCACTTCTGTTCAACATTGTACTGGAAGTACTAGCCAGCGCCATAAGGCAAGAAAGGGAAATCAAAGGCATCCAAATTGGTAAGGAAGAAGTCAAACTCTCCCTATTTGCTGATGATATGATCCTATACCTAGAAAACCCAAGAGACTCAGTCAAAAATCTACTGGAACTAATTGAGAGATTTA
>NW_006921666.1:663303-664928 GCF_000298275.1 Orycteropus afer afer | reverse complement strand
TTCAGGTCTGGAATTGAACCCACACCTGTGGTTTCCAGACAAACAAAAGACAGGCATATGAGCTGAACATTTACCTGAGGTAGATACACTCCTTGGAGAGAACAATCATGGGGGAAAGAAGGGCTTATGCACAGGGAGACAACTCAGGGAGCAGGAGTGCATGGAGGGATGGATACAGGGAAGAGGTAACTATGGGGAGGAAGTGGGAGGGGAGCTGTTGCATTGTGGTAAATTTTGGTCAATGTCATGAGACAAAGTGTATGTGAACTGCTGTATGGAAAGTGAATTTGAGTAGAATCACTGAGGCTTTAAAATGAGAACGTGGTATATCACGTACTAGCTCTTCGAGCTTCAGTTTGGGTGTAGCACACATCACTTCCGATCACATCTCACTGGCCAAAGCAAATCACACAGCCATATCTATCTTCAAAGGGGTCAAAGGAAATGCAACTCTACCACATGCCCTGAAAATAAGGACAATATTTATAAACAGCTTTAGTGACAAGGACAGTCTGCTTCTGGTATCTCACAATTTGTGTTATTCTCACTCTGTTTCGCTACTTAAGTCCTTTTTACCTCATCTTTGGATTTTTGCAACTGTCCACTTAGCCTCCCTTCTTTGTTTGTCTTCCCCTCTACATTGCCCTGAGCTCTTCCTCCCATCACTGGCAGTAAAACTCTTTCTTCCATGAAAAGACCATTTATTCAAAACTTTTAGTGAATCTCTTCTGAGTATCAAACTAAGCCCCAATTTCTTCCTTCATTGAATCACTCCTGTTTCATTCATCCTACAAACAATTTTTGAATACTTAATTATGATAACATACTATGTTAGACACTGAGGGCAAAAAAGGGAGAAAAGCCCCTTGACTTAATAAAGCTGAAGTACAGTAAGTGAGTCAGCCATAAAGGGAAATGACAGCAATCAGTGTCATAAGTGTGATGATACAGTGGCATAGTTTAGTGGAAACAAACAGGAGGAAATAACTTTGACAGAAGATTAATAAAGGCATCTCTGAGGAGGAGATGTTTAAGATAGTCCTGGTACTTTGAATAGGAATTTTCCAAGCAAATATAGCTGTGGATGGGAGAATGCAGGAGAGAGTGAAGACCTTAACTTGCAGAGGGAATATTGTGGATAAAATGGAGTCATGGAAATTGAGTACATTAGGAAAAATGCAAATGGATCTGCAGGTGGAACTAGAAGGAGGGCACAGTGGTGGTGTGGGCATAGGACTGAGGGGTAGAAGATACATCTGAGAAAAGAGACTGAGGTCAGGTGAGGAATGGAAGAAGCTTAAAGACTAACATTAAGGAGTTTGTCTTGTCCTTTGGTCATTGTGGAGTTATTGAATGGTTTTAATCAGAAATGACTTGATATTTGTTGCACTTAAGAAGGTTCATTCTAGTGCCAGCATATAAACTGAATTGGAAGACTCAGAGAGACAGGACAGTCAACTACCATGGAGTTAAGAAGGTCTGAACAGAGAGTAAATGTGCAAAAAAAGAGGAGGAAAGGAGACAAAGAAATTTCAGTGAAAAAATCAGCAGTACTTAAAGATCAGTTAAAAGACCCAGAAGGAGCCCAGGTGCACAGAAGTAAAGTGCTTGGCTGCTAGCCAAAA
>NW_006921666.1:659694-662708 GCF_000298275.1 Orycteropus afer afer | reverse complement strand
CCCAGTGCAATGAATCATCTGATTACTTGACTGCTGCTTCCATGGGTGTTGATTGTGGAACCAAGTCATATGAAATCTTTAACAACTTTGATCTTTTCTGCATTTATCGTGATGCTGCTTATTGGTCCAGTTGAGAGGATTTTTGTTGTTGTTGTTGTTGATGTATATTCCATATAAAGATTACAACCTGGAAAAGAGTATGGGTCAGTTCTGCTCTGTCACAGACAGTCACTATGAGTTGGAATCAACTTGAAGGCAATAGGTAAATGACCTGAGGGCAGGAAATAAGAAAACTCAAAATGATGACTAATCTTCTGAATTGAGTGTCTGGGTTCACATAAAGCTGGTTGGAAAGAAAGCTGATGAGTGCACTGGTGACCCTGTTAATGTGACTGTTGTGGGACGTTCAGAAAGACTTTAAGCTATGGAATTATCCTTTATGTTGAAGAACAGTGGGGAAACTATGGATGTAGATGACACTTCCCAAAGGGAATGAGTTCAAAACATCCCAACATTTTAGAAGAAGCTACAAGAGGAGAAGCTGGAGGAGAGTTAGAGCTGAGAGAAGTTGCAAGTCATAGTGTGATCAATATGTCAAATGCTACAAAGGGTGGTTGGTTAAGAAAATCACTGAAAACGTTCTATTGGAATCAGCAAACCAGGGGGTGGGGTATTTACTGACCACAGCAAGAATAGTCTTGGGCTAAAGCCAGATTTGAGGAAATAAATGACAAGGAACTAGGGATAGCAAGAAGACCACCTTTTCAAGGAAAATTCTGTAAAGGGCTTGAGGAAAATAACTCACAGGGATTCTCAGGGACTCTTAAAGCTCCTTCCAAGTGTCATGGAATCTGGAAAGCTTTCCTGCCTTCCCACTCCTATGTCCCTTGTAATTCTTTATATGTACCTCAATTATAGCATTTATCACACAGTTTTGTACTTGTTAATTTGCTCATCATTTTCCAATCATACAGTTTTTATAAGAGCATCTTCATGTCAAACCCCAGGATAATGTACTTAAAATTTTTAGATTATAACATTCTCTAACTGAACAGGCAGTCTGTTTCTGTAAAGATTTGCAGCCTTGGAAACCCCATGGGACAGTTCCACTCTGTCCTAAAGAGTCACTATGAGGCACAACCAACTTCATGCAGTGAATTTGGTTTGAGTTTGGTGATGTGAATGAAAGCTTTGCAGTTGTGAAGTACACAACATGGACAACCATACATGGCAGACTGTTTAGGTATCAGCTACCCATCCTGTTTCACCTTCTACTAATTCCCTCTGTATTCCTCACTCCCCAACCAAATAGGGCTAATATTTTCTTTGAATGAATCTCACAATTACTTGCCTCTGTATCTCTGGTATGTAATTTTCTCTTCTGGGAATATCCTTCTCCTAGAACAATATCTGTTAAATTCCTATTTATTTACTTTTTAAAGTCTAACTTAAAAGTCTATTTTTCATATATAATACCTTCCCTGACTCTTTCATAGTATTCACTTCATTCCCTGAATCCTACAACATTTAATTATGCTTCTCCGATAAGCCTTATTCTCAATTTTACTAGAGCTACTTATGAACTTGTATTATTTCCCATGTTATAATGAAAGCTTTTTGAGAATAGGGACCTGATTTTATTCATCATTGTATTTCCTGTTCATTTAGCAAAATCTCCTCCACATTGCATTTCATACATGCTTATTGAATAAATAAATGGAAATGAATTATAAGTATTAGATTTATTTGGTCAAAAAAGAAAGTATGCAGATGTTAGAAATCAACTTATTATGAAAATGCCAAATTTGTGGTTTGTAATGAAAGAACCATCCCATTGAATAGTAGGATGCAATATCACTCCTGCCCACTAATTAGTCATTAGTTTCTATACATCATGTTGGAGTTCACCAAGATCTGATAAATTGATAGGATTATTCCAGGTATCTGAGGCATTGCTGGGTCAGTGATAGATTCTCTCATTCCACGGACAAGACCAGGTTTCAATTCCTGGCCAATGTACCTTAAGCACAGCCACTGCCCATCTGTCCATGGTGGATGCTTAACATGTCAGTTGGAGGTTCCAGACCAAGATGGATTAGGAAGAAAGATTTGACAATCTACTTGTGAAAGCAATCCATTAAAAACCCTATGGATTACAGTAGACTGATCCTCAACCCATCATAGGGATGGGTGAGGTCTTGGCAGTATTTCATTCAGTTGTGCATGGGGTCACCATGAGCTGGACTGACTCAATGACTGCTAAAACAACAACATTGAAGGTAGCCATGTAAAACTGCTACCAGTAACCCTTGTATATGTAGGACACAAGTTTAGATCTCATTTTCACACATTGTCTCATTCAATCCTTATTGTTGTTGTTTGGTGCCATCAAAGTGGTTCCAACATGTAGTGACACTATGTACAACAAAAAGAAATGCTGTCTGGTCCTGTGCCATCCTCAAAAGAGTTGCCATGTTTAAACCAACTGTTGAAGCCACTGTGTAAATCCATCCTGTTAGAGTTTTCCTCATTTTTGTTGACCTTATACTTTACCAAGCATGATGTTCTTCTCCGGGGACTGGTCTCTCCTGACATTATGTCCAAAGTACATGAGACAAAGTTTCATCATCCTCTCTTCCAAGGAGCATTCTGACCATTCTTCTTCCAAGACAGATTTGTTCATTCTTCTGATATTCCATGGTTCATTCAATATTCTTCTCAAACACCATAATTCAAGTGCATTAATTTTTCTTGAGTCTTCAATGTCCAGTTATTCATCGTCCATTTTTTGGATGCATATGAGGTGATTAAAAATACTGCAGCTTGGGTCTGGCACACCTTAATCCTCAAAGTAACATCACTTTTTTTAAAAAACAATTTAAAGAGGTCTTTTGCAGTAAACTTGCCCAATGAAATGCATTATTTGATTTTTTGACTGCTGCTTCCTGGAGCACTGGTTGTGGATCCAAGTAAAATTGACAATGTCAGTCTTTTCTCTGTTTATCTTGATGTTG
>NW_006921666.1:656878-659594 GCF_000298275.1 Orycteropus afer afer | reverse complement strand
TTCCTCACTCCCCAACCAAATAGGGCTAATATTTTCTTTGAATGAATCTCACAATTACTTGCCTCTGTATCTCTGGTATGTAATTTTCTCTTCTGGGAATATCCTTCTCCTAGAACAATATCTGTTAAATTCCTATTTATTTACTTTTTAAAGTCTAACTTAAAAGTCTATTTTTCATATATAATACCTTCCCTGACTCTTTCATAGTATTCACTTCATTCCCTGAATCCTACAACATTTAATTATGCTTCTCCGATAAGCCTTATTCTCAATTTTACTAGAGCTACTTATGAACTTGTATTATTTCCCATGTTATAATGAAAGCTTTTTGAGAATAGGGACCTGATTTTATTCATCATTGTATTTCCTGTTCATTTAGCAAAATCTCCTCCACATTGCATTTCATACATGCTTATTGAATAAATAAATGGAAATGAATTATAAGTATTAGATTTATTTGGTCAAAAAAGAAAGTATGCAGATGTTAGAAATCAACTTATTATGAAAATGCCAAATTTGTGGTTTGTAATGAAAGAACCATCCCATTGAATAGTAGGATGCAATATCACTCCTGCCCACTAATTAGTCATTAGTTTCTATACATCATGTTGGAGTTCACCAAGATCTGATAAATTGATAGGATTATTCCAGGTATCTGAGGCATTGCTGGGTCAGTGATAGATTCTCTCATTCCACGGACAAGACCAGGTTTCAATTCCTGGCCAATGTACCTTAAGCACAGCCACTGCCCATCTGTCCATGGTGGATGCTTAACATGTCAGTTGGAGGTTCCAGACCAAGATGGATTAGGAAGAAAGATTTGACAATCTACTTGTGAAAGCAATCCATTAAAAACCCTATGGATTACAGTAGACTGATCCTCAACCCATCATAGGGATGGGTGAGGTCTTGGCAGTATTTCATTCAGTTGTGCATGGGGTCACCATGAGCTGGACTGACTCAATGACTGCTAAAACAACAACATTGAAGGTAGCCATGTAAAACTGCTACCAGTAACCCTTGTATATGTAGGACACAAGTTTAGATCTCATTTTCACACATTGTCTCATTCAATCCTTATTGTTGTTGTTTGGTGCCATCAAAGTGGTTCCAACATGTAGTGACACTATGTACAACAAAAAGAAATGCTGTCTGGTCCTGTGCCATCCTCAAAAGAGTTGCCATGTTTAAACCAACTGTTGAAGCCACTGTGTAAATCCATCCTGTTAGAGTTTTCCTCATTTTTGTTGACCTTATACTTTACCAAGCATGATGTTCTTCTCCGGGGACTGGTCTCTCCTGACATTATGTCCAAAGTACATGAGACAAAGTTTCATCATCCTCTCTTCCAAGGAGCATTCTGACCATTCTTCTTCCAAGACAGATTTGTTCATTCTTCTGATATTCCATGGTTCATTCAATATTCTTCTCAAACACCATAATTCAAGTGCATTAATTTTTCTTGAGTCTTCAATGTCCAGTTATTCATCGTCCATTTTTTGGATGCATATGAGGTGATTAAAAATACTGCAGCTTGGGTCTGGCACACCTTAATCCTCAAAGTAACATCACTTTTTTTAAAAAACAATTTAAAGAGGTCTTTTGCAGTAAACTTGCCCAATGAAATGCATTATTTGATTTTTTGACTGCTGCTTCCTGGAGCACTGGTTGTGGATCCAAGTAAAATTGACAATGTCAGTCTTTTCTCTGTTTATCTTGATGTTGTTTATTGATCTACATATGAGGAATTTTGCTTTCTTTTTGTTGAGGTGTAAACCATATTGAAGGCTATAGTCTTTGATCTTCATCACTAAGTTCTCCAAGTCCTCTTTGTTTTCAAGATTGTGTCTTCTGCATATCACAAGTTGTTATTGAGTGTTCCTCCAATCTTGATGTTGCACTCTTCTTCATATGGTCATAGCATATGGATTGAATAGATATGGTGAAAGGATACAACCATAGCACACACCTTTCCTGATTTTAAACCATGCAGTATCCCCTTGTTCTGTTTGAATGATCCTCTTAGTCCATGCATGGGTTCTTATAAGCACAATTAAGTATTCTGGAATTCCCAGTGTTATCTGTAATGTGTTATGATCTACACAGCTGCATAGATAGGTGAAAAATCAAGAAATAGTCTAAGAAATGTTAATTGATACATTCAAGCCTGGAAAACCTAAAATGGAAGAAATGTGTCTTAAACTCAAATCCACTGGCTCTGTGTATTGGGTTAAATAGGATTCTCCTAAAATTCATGTCCACCCAGAAAATATGAATGCAACTTTATTTGGAAATAGGGTCTTAGCAAATATCATCAAATTAAGATGAGATCATACTGGATTTGCATGTGATTACAAGAAGGGAGAGATATAAAGACACAAAAGGAGTAAGAACATCTTGTGAAGTTGGAGGCAGAGATTAGGTTGATATATCTATAATCACAGAAACTCCAAAGATCACCATCAACCACCAGAAACTAGAAAGAGACAAGGAAATATTCTTTCTTAAAGCCTTTACAGGGAGTATGGCCCTACTAACGCCTTGATTTCAGAATGATAACTTCCAGAATGGTGAGAGAATGAATATTTGGTTACTTTAAGCCACTTGGTTTATGGTAAAGTGTTACAGAAGCCCTAGGAAACTAACACACATTGTACACGAATTTCCACTCATAACCCCATAGTTGAATGCAAACTGTGGTTTCAGTCTTACATCT
>NW_006921666.1:654776-656363 GCF_000298275.1 Orycteropus afer afer | reverse complement strand
GTATGACTTAGTGTTAATATTTACTAAAACTAGAAATGCTTCCCAAAATGTTGGTAAACAAACTTCTTCAACTGGCAAAAGAAAAAAAAAAAAGCACTCTGTTTTCTAATCAAGGAGGATTAAAAGGCTGTGAAACTATATCCAATGCACAACTGTTGTAATTACGATAAATATTTGTCCTTTCTGTTTCACTACAAACTCAAAAATCCTAGAGCCTCTGCTTGGCACGTGCAGGAGATTACAGCCATCTGCTGGGAGACAAAACTGTCAATTATAAAGCAATCTGGCTTTCCATTCCATTTCCAGGTAAAATATGGCATACTTGAGGTAGGACTTATTATTATTATTATTATTAAAATCAGAACTCTCCTAGTACTGTCTTTCTGTGCTCCTGTACTCAGGATCCCAGGAGAGATTTGCAAGTCTCTGGACTCCTCCCCATCTTTTAAGTTCAAGGTCAACTGTGTCTTGAACAGATCCTTTAGTAAAACAAAGTGCCTTTAGATAGGGCTATGAGCTCTTTACTCAACTTGAACACAAAATGAGAGTTTGGTCCAATTAAAGCACACTTAAGGCTAAGGAGAGAAATTGCAGAAAATAGAAACAACTAACAGGAGGAAGTAATGTCTTCTGTTAGCTAGGGTAATGAGCATTTAAGAGGGAAAGTTTCAGTGAAACATGAAAAGCAAAATTGCCAATGACTTAGGGTTTGGCAACATTGAGGAAATATTGAAGAGGAATGATTCCAAACCATTGTAAAGGAATTTTAATGGAAGAGATACTGGCCCTAACACTGTGGCCATTAGAGACAAACCGAAGTTAGTTAGCATTTGTTTTGGCCAGATTCCAGGCTAGAAAATTCACCCTACTTCCTTGAATTCTTCTTTCAGTATTACTGGAAATAGTAATCTTGAGTTTTCTCTTAAAACAGTGAAATTGCATTTCAACAAAGTATTCAGATAATGCATCTGTTCCTTGGCAACAGTAGAGTCAAGAATTAGCTTTTATATGTACCTATAATAGCAGAGAATACATTTTTTTCTTGCTTGGATTGGTGTGTGGGTCCAGCCAGAGGATAACTCTGCAGGGCCATTGAGACCTAATGATTGACGCTCTGTTTACATTACATTAATCAGTGTTTTCCTCAAGGTCATTAGTGACCAGAGACAAGTGAAAATAAGTTTGGATATTCCAAATGCGTTTGATTCCTCATCTCAATACAGCACAACAACCACTGCCTGCATTTCATAGGGGTGACACCAATTTGATCAATAATTTCACCCATTGACTCTTGCAATCAAGTTTCCCCAAAAAGAAGAAGAGTATGTTTTGTTGGTGAAGAATTACCTTGTTGTTGTTGTTGTTAGGTGCTGTCGAGTCGTTTCTGACTCATAGTGACCCCATGCACAGCGGAACGGAACACTGCCCAATCCCGAGCCAGCTCCATGATCCCTGCTATACTTGAGCCCATCATCGCAGCCACCATGTCAATCCATCTCATTGAAGGCCTTCCCCTCTTTTGTCGACCCTCCACCCTACCAAGCATGACATCCTTCTCCAAGGAATGGTCCCTTCTTATTACATGAC
>NW_006921666.1:649329-650393 GCF_000298275.1 Orycteropus afer afer | reverse complement strand
ACTGGCTTTGGCCATTTTGAATCAGACAACCACATGCTGAGTCTGACAAGCTCAAGGTTGACAAGTAAAAAGGCACAGTCCCTAAGTTACCAAACCACACGGCAGGCCATGAATTCAAGTCCATTGAAAGTCCCAATGTTGGCAGAGCACAACAGGCTGCTGAACAATGACATGGCTACATTTACGGTTCAAGTGTGCCATAAGCTAGAGACCATTTCCAAAGCTACTTCTTATATACGAGAAGCAGACCACATCCCCAAAACAGCTACTTAGCTGCTTGTGATAGATCCCAC
The DNA here is from genome assembly GCF_000298275.1 of Orycteropus afer afer. Taxonomy (NCBI): domain Eukaryota; kingdom Metazoa; phylum Chordata; class Mammalia; order Tubulidentata; family Orycteropodidae; genus Orycteropus; species Orycteropus afer. The sequence goes on along the minus strand of NW_006921666.1, from coordinate 650,100 downwards.
CATGGAGATGATTGCCAGTCTCATCACGGGGAATAACTACTACCAGCTGTCCAGCCACTCAACCAGATGCAGCCAAGTTGACACACAACCTTAACTACCACAGAAGGAATACAGAGTCACTGTACCAAAAAGAATAGGTCAATGTTCATCCATTTCAGGAGGTGTCATATGATCAAGAACCAATGGTATTGAAGAAAGAAGTTGAAGCAGCACTGAAGAAACTGGCAAAGAACAAGCCTCCAGGAATTACCAGAATAACTACTGAGCTATTTCAACAAATGGATGTCATGTTGCAGGCAAGTACTTGTCTATGCCAATATATTTGGAAGACAAATATCTGGCCAACTGACTGGAAGAGATCCATATTGTACCATTTCAAAGAAAGGTGATCCCACAGAGTTTAAAATTATCAAACATATTAATATCACATGCAAGTAAAATCTTACTGAAAATAATTCAAAAATGATTGCAGCAGTACATTGACAGAGAACTTCCAGAAATGCAAGCTGGATTCAGAAGAGGACATGGGAGGATGGATATCACTGCTGATGTCTGATGGATCTTGGCTGAAAGCAAACAATACCAGAAAGATGTTTACTTATGTTTTATTGACTATGCAAAAGCATTCCATTGTGTGGATTATAACAAATTATGGATAATATTGAGAAGAATGAAAATTCCAGAACACTTTATTGTACTCATGAAGAACCTGTACATAGGCCAAGAGGCTATCATTCAAACAGAACAAGGGGATAGTGCATGGTTTAAAAT
>NW_006921666.1:641019-648464 GCF_000298275.1 Orycteropus afer afer | reverse complement strand
TTGTTAGATGTCACCAAGTCAACTCTAAGTCATTGTGACCCTATGTACAACAGAGTGAAACACTGTGTAGTTCTGTCATCCTCACAATGTTTGAGTCCTTCTTTACAGCTGTCATGCCAATCCATCTCACTGTGTATCTCTTACATCCTTGTTGGCACTCTATTTCACCAAACCTGAAGTCTTCCTCCAGTGATTGATCCCTCCTGATGATATGCTCAAAGCAAGCCAAGTCAGATAATGTCTTTTTGTGGTTCATAGGGTTTTCAATGGCAAATTTTCAGAAGTAAATGGCCGGATCTTTCTTCCTAGTCCATATTTGTCTGGAAACCCACTGAAACCTGCCCTCCAGGTCAGTCCTGCTAGTGTTTGAAATAGTGAAGGCATAGTTTCCAGCGTCACTGCAACATACAAGCCATCACAGCATGAAAAACTTAGAGACAGGTGGTGAGTTATAAAGAGGTTCCCCTACTTAAGAACTTTCTACCTCAGAAATTTCATAAACACAAATGAAGCTTTGCTACATAACAAAAGCCTGTCAAGTTTCCTGTTTTCAAGCAGTATCATTTGTGATTTGGCAGATACATATCAAATGGTTAAGTGTCAACACTGTTTGCCCAAGTTTAATAAAAAAGGATAGAAGTATATTTGAGGCTATAAAACCTTTGTGTAGTAAACAAAATGACTGCTTATAGGAAGTTTTATAGGAGTGATGGATGAAGGCTCATACTCACGGCAATTTGCATCTCCACATCATCAAAGTGAATGGCAAGAAAGAAAATTAAGACACCCAATGGTTTTGTCAACTTCATTAATGGTCAGTGTGGCACTCACTGTTTGCTAACACACGATACCCATTCTCTCCTTCTTCCTTATTCATAACTTGAATTTCTTACTCACAATGATTAATTCGTTATGAATTATGATTTTATTCATGGCAGCAGTGTTTAACTCTGCAGGCCAATTAAAAGATGTGCCGGCTCAGATCAACTTGCAATTAGGGACTTATGTGGCCCAGTTGTAACTAATGAGAGGAAGTTTCTACCTGGGTGTTTTGTAAAAGATACTGTTTTCCTATCTAAAGTGGACAGGCATAGACATTATGAGCTCTTTGCTATTCATTTATCCCCCTATTCTGTCCTGGAGGAAGTGCAAACAAGATGCTCCTTGGAAGCAAGAATGGCCAGACTTCATCTCACCTACTTTGGTCACATTGTCAGAGGGGACCATTCCCTGGAGAAGGATGTCATGCTTGGTAAGGTGGAGGGTCAATGAAAGAGGGAAGGCCTTTGACGAGATGGTTTGACACGGTGGCTGCGACAATGGTCTCAAGTATAGCAAGGATCAAGGAGCTAGTAAGGGATCAGCTGGTGTTACGTTCTGCTGTGCATGAGGTCACTATGAGTTGGAAATGACTAGACAGCACCGAAGAACAGAAACAACATTCTTCCTGGTGGAATGAAAATGTAATATCTAAAGTGTAAGAGCCATCTTACAAACTTGAGGTTAAAAGGCATGAACTAAGAATGGTGGACAAAGAAGTAGAAGAAGCCTAATTCTTTGATGACCCCCTAAAGCAACTGCTCCAAGACTGTGCAACTCTGGAGCTCTTATTATGTAAGAAAAACCTCTGTTAGACCCAGAGCATTCTGTTATATATAGCCATTACAATTGTAAGTGATACAAACTGATTCAGTAGACTTCAATATTGATGAAACTTTTCTATTCTGGAAAAAAAAAAAAAAAAAAACTTGATAAGCCCTGATTTAAAAGGAAAAAAAAAAAGAAGAACTCTGAAAAGCCAACACATTTCTCTTCAGGGAAAATGTACTGGATAAACAAGTTAATTTTCTCTTCAAAGAGGAAATAATAAAGAAAAGGTCTTACAAACAGACTTTTTTTTGGCATGTTACCTTCTTTAATAGTCAAATGACTAAAATTAATGAATTATTTTCTTTATGTAAGTTAAAGTACATTCTTACAATAATGTCTTTTTTCCTCATTTGCCTGTTGAAAGCTCCTTTGTTAGGATGGAAAGGTGGGCATTTAAGTAGCCTTCCTGGACTTCAGCACAGCTCTGGAAACACACTGGAAATCTGTCCTTTAGATAACCTCTTATGACATACTTGGCATAGTGATATATTTAAAAACTGTTGGAGTAATAAATATTACTGAGATGAGTTCTCTGAGTTAGCACACTTACATTTTAACAATCCTTTAATTTTAACAATCCATTAATAATCAGAACATGGAATGTACAAAGTATGAATCTAGGAAAATTAGAAGTTGTCACAAATGAAGTGGAATGAATAAAGATTGATAACCTAGGCATTAGAGAGCTGAAATGGACTGGCTCTTACCATTTTCAATCAGAAAACCATATGATCTACTATGCCGAGAATGACAAACTGAAGATGGATGGTATGGCAGTCATCATCACAAAAATGTTTCAAGATCTAGCCTGAAGTATGATGCTGTCAGTGATAGGATAATATCCACAAGCCTGTAAGGTAGACCAGTTAATACTATGATTGTACAAATTTATCCACCAGCCACCAAACAAATAGGACGAAATCGAAGATTTTTACCAACTTCTGCAGTCTGAAATTGACTAAACATGCAATCAAGATGTATTGATTATTATTAGTAATTGGAATGCAAAAGTTGGAAACAAAGAAGAATCACTAGTAGTTGGGAAATATGGCCTTGGTGATAGAAGTGATGCTTGAAATAGCATGATAAAATTATGTAGGACCAGCAACTTATTCATTGCAAATAACTTTTTCAACAACATAAATGGTGGCTATATACATGGACTTTGCCAGATGGAACACACAGGAATCAGATCAACTACCTCTGTGCAAAAAGATAATGAAAAAGCTCAATATCTTCAGCTAAAACAAGACCAGGAGCTGACTGTGGAACAGACCATCAACTGCTCATTTCCAAGTTCAAGTTGAAGCTGAAGAAAAGTGAAACAAGTCCATGATGTTAAACACCAACGACTGAAAACCAGAGGAATTGTGGGATGACATCAAGAACATCATCCATGAAGAAAGCAAAAGGTCATTAAAAAGACAGGAAAGGAAGAAAAGACAAAAATGGATGTCAGAAGAGGCTCTGAAACTTGCCCTTAAATGGAGAGTAGCTGAAACAAATGGAAGAAATGACAAGATAAAAAAGCTGAACAGAAGATTTCAAAGAGCAGGTTGAGAAAACAAAGTCAATTATTATAATGAAATGTGCAAAGACATGGTGTTAGAAAACCTAAAGGGAAAAACATAGTTGGCATTTCTGAAGCTGGAAGAACTGAAGAAAAAATCCAAGCCTTGAGTTGGAATATTGAAAAATTCCCTAGGAGAATACTGAATGATGCAAGATACATCAAAAGAAGATGGAAAGAATACACAGAGTCGCTGTACAAAAAATAATTGGTCCATGTTCATCCATTTCAGTAGGTGGCATATGATCAAGAACCAATAGTATTGAAGTAAGAAATTGAAGCTGCAATGAAGGAATTGGTGAAGAACAAGGCTCCAGGAATTGATGGAATACTCATTGAGATGTTTCAACAAACAGATGCCCCACTGGAGGCACTCACTTGGCTATGCCAAGAAATTTAGAAGAGAGCTACTTGGCCAGCTGACTGGAAGAGATCCATATATTTGTACCCATTCCAAAGAAAGGTGATCTAACAGAATGTGAAAATTATCAAACAATATAATTAATATCACATACAAGTAAAATCTTACTGAAGATAATTTAAAAAACAATTGTAGTAGTACATTAACAGAGAACTTCCAGAAATGCAAGCTGGATTCAGAAGACAATGTAGAATAAGGGATATCATTACTGATGTCAGATGGATCTTGGATGAAAGCAAAGAATACCAGAAAGATGTTTACTTGTGTTTTATTGACTACACAAAAGCATTTAACTATGTGTATCATAACAAATTATGGATAACATTGAGAAGAATAAGGATTCCAGAACACTTAATTGTTCTCATAAAGAACCTGTACATAGACCAGGAGGTTGTCATTTGAACAGAACAAGGGAATACTGCATAGTTTTAAATCAAGAAGGGAGTGTGTCAAGGTTGTATCCATTCAACCTTGTTCAATCTGTATGCTGAGCATATAATCCAAAAGGCTGGACTATATGAAGAAGAACATGGCATCAGGATCAGATGAAGACTCATTAACAACCTGTGATATGCAGACAACACAACTTTCCTTGCTGAAAGTGAAGATGACTTGAAGCATTCACTGATGAAGATTAAAAACTATAGTCTACAGTATGGATTACACCTCAATATAAAGAAAACAAAAATCCTCACAGCTGGACCAAGCAGACTCATGATAAATGGAGAAAAGATTGAAGCTGTCAAAAATTTCATATTACTTGGTTCCACCATCAACACCAATGGAAGCACTAGTCAAGAAATCAGACAATGTATTGTACTGGGCAGGTCTCATGCAAAAAAAAGAGAAGATGGCAGAATAGGTAGACAAATTACACAGACCCTCTTCAACAAAGAAAAAGGGAATCAATTAACACAAATATAGAAAATAATCCTGGAGCTCTGAGCTTTGAAAGGAAGAATACAGAAGTGGATTAAACTCCAAGTAGAAGAAACTGCATGAGAATACCAAAAAAGAAGACACACAGAGCTACAGTCTGTCAGCGATCCTGATGCCACAGACAGCTTGGATATTTCCACGTGGTGTTAGGACCTAAGAGTTAACCTAACAATTGGCCCTGCTAGCCAGGGGCTGCATGGAGGACTACACTGGTGGCTGGTGAATAAAAGGGGAAGCAGTGAAGAGGGAAATAGGCTGAGCTGTGGCCTTTTACCTGTCTGGAGGGCACAACCATTTTGAATGTTTACAAGTGGTTCAACCATTTTGGATATTTAAAGCAACAGCTTCTCTAAGATTGCAGGGACCTAAAAATAAGGCCCCACTTACAGGGAACCACAAGGACATTACGGATGCAAACGACTGGAAAGATGTGATATTCCCCTTGTAACTCTTACACCTCACACCCTCTTGGTGAGCAGAGATGTGGCCATCCCTCACTCCTATCCACCTTCTGGGCCAGAAGGAATTCCATCCCAGCCTGTGTGCTAAGATGGAGCCTGAGTGACCTACCTTACCCTGCCCAGAATTTTTTTTCTTAGTTTCTTTGTTTTTGTCTGTTTGAAAATTATTATTATTATTAGTTTCTTATGTACCTTTTATTATTATTATTTATTCTTCCCTTGCCAGGTTCTAGTTTTCAGCTTTTTCTCCCTTACCTGTCTTTATTAACATTTTTATTCTTGTGGTTAACACCATTCCTCGTTTTTCTTTTTGTGTCTTTCCCATTTTTTTCTTCATTATTCTCCTATTCTACCTCTTTTCCCTTTTTGCCTTCTCCCCAGGTTTTTTTTTTTCCTTTTTTTGGTGAATTTTCCTGTGTTTATGGGGTGTGTTTTTGTCCACTTGCTTTTACTTTTTTTGATGGTTTCTTGATCATTGTTTTTGTTTAACTGAGAGGGTGATAGCAACCATCCCATACAATGTAACCACAACCACATCTCCTGCAGCTCCACTTACTGAGTGAGAGCCACCATTTCCTTCTCCACCAACTGGCCAATAATAAATGACCCCCAAGAAAAGCCTGACTCACTCTTAATTGCTCTTCACAAACAGTTAACAGAGATCTAAATACTATAAAGTCACAATGTCTCAGAGACAACAAACCATCACTGTCCACAAAAAGAAGCAAGATAAAACAGTAGAAACAAGGGAGCAGAATACAGATCCAGAACGCCTCCCTGAGGAAGAAGCAGCATTGGAACTCCCTGATATGGAATTGAAAAGAATTATACTTAGGTATCTTCAAAGGATTAAGGGATAGCTCAAGGAAAACACTGATAAAATTAAGGAAAACACAGACAAAAACCCAGAACAATTTCAGAAGAAAATATAAGAACAAAATAACAAAATAAATGAAACAATTTCAGAAGAAAATATAAGAACAAAATAACAAAATAAATGAAACATAAATGATACAAAACCTACAGATAGATATCCAGAAGATTAATACTAAATTTTCAGAAATAAAGAACACATTGAGAGGGCAAAGGAGTAGAATTGATTCCTTGGAAGACAGATTTAATGAGATTGAAGACAAATACCTGAATACCTCTTTGGAAAAGGGTCAATAAGGAAAAAACGATAAAAACAAAATAAAGAAAGCCTAAGGATCATGTGGGTTACCATTAAAAGGATAACCTACATGTAATCTGAATTCTAGAACAGGAAGAGAAAAAGAAAACTACTGAGAAAATTGTCCAAGATTTGTTGGAGGAGAACTTCCCTGATATGATGAAAGATGAGAATGTATCCATTCAGAAAGTCCAATGAACCCCAAACAGGAAAGACTTCAAAAGAAAATCAACAAGACATATCATCATCAAACTCATCAAAACCAAAGACAAAGAAAGACTCTTGAAAGCAGCACAGGAGAAATGTAAACTTACTTACAAAGGACAACCAATAAGAATATGTTCTGATTTCTTGGCAGAAACCATGCAAGCAAGAAGGCAATGGGATGATATATATAAAACCCTGAAAGAGAAAAATTTCTAACCAAGAGTTATGTATCTGGCAAAATTTTCCCTCAAACTTGATGTTGAAATTAGGAGGTTTCCAGATAAGCAGAAATTAAGGGAATTTGTTAAAACCAGACCAACATTACAAGAGATATTAAAGAGAGTCCTTTGAACAGAGAACAAATAATAGCACACAACAACCGACGATTAATACATAAGATGACATAACCCAGAAACCAACACAGTTATGGATGTACCCAAAGTAAAATAAGCTTACAAGATTGTAAACAGGGAATCAGAGACATTAATTGGCAAATGTGGACAACTACAAGCCAAAAAGAGAGAAAAAATAGTGTAGTTACAGAACTTCTGAATAGTGAGGAAGTCAAGAGAGTTGCAAGACAGAATGGACTGTTCTAAACTTGGGGAGAAAATTATGAATCACAGGGTAACCTCAAAGAAAAGTGACAAACCTTCACATCACAATAAAAAAGAGGAAAAAAACAAATATTTAGCAAATACTAAAACAATAGCAACAAAAGAAATGACAACATGATTCATAAACAAAATGAGCTCAGCACAAAAAATTATAAGAAACAAAGAAGCCAGAACACCGTGAAAAAACACATAACAAAGTGACAGCAACAAATTCATACTTGTTGATAGTTACACTGAATGTTAATGGATTAAATGCATCACTCAAGAGATGGAGAGTTGCAGACTGATAAGAAAACAAAACCCATAAATATACTGTCTACAAGAGACACACCTTAGAGACAAAGACAAAAATAGACTAAAAATGAAAGCTTGGAAAATGATATATCAAGCAAATGACAGCAAAAAAAAA
>NW_006921666.1:638959-640719 GCF_000298275.1 Orycteropus afer afer | reverse complement strand
TCCAGTGCACATGGAACATTCTTCAGGATAGACCATATGGTAGACCATAATGGAAGCATTAATAAATTTTAAAACATTGAAATACTGCAAAGCACCTTCTCAGATCACAATGCTATAAAATGAGAAATCAACAATAGGAAGATCAATGGAAAAAGAGCAAACACATGGTAACTGAAAAACACTCTCCTTAAAAACAACTGAATAATAGAAGAAATAAATGAAATTCAAAAATTCCCTGAATCAAACGAGAATGAAAACATATCATACCAAAATCTTTGGGACACAGCAAAAGCAGTGATCAGAGGCTAATTTAAAGTGATAAATGCATACATCAAAAAAGAGGAAAGAGCCAAAATCAACACTTTAAACCTTCATTTCCAACAATTAGAAAAAGACCAGCAAGGAAAGCCTACAGTCACCAAAAAAACCAAACACTGCTGTCGAGTTGTATCCAACTCATAGTGACCCCTCCTTGGGTTTCTGAGGCAGTATCACTACGGAAGTATATTACCCAATCTTCCTTCCAAGGAGTGTCTGATGGATTTGAACCACCAGCCATCTGGTTAGCAGTCAAATGCCTCAGGCACTACATCACCAGAGTTCCCCTACAGTCACAGGAAGAAAGGAAATAATAAAGATTTGAGCAGAAACCAATGAATCTGAAAATAGAAAGACAATAGAGAAAAATCAACAATGCTAGAAGTTGGTTTTTGAAAAGATTAATAAAATTGACAAACCACTGGCCAATTTAACAAAGGAAAAGAAGGAGAGAATACAAATAGCACGAATAAGAAACAAAATGGGCAACATCACAACAGAACCAACTGAAATTAAAAGGACAATATCAGGTTACTATGAAGACTTGTATTCCAACAAATTTGAACATCTAGAAGAAATGGACAGATTTCTAAAACACACTACTTACCTAAACTAACACAAACTGAGGTAGAAAATTTGAACAGGCCCATAGCAAAAGAAGAAATTAAACAGGTCATAAAAAAATTACCAACCAAAAAAAGTCCTAGCCCAGACAGTTTCACTGGAGATTTCTACCAAACATTCACAAAACTGACACCAATCATACTCAAACTATTCCAAAAACATAGAAAAGGATGGAATCCTCCCTAACTTAGTTTATAAAGCAAGTATAACCTTGATACCAAAACCAGACAAAGACATTACTCTAAAGGAAAACTACTGACCAATATCCCTCATGAATATGGATGCAAAAATCTTCATCAAAATTTTAGCCAATAGACTCCAACAAAATATCAAAAAAATAATTCATTATGACCAAGTGGGGTTCATATCAGGTATGCAAGGATGGTTCAACATTAGAAAAAAATCAACATCATCCACCACGTATATAAAATAAAGGAAAAGAACCACATGGTCATATCAATTGATGCAGAAAAGGCATTTGATAAAATTCAAAACAAATTCCTGATCAAAACTCTCAGCAAAAGAGGAATAGAAGGGACATTCCTCAACATAATAAAGGACATATATGAAAAGCCAACAGCTATCATTATTCTCAATGGAAAGAGACTGAAACTATTCCCCTTGTGAATAAGAACCAGACAAGGATTCCCTCTAGCACCACTTCTATTCAACATTGTATTGGAAATCCTAGCAGGGACAATATGGCAAGAAAGGGAAATCAAAAGCATCTAAATTGGGAAAGAAGAAGTCAAACTATCCCTATTTGCTGATGGTATGATCTTATACCTAGAAAACCCAAGAGACTCAGTAAAAAAACT
>NW_006921666.1:619606-637749 GCF_000298275.1 Orycteropus afer afer | reverse complement strand
AGAGAGACTCAAATCGAAACAATAATGAAATACTGTCTTGCACCAGCACTAGTAGCAAATTTCAACAAGACAAAAAATAACAAATGCTGGCAAGGATGCAGATGGATTGGGACTTTCATACACTGCTGGTGGAACTGTCAAATGATACAACCACTGTGGAAAGCAGTATGGTGATTCCTTCAAAAGTTGGTATTAGAAATACCATTTGACCCAGCCATTCCATTACTAGGCATATATCCTAAAGTGAGAGCCAGGACAAGAACAGATATATTCACACCCATGTTCATCATAGTACTATTTACAATAGCCAAAAAGTGGAAACAACCTAGTTGCTCATCAACAGAAGGATGGATAACCAAACTATGGTACATACACACAATGGAATACCTAAAGAGTAACACAGAATCTGCAAAACATCACATAACATGGATGAACATGAAGGACATTATGTTGAGTGAAATAAGTCAATCACAGAAGGACAAATATTGTATTTGTCCTTTATTGTAAAAAGTCAAGGAAAGGTTAACATATGGGAGGAGATTTTCTTTGTTGGTTACCAGGAGTGGTGGGGGGTGGGGAGGAACACTGTTAGATAGGTAGAGACAAGTGTTGATTTCGGTGAAGAGAAGGGCAATGTACCAAATATTAATGATCAATACAGTGGCATTGGGGAGAGAAAGAAATTAGCGAGTGCATGGTAGGTGCAGACAACAAAGATAAACCCTTTTGCACATACAGTACTTTGTTTTCAGTGAAGGCAAATATTGATCTATGGGTGGATAGATGGGTGGACAGGCTGAACTATTAGGCATGTCCATGCAGGATGGAGTGTGCCCAAGACTGTGTATAGGGTTGACAGACAGTGTTTCTAAAAGTGTATTTGTATGTTCTGTAAGAATTCCAGGTTTGTAGTAGAGCTGCCAAGAGGCAAGGTTGTTGTCATTTCTTGGCCATAGCCAGCTACCCAGAGAGAGTGAGTAGTTGGATTTATGAGCTCGGGACCATACTCACAGGGGACATCAAGGTCAATTGACATAACATGCTACACAAAACATTGTTCCACATCCTACTTTGGCAAGTAGTGACTGGGACCTTAAAAGCTTGCATGCAGCCATCTATATGCAATGATAGGTCTCTCCTCATCCAGAGCCACGAAGAATGAAGAAAACTAAAGATGCATGGAAAAAATTAGTCTAAGTGACCGGTACACCATGTGATCCTCAGCTAATACAACTATGAGACCAGAAGAACTAGATGGTTCCCAGCTACCACTGTCAACCATTCGGAGAGGGATTTATGTAGGATACCCTGGATAGAGTGGCAGAACAATGTGGAACAAAACTCAAAATCACTTAAAAAAAAAAAAAAAAGTATCAGGTTAGCTGGTATGATAGAGCCTGATGGAACCACTGAGGTTATGACCCCTAATTGCCCTTCAGGGCTGGAATTGAACCCACTCCTGTGGTTGCCAACCAAAAAAAAAAAAAGGCATATTAGTTGAACATTTACATTAGGTAGATACACTCCTTGGAGAGATCAATCACGGGAGACTAGAAGGGCTGTGTATGCATAGAGAGATAGCTTGGGCGGCAGGAGTGCATGGGAGGGAAGGACACAGAGAAGAGGGAACTATGGGAAGGAAGTGGGAGGCGCTGTTGCATTGTGGTAAATTGTAGTTAATGTTATGAGTCAAAGTGTATGTGAGCTGCTGTATGGAAAGGGAATTTACTCTGTAAACTTTCACCCAAATCACAATAAAAAAATTAAAGAAAGAAAACCAAAAAAACTTCCTGCTGTTGAATTGATTCTGACAACAGTGACCCCTCCTTGGGTTTCCAAGACAGTGTTGCTACGGAAGTAGATTGCCCAATCTTCCTTCAAGGAGTGGCTGATAGGTTTGAACCACCAGCCTTCTGGTTAGCAGTGGAATGCCTTAGGCACTACACCACCAGTGCTCTTTAAAGTGCCAAAAAGCAAAGCTGTCTCTGATGACTAAGGTGCCAAGCCCACCCACGCCATAGTATTTTAAGTAGTCTCATGTGCATGTCAAAGCTGGATAATGAATAAGGAAGACTGAAGAAGAGTAGATTCTTTTGAGGTGTGGTGTTGGCAAAGAATACTGAGGGTACCATGGAGTTCCAGAAGAATGAACAAATCTGTCCTGGAAGAAGTGCAGGCAGAATTCTCCTTGGAAGCGAGAATGGACAGACTTAGTCTCCCCTACTTTGGTCATGTTGTCAGAAGGGACCATTTCCTGGAGAAGGATATCATTCTTGGTAGAGTGGAGGGTCAATTAAGAAGGGGAAGGTCCTCAATGAGATGAACTGACACAGTGGCTTCAATGATAGGTTCAGGTATATCAAGGATTTGAGGCTGGCACAGCACAGGGCAGTGTTTCACTCTGTTGTACATAGGGTTGTTATGAGTCAGAGCCAACTTGACGGCACCTAACAACAACAAGAAGTTTGAAAATGCAAAGTCTTGACTCAATGAAATGCTGAGAGAGAATGAGAAGAAATACGTTTGGAGAATTGGGGCCTTCTGGTATTCTTCTAAGGCATTTGACTGCTAACCAGAAGGCTGGCAGTTCAAACTCCCCAGCCACTCCTCGGAAGGAAGACTGGGCAATCTACTACCATAGAGTTACCACCTTGGAAACCCAGGGAAAGTTGCTATGAGTTGTATTCAACTTGATGGCAGTGAGTTTGGTTTGTTTGGTTTAGTATTCTTCAAAGGAGCCATGACAGCACAGGGTTTAAGTGCTTGACTGCTAACTGAAAGGTCAACAATTCAAACTCATCAGCTGCTTCAATGGAAAAGATGTGGCATTCTGCTTCCATAAAGATAACAGCCTTGGAAAATTTATGGGGTAGTTCTACTCTGTCCAATAGGGTTGCAGTGAGTTGGAATTGACCCAACAGCACCCAACAACAGCAATAACGATGTTCTTCAAAATTTGTTCTACCCGCAGTTATCTTTTACTCTCACAAAGGAGACAAGCTTTTTCTAGAACATGAATGCTAGACAATATAAGTTTAGTGGTGAAACTAAATAGCGGGAGGGGAGATGTGGCCTCCTCTAGTATACTCTGAGTATCACTCCTTGAGTTTTTCGCAGTAAGTCTACTGTTATTAGTTGTCACCAAGATGTCTCCAACTCATACCAACAAAACATTTCCTGATCCTATGTTGTCTTCACTCCATTGGTGCAATCACTGAGTCTTTTGAATGCCTTTCAATATAGGGAGCTAATCTTCAGCCCTACACTCAACCATATTTCTTTGTGATCTATAGGATTTTCATTGGCTAATTTTCAGACTTACATCATCAGGTCTTTCCTGCTACTCCATCTTCATCTACAAGCTCCAGTGAAAACTGTCCACCATGGGTGACACTTCTGGTATTTGAAATACTGGTGAGATCGTTTCCAGCATCACAGTACCACACAAGGCACCAGAGTAAAACAAATTGACAGATGGGTGGTAGGCAGTAGGTCTACTTGCACAGTAATCTCTCAACATTTCTTCCATCATCTTCAGCTTTGTCCTTTGCAAGCCTCCCTTGCTGCTTCATACTCACTGGAGGGAACCACATACATGAAACATCATTTTCCCCAGGCTCTGTTTGCAACCATAAAGGTCAATGATTTTCTTGTTTATAATTATGCTAGTTATGCCAGGGAAACATCCTGGTACAACCAGTTCCACGTGGAGGATCTCCAACATCTTACATCCTTATTCCAACATACAACTCACAAAAAATGCACACTTTTAAACAGCTACTCAGCAGCTGTTAATAGCCACACAACTTTACACAGAAGTGAAGAGCAAAAGCAAATACCAGATTGGATAGAATCTGCATGGAAAATTTAACCCAGCAAAATGCAATGACCTGAGTTAAGATATTGAGGTTAAATGATACCCGTGCTCTCTTAGCTAAAAAGTATCCAGAATCTTTACTGGGTAAATAACTTGGATCTTAGTTTTATGACTCAGTGGTGGAAAGGAAGGCAGGCCTCCAACATCACAGCAGCAGTCTCTCTTGGAAACCCTGTTTCTCATCTAACACCACCTGCATGTATCCTTGGCCACTCCCCAGTGAGGCACTGATTCAGCCAAAACCCACCAGTCCATGAGAGTGGCCAGAAGCACAGCAGAAGGTGTCAGGCTTCCTGGACCCTGGTTGAGGCCATCTGGACTCTCCAACACACCTGCTCGGGAGGGTTTCAGTGGCTTGTTTTCCAAATGTAAATGAACCTCAGACATTCCTGTGCATGATGATCATTTGCCTTTAGTTTTGGGGGAGTTAATTACACAACACAATCATCTCTATGCCCATTTTTCTCTCCAGTTACAAACTTTAGCTGGTGAAAAATCTACTTCTTGGTATTTTGTTTAGTGGCATGAACAGATGTAAAATTGTTTTGAATTTCTTAATAAAGGTGACATTAGGCCAGATTTGATATTACACTAAGTCCCACACCACATTTAAAAATGAGTTTTTTTTCAACCATAAAATTACTAATTGATCTGTCTTGTAAAAAGATAACGGAAATGAGTGTCTATTTGACTTTCATTTCTGTCAGGATCCCGATTCCTTATTTTATGTAGTGCAAAATGAATTTTAATGAACCAGCCTCCAAATTTCAAAATATGCCATTATCCTTCCAAAGTAATTGGCATATTTGACTGCATTTTCCTTGCTTAGAGTCTGTCTGACTTTCTAATCTTCAAGTCAATGTTCCATTCAACATGCTTTCATGTGCCATCTAAGAGGAATGAATTAGAACAAGAGGAGGGGCTATACCAGAAGCAAGTCATTCATTTAGCCACGCAAAAAGTATCTATGGAATTTTGGCTGTATGTAAGGCACTGTTCAGGAGCTGCAGAGATAGCAGAGTACGAAATGGTGACAAATGCCCATTCTCATGCAACTTACATTTTAGTGGACTTAGACAATACAATAAATAAACAAAAATATAATGTGCAAGTGGTGATCAATGCTTGAAGAAAAATAAAAACAAAAAATAAAACCTCATTGTTGTTGAGCCAAGTTCTGACTCATAGCAACTCTATGGGACAGAATAGAATTGTCCCATGAGATGCCCAAGCCTGTAAATCTTTAGGGAGACAGATGGCTGCATCCTTCTCCTGTGGAGCAGCTGATGAGTTTGAACCACCAGTTCAGTTAGCAGCTGAGTACTTGAACCACTGCATTGCCACAGCACATTTTAAATGCCTAGATAAGTATAGGGTGGGGTGAAGTGTTTGTGTAATAGTTTTTATATATATTGTTGTCATTAGCTGCTATTGAGTTGGTCCCCAATTTATGGTGATCCCATGCACAACAGAACAGAATGCTGCCAAATCCAGAACCATTCACAGAATCTGCTGTAGATAATCCATTATGGTGCACAGAGTTTTCACTGGCTGACTTTTGGAAGTAGATCACCAGGCCTTTCTTCTTCATCTACCTTAGTCTAGAAGCTCCACTAAAACCTCTTCATAAAACCCTTCAAGGGGAAGGACGTTATGGAAAGAGTCTGGGACCAGCATGATGACATTGGGGAAATGAAGGATACTGAAACAAAAGATATAGACAACAGAGGCAAATACTAGTATATACACAATACTGCGTTATCACTAACATCAAACACCAGGCTACAGAAAAGAAAAAAGAAAAACTCTTCATAGCAACGTTCAAGCCTCTACTGAAAGACATATGGTGGCCATGTGTGAGGTGCATTGACCAAGAATTGAATTCAGGTCTCTCACTAATGTGTGTGCATGTGTGTAAATATATACATGTATATATATACACACATACACACACACACACACACACACACACATGTATATCTGTTGTTGAAGAAGTACAGCTGGAAAGCATCTTAGAAGCAATAATGGCCAGATCTCACCTCTCATACTTTGGTCATGTTATTAGAAAGGATCAGTCCCTGGAGAAAGATGTCATGCCTGCTAAAGTACAAGTTTCATTGAAAAAGGGGAAGATCCTCAATACCTTAGGCACTATGCCACCAGAGCTCTGGAACAGAACAGGGGATACCGAATGGTTTAAAATCAGGAAGAGTGTGTGTCAGCATTTTAACCTCTTACCATACTTATTCAATCTGTATGCTGAGCAAATAATCTGAGAAGTTGGACTGTAGGAAGAAGAATGTGGATCAGGATAGGAGGAAGACTCATTGACAACTTGCGATATGCAGATGACACAATCTTGCTTACTGAATGTGAAGATAACTTGAAGCACTTACCGATGAAGATCAAAGACTGCCTTCATCAGTTGGGATTACATTTCAACATAAAGAAAAAAAAATTCTCACAACTGGGCCAATAAACATATTGTCATAAACAAAGAAAATATTGAAGTTGTCAAGGATTTCATTTTACTTGGATTCACAATCAATGACCATGGAAACAGCAGTCATGAAATCAAGCAATGTATTGCATTGGGCTAATCTAGTGCCTAAGGCATATGACTGCTAACCAGCAGGCTGGCAGTTCAAACCCACCAGCCACTCCTTGGAAGAAAGGTTGGGTAATCTACTTCCATAGTGACTGCCTCAGAAACCCAAGGAGGGGTCACTTTTAGTCTGATCTGACTCGACAACAGTGGGTTTGGTTTGTTTTGAATCTGTTGCAAAAGACTTCTTAAAAGTGTTAAAAAGCAAAGATGTCACTTTGAGAACTAACATATCCTTGACTAAATCCATGGTATTTTCAATTGCCTCATATGCATGTGAAAGCTGGATAATGAATAAGGAAGACCAACTAACTGATGCATTCGGATTATGGTGTTGGTAAAGAATATTGAATGTGCCACAGATGCCCAGAAAAACAAACCAACATGTTTTGGAAGAAGTGCAACTAGAATGTTCCTTGGAAGTGAGGATGGTGAGACTCCATCTCACATACTTTGGATGTGTTATCATGAGGGACCAATTCTTGATGAAGGACATGGCTTAACTAATAAGGTCAGTGAAGTAAAGTAGAAAGTCAGCAAAAAAAAAAAAAAAAGAGTTATATCTTCAATGAAATGGATTGACACAGTGGCTGCAACAATGGGTTCAAACATGGCAATGACTGTGAGCATGGTTCAGGGCCAGGCCATGTTTCATTCAGTTGTACATAGAGTTGCTATTAGTTGGACCCAACTCAATGGCACCTAATAACAAGGACAACAGCAAAAAGGGGAGGGAATGACTTTCTGAAAAACACATCTAGCGATTTTGTCTAATCTGGGACCCTAAAGTGACAGTGTTGGAGGAAGTCAACTTTTATTGAAGATTTATACATGCCATGATATGCATGTTTATTCATTTCATTACTCTTGATGATAATCCTCTGATGTGGATGGTTTGATCCTTGTTTTACAGCTAGGAAATTGGAGTGCTGGAGATAACAGGTAGCATGGGGGTAGAATATTCTACTTATATTTTTCTGCATAACAAACTCTTAAATTATCTGGCTTAAAATAACAACAATCATGTATTTTGCTCATGAGTATACAATTGTAGCAGGTCTCATAGGAAAGGTTTTGTCTCTGCTTCTTGTGGCATAAGACAGGTAGCATGTTTCAGGATTGCAAGATTCACTTCCAATATGGCTGACTCACATGGGTGGCAAGTTGGTGTTGCCTGTCTGCTGGTAGATCACCTGGGTCTGAGTGCCCGTGCACCTCATTTCTCTCCATTCATACTGGACTTCCTTATATTATGGTGGCTGTGTTACTACGGCAAGTATTGTGAAAAAAAGAGCAAGGCAGGAGGGATTGACATGTTCTAAGTCTCAGCATGACATGACACATCTTAGACGTCTCAAAATGTCATTTCTGCCAACCTTTATTAGTTGAGGCAGTCACAAAAGACCCACCAAGTTTTGAGGAGAGAGTACCTAGACTCTACCTCCTTAAGGGGAAGTGGCATGGTTCCAGAAGCACATAAAGAGTGAGAAATACTATTGTGACCATTCGGGGAAAATAGTTGTTCTTAGTTGCTATTTGGTCAGTTCCTACTTTGGCAACTCTAGGTTTGCAAAACAGAGCTGCTCCATAGGGTTTTCAACCCTGGGACCTTCAGAAGCAAAATATTAGGTCTGTCTTCCCAGGAACCTCGGCTTGAACTGCCTGATAACCTTATAACTAGCAGTCAAATGCCATCATCTACCGAATATGGTCAAGATATAAATCCAGATCTGTATCTCACTAGTGTCAAATATTCCCTCAAGTATTTCCTCATCCTCAGCAAGGGGATTTTCCTAAATAACAAACTTTCTCTTCATCCATTAGTCAGCACATATTACTGAAAGTCTCTAACAGAAGAGTTATAACTGCATATTCTAGAATCCAGGTGCTTGAGTTTACATCCTAACCTTGTTACTTGCCTACTAAAGAACTTTGAAATCTTGGGAAATTAACTTAATCTCCCTGCGCCACAGTTTTGCTAAATGTAAATCAACAGAATTTAAAGAAGGGCTCAGATAACTTCTAATGCACCTAATAAAATCACTAATCCCTGACCCTAAAATGCTAACTGCCCCATTGCCCCCACCCCCCCCCCAAAAAAAAAGCTCAAGAAGGGAATTAGAATTAGAACTGACTATCTTCTCCAAAGGGAGCTCTGGTAGTGTAGTGCCTAAGGCACTTGACTGCTAACCAGAAGGCTGGTGGTTCAAACCCACCAGCCACTCCTCAGAAGGAAGGTGGGGGCAATCTATTTCCATAGTGACGCTGCCTCGGAAACCCAAGGAGGGATAGCTATGAGTTGGGTCTGACTCGACGGCACATAACAACAACAACAATCTTCTCCAAGAAGTGTATCATGCCTTATATCTCCACAAGAGGCCCAAAACCTATGTGATATCCCTTTTCACAAGGATTCTTTTTCCACTATGGTTCTGTATAGCCCTGAATCTGACTCAAACTCTCACTCTTCTCTGAACAGCAAATCCCTCCACTTTTCCCTTTGTAATTCATGGTCTATCATTAGATAATTTCTTCAATAAATGGTTCTCCCATATCCTGCAAAAAGGACATGGAGGTGGTATCTTCTGACCTTCTCTAACTTCACAGGAGGAAGACAGAATCACCATTAGCAGCCCAAGGCTTATTCCTATGAGGCCAGACATGCCGTCACTCTCCAGCCTTTTTTTTTTTTTTACCAACTTTAACACCAACCATCCCTCTCTCAGTACTCACTACTTCTCTGCTGGGTTTGATAATTCATTTCAATGGTCACACAGAACTCACAGACAATACTCACAATTATGGGATTTATTAAAGAGGTAACAGGCTACTATGCAGGTTCAGGAAGACACTCAGGACACAACTCTTCGATCAGGACAGTCATCCCTCCACTGTGCCCTCAGACATGCCTCTCTGGCCCTTGGTATCTCAGCCTGGCCTCTGCCTCTGTGGTTCAGGTAAGCCTGCCACTCTGTCTTGTACTTCTTGGTACTATTGCCACCATCTCTCTGCCAGGGTGTCTCTCTGCAGGGGGTCCTCTTAGCTAGGAAGTCCAGGACAGGAATCTCAGGTCCAAAGATACACTCTACTTCACCTCCAGCTCTTCTCTCTTGATGGCAATGAGATCCCCCCTATGCCTCTAGGAGGGCTCATTTTAAGCCTGGCAGAATGACAATACTAACCAATTCCAACACCACAGTTCTACACACCTTATTTGCATGGTCCCCAGCAGTCTGAAACTGGCCCTTGAATGGAGAGTAGCTAAAGCAAATGGAAGCAATGATAAGTAAAAGAGCTGAACAGAAAATTTCAAAGAGCAGCTAAAGAAGACAAGGTCAGTTATTATAATGAAATGTACAAAGACCTGGAGTTAGAAAGCTAAAATGTAAGAACACGCTTGGCATTACTCAAGCTGAAAGAACTGAGGAAAAAATTTAAGCCTCGAGTTGCAATAGTGAAAGTTTCTATGGGCAAAATGTTCAATGGTGCAGGAAATACCAAAAGACGATGGAACGAATATGCAGAGTCACAATACCAAAAAGAATTGGTCAGTGTTCATCCATTTCAGGAGGTAGCATATGATAAAAAATCAATGGTATTGAAGGAAGAAGTCAAAACTTCACTGAAGGAAGTGGTGAAAAACAACATCCCAGGAATTGGCAGAATACCCATTGCGATGTTTCAACAAATGGATGCCATGCTGGAGGCACTCACAAGGCTATGCCAAGAGATTTGGAAGACAGCTACCTGGCCAACTGACTGGAAGAGACTCATATTTATACCCATTCCAAAGAAAAGTGATCCCACAGAATGTGGAAGTTAGCAAACATTATCATTCATATTGGATGCAAGTAAAATCTTACTGAAGATAATTATAAAATGTTTGCAGCAGAATATTGACAGAGAACTTCCAGAAATGCAAGCTGGATGCAGAAGACTTGGAATGAGAGATATCATTGCTGATGTCAGATGGATCTTAGCTGAAAGCAAAGAATACAAGAAAGATGTTTACTTGTGCTTTATCAACTATGCAAAAGCATTCGATTGTGTGGATCATAACAAATTATGGAGAATATTGAGATGAATGGGAATTCCAGAACATGAATTGTACTCACGAGGAAACTGTACACAAACCAGAAGCAGTCATTCGAGCAAAACAAGGGGACACTGCATGATGTAACATCAAGAAGGGAGTGTGTAGGTGTTGTATCCTTTCACCATACTTATTCAATCTGTATGCTGAGCAAATAATCTGGGAAGCTGGACTAAATGAAGAAGAACATGGCATCAGGATTGGAGGAAGAATTAATAACAACCTGCTATATGCTGATGACACAATTTTGCTTGCTGAAATTGAGGATGACTTGAAGCACTTACTGATGAAGATTGAAGACTACACTCTGCAGTATGGATTACACCTCAACATAAAGAAAAAAAAAATCCTCACAACTGGACCTATAAGCAGCATAAATTGAGAAAAGACTGAAGTTGTCAAAGACTTGTTTCTACAATCAACAGCAATGAAAGCAGCAGTTAAGACATTAGATGACGTATAGCATTGGATACAGGGAGCTCTGGTAGTGTAGTGCCTAAGGCACTTGACTGCTAACCAGAAGGCTGGTGGTTCAAACCCACCAGCCACTCCTAGGAAGGAAGATGGGCCGATCTACTTCTGTAGTGATACTGCCTTGGAAACCCAAGAAGGGGTCGCTATGAGTTGGGTCCGACTCGACAGCACATAATAACAACAACAACAAAGCATTGGATACATCCACTGCAAAAGAACTCTTTCAAGTGCTGAGGAGAAAATATAACTCCTTGAAGATTAAGGTGCACCTGACACAAGCCATGGTATTTTCAATTGCCTCACATACATATGAGAGGTGGACAATGAATAAGAAAGACTGAAGAAGAGTTGATGCTTTTGAGTTGTGGTGCTGGTGAGGAATGGTGAAAGTACCATGGAGTACTAAAAGAACTAACAAATCCTGGAAGAAGTGTACCCAGAATGCTCCTTGGAAGCGAGAATGGCAAGACTTCATCTCACTTTGGTCATGTTGTAAGAATGGACCATTCCCTGGAGAAGGATATCATGCTTGGTCAAGTGGAGGGTCAATGGAAAAGGGGAAGGTCCTCAAAAGATGGATGACACAGTGGCTACAATGATGGGATCAGGTACAGGAAGGATTGTGCACACGACCAGGCATTGTTTTGTTTTGCTGTACATAGGGTCACTATGAGTCAGAGAGAACTTGACAGCACCTAGCACCAACATCAACAACAACACTCCGTGTGGCATAGGGTCTTAGTAGGATGAATATTCTTTCTCCTGTTACCATATCTAATCTTGTTTTCCTTCACTCCTTCTCCAAATCCCATATTCTTGAAGTGAATACCATAAGATTATATTGCCTGCCATGAACTTGTAACACAGTCATCTGTCAATATCCCTGATCATTCCTTGCCCTTCACTAAAGACTTCATTATCTGGCTCATCCACTAGATTTTTTTCTGCCACTATTCCTGTCACAGGAGCTTTAGTGGCACTGTAGCTAAAGCATTGGGCTGCTAACCAGAAGTTCAGCAGTTTAAACCCACTAGCTGTTCCATGGGAGAGGAGGTAGTTTGCTTCCATAGAGATTTAAAGCCTTTGAAACCAATGAGGCAGTTCTACTCTGGTCTATGAGTCAGAATTGACCCAATGGTAGTAGTTTAATATCATTACCCAGTGAAAGACAGGAAGATCCTCAATGAGATGGATTGGCACAGTGGCTGCAACAACAGGCTCAAGCATAGCAACCATTGTCAGGATGGCACAAGACTGGGCAGGGTCTCATTCTGTTGTGTATAG
The DNA here is from genome assembly GCF_000298275.1 of Orycteropus afer afer. Lineage (NCBI taxonomy): Eukaryota > Metazoa > Chordata > Mammalia > Tubulidentata > Orycteropodidae > Orycteropus > Orycteropus afer. Next base: position 625,416 of record NW_006921666.1, on the reverse strand, counting down.
GGACATTATGAGTCAGAACTGATTCAATGGTACCTGACAACCATAGCATTCTTGTCACCAAGGAGTCCTGGTGTGCAACTATTACACTCTTAGGTAGTTACTGAAAGGTTGGTGGTTTGATCTCACCCAGAATCTCCACAGGAGAAAGACGTGGTGATCTGCATCCATAAAGATTACAGTCAGGACCCTATAGGGCAGTTCTACTTTGTCACATGCAGTTGTTATGAGTCGTAATCAACTCGGTGGCATGCAACTGTACCATTATATTATGTGACTTCATTCAACCCATCCAACACTGTGACCTCTAAAAATAATTTGTTCTCTCCTCTTCCAGCTACTTTTCGCTTCCATCATATCTCAGCCACTCATTCTCAAAGTCATATTCTGGACTGTGTCAAGATCAGCATATCCTTCAAAATGATCACCACTTCTATCTTTCAAGACTACTTCTTTTAAAACTTGGATTTCAATAATTGTTTAATCTATTTAGGCTTTTATTCCTCTTTTCCTTATCATCACCTTCCTGTTACTATTTTTTTCCTTACCCTGCTAGGATCCCATAGTCCATTAATAAAATCATTTCTTTGTATGCTTTCTCAACAAATTGACCTTCACTGCTTATGTACAGTGACACCTGTAAAAATCAGAATTTGATGGGACTTCCTTGTTTTTCTGGGTCTCACAAGTTTTCCACCTCTAGCAGGGTGCAGTCTTACCACTTTTCTACCACTCTCTATTTTTATTGTTGTTGTTAGGTGCCACTGAGTCGTCTCCAACTCAGCGACCCTATGTACAACACTGCCCGGTTCTGTGCCAGCCTCATGATCCTTGCTATTCCTGAGCCCATCATTGCTGCCACTGCGTCAATGCATCTTGTTGAGGGCCTTCTCCTCTCTATCAGTGGAAAATATTTGTTTCATTTCTGTGGCACTTTGCCACTTTACACAGGTTCTGGCTTTCACAGGTTTTACTGTATTAGTTTTCTATTGTCAATAATCTGTCATAATTTGTGAAAGTAGGAAGTATTCATGCTTTTAAAGTTCAATAATTTTAAAGTAGGAACTTAGTGAAGAGCTAAAATTTAAAGTTTTCTAAGTGGCTTCTTTTCGGTGTCCATGTCAACCGAAGCACAGATGTTCCCTGTGCAGTATTCATTATTATCTTGGTTCTATAGGTCAAAATCTGGTGGTCTCTATTCTTGGGGCTCTGGGAGAAGAATTCATTTCAAGGCTCATTGAGATTGTGGGCAAGATCCATTTCTTGCCAATGAAAGGCTGTGGTCCCCGTTATATTGCTGGATGTCAGTTAGGACTAGCCTCAACATCTAGAGACTACTCCCATGTCTCTATATTTCAGTGCCAACAAGGTGCATCAAATCTTTCTCAAGCTTAAAATATTTCTGACCACCCCAGTTTGCCTCATCTCTCCCCTGTCTCTCTCTTCCATAACATCTCTCTGATTAGATCATCTGCCTTAATGCTCTGCTTTTAAGGACTCATGTGACTACCTTGCACTCAGCTACATAATGCAGGGTCATCACCTTATCTTAAACTCTGCTGATTAGTTACCTAAATTTCAAACCAAAAAGTCCACCACCATCGGGTTGATTCTCATAGCAACTCTACAGAACACAGTAGAACTGTCCCATGGTGTTTTCAAAGCTATAAATCTTTATAGAAGCAGGCTGCCTCATTTTTCTCTCAGCTGTTGGGTTTGAACCACTGGCATTCTGGTTAGCAGCCAATGCTTTAACACCACCAGAGCTCCTTTTTCAGTTACCTTGATAATATCTGCAAAATCACTTAACAGCAGGACCTACATAATTGTTTGATTGAATAGCCAGGATATAGGTGCCTCGGGGGGAATCTTTAGAATTGTGCCTACTACCACCAATGCTATTTTTACTGGAAAAACTCTAACTCTGCTTAAACCAACTCTTTATCCTTTTGCAACTGCTCCATAGCACCTAAGTGTAGTGGAAGAAAATCATGCTGTGTGCTTACTAGACTCATTCTGAACTTGTGATGACAAAAGCAGGCCTCAGCACAGCCCAACAATCATTTTACATTTCTCTAGACAATCCCTGCTTCAACTGTCCTAGATGACATTCTACATTAAAAAAAAAAAAAAAAAATCTAACTCACTGTCATCGAGTTGATTCCAACTGATAGCTATCCCTTTTGGGTTTCTGAGGTGGTAAATCTTTACAGAAGTAGATTGGCCAGTCTTCCTTCCATGGAGTGGCTGGTAGGTTTGAACTGCCAACCTTCTGGTTAGTGGTCAAATGCAAGTCTCAAAACTCTAACCCTTTTCCTACATTCTATCTTAAGATGTTGTTGTTGTTATGTGCCGTCGAGCTCTGGTAGCATAGTGCCTAAGACACTTGACTGCTAACCAGAAGGCTGGCGGTTCAAACCCACCAGCCACTCCTCGGAAGGAAGGTTGGGCAATCCTACTTCCGTAGTGATACTGCCTCGGCAACCCAAGGAGGGGTCGCTATGAGTCGGGGCCGACTCGACGGCAAACAACAACAACAACAACAACAATCTTAAGATGATGTCTTTAACTCCTATTTCAATGAGGGAAAGATTTGAAGAAATTGGAAAAGAACTGCCCTGCTTCAGTATCACCAGATCTAGCAAACTCTCTGCATCTTCTTGCATAGACTTATCCTTCCTGCTCCCATTTAACACCAAACTCCCACTGATGCCCTGAATTTTATCCTCTTTTTCATCCTTTCCCATCTGCATCCTTTCTTCCACCCAAGGATATTGCTACCATCAACACACAAAACTGCAGAAATGTCTCTCAACTTAAAATAAAAACTCTTCCCTGGATTTTGGTGTACCAAGGGTTTATGTCACCTTGGCACAACCACATGTGTTTCAGCCTTCTTACACTACACTTGCTAGAATCTGTCTGGTAATGAATACAAACCTAATGAAATTAAGGTTTCCATTCATTCAATAGTTAATAATTTTAAATAGTAACTTAGTGAAAAGGTGAATTTAAAAGTTCTTAAAGTAGCTTCTTTTGGCCGTCTACTCTGGTAGCATAGTGGCTAAGACACTTGCCTGCTACCAGACGGCTGGCGGTTCAAACCCACCAGCCACTCCTCAGAAGGAAGGTTGGGCAATCCTACTTCCGTAGTGATACTGCCTCAGAAACCCAAGGGGGGTCGCTATGAGTCGGGTTTGACTCGATGGCACATAACAACAACAACAACAACAACATAAACTGAAGGAGCTCTGGTAGCGTAGTGTCTAAGGCTCTTGACTGCTAACCAGAAGGCTGGCAGTTCAAACCCACCAGCCACTCCTTGGAAGGAAGGTTGGACAATCTACTTCCATAATGATACTGTCTCGGAAACCCAAGGAGGGGTTGCTATGTGTTGGGTCAGACTCAATGGCACATAACAACACCAACAATAACATATAAACTGATAGTCGAGATGACCCCTACGTATTCCCATCAATCTGCCTCTGCCCTTATTGTTATTGTTAGGTACTGTCAAGTCAAGTTCAACTCATAGCAAGCTCATGTGACAATGTTTTATAGGCTATAATCTTTACAGGAGTGGATCACCAGGACTTTCTCACATGGAACTACTGGGTGTGTTTGAACCCCCAACCTTTCTGTTAGCAGGCCAAGCCATTAGCTGTTGCACCATCAGGACTCCTTCGTCTTTCCTTAAACCCCATATATCCTGTAGCACTGTACCATTTTTCTGCATGTCTGTATAGCAAAACTCCCCAGAAAGTTGTCCATACTTGCTATCTCTACTTCACAGGCATTCTCTCTTCAACCTATCCCAGTTAGGTTTTGTGTCTACCATAGGAAGGAAATTCCACTTGTCAATGTCACCATGGACTTCCATCATGACAAATTCAATGAAAATTCCCAATTCTCAGAAGCATCTGGCACAGCTGATGAACCCCTTACCCTTATGACACCTTCTTTATTTATGTTCTGACCACTATACTTCTGAGTTTTCTCCTACTTCAGTGTTTGTTCTTTCTCACTTTCCTTTGCTTGTTTCTCCTTCTTCTTCTTGACATCTAAGTACTGGAGATTTTCAAGATTCAGTCTTCAACTCACTTTTATTCTTTGACTACTTTCTGTGTGTTTTAGCTCCCAATGTTTTAAACATCTTCTATATGCTCATGACTCCCAATTCTAGATTTCTAGTTCTTATCTCTCCCCTCAGCACTAAGCTCATTTACCAATTGCTTACTCAACATCTCTACTTGGTTGTCTAATAAGCCTCTTAAAATTAGCATGTCTAAAATAAAACCCATGCTTCTCTCCACTTTTTTTTTCATCTCCCCTCTGTCTGTTATTTTCTCTTCTCTGTCTTCCCCATCTTAATCAATCTAGTTGCTCAAATAAAAACAAACGCTAGGAGTCATCAATCATCCTTGAAATTGTTCACTTTTACCACACATCTCATCCATCACTTTCGCTTTGTTTTTATTATTATTATTATTTTAACTTTTTATTGTGATTTGAGTGAAATTTAAAAAAAATATATTTGTTGTGCATTCAATAGGCATCACCTTCATTTTGTAAATGTATCTTCTCTGATCACTTACCATATTCATCATCACCACCATCCTAATCCAAACCACCATCATCTTTCACCTAGATTCCCTCTTTTTGTTCTCCTATCCCACCCCACTTTTGATCCCTTGAGTCACTATTTATACAACAACCAAAATAGTATGTTTTAGACATAAATCCTATCATTGCATTCTCCAGCTCAAAACCCTCCATTATCTCCAATCAAAGAAAATAAAACCCAAATATTCTTCCATTTTCTGAAATCCTAATCATCAAGCCCTGACTTTCTCTGCCTTTTCTCTCTACCTCTCTCTCTTCTCTCTCCCTGGTCCGTCCACATTCACCAGCCTTTTCACTAAATCCCTAAGGCCCAACTGAATGTGTTTTTGTTCCCTTTGCCTGGAATACTCTTCTCCCAAATGCTCCTGTGGCTCCATCTGCTCAACTGTCACCTCTTCAGAGGTCTTCCCTGGCCACTATATTTAAATGAACAGCTTTCCCACTATTATCTTACCCAGGTTACCATTTCTTTACAGACCTTATCACTGTCTCATAATGTAATATATGTATTTGTGTAATATCTGCCTGCCAAATAAAATTAAAACTCCAAGAGAAGAAGGATTGGCATGCCTTGTTTACCTGTCAAGTCATGAGGCTCAATAACTAAGGTCAACACATAGTTATGAACAATAATACTTGTCAAATATATAAATGGCAATAATAATAGTGCTCTCATCATAGAAGTCTTGGGAGAATTAAATGTAATAATGCATGAATGTCAAAAACTGTTGGTTTTCTCTGGATATTAATTCCTCCTTTCTCACAAATAGAATCTCCTAGTTTTATCTGAGCATATAGGAGCCCAGAATAAAGATTCCATTTCCTACCCTGCTTTGCAGCTAGTGGGAGAATCTTCTGTTCTGCTTGGAAACTTCAGGCATCTGGATCCATAAACAAGCAAAGTTCAGCCCAGCACAAGCCATCAAATTGCAGCAACTTAACACCAGCTCAAACTAGAAGATATCCGAATAAACCCAAGGACACTCCAGACCTGGACGACTGAAAGGGTGCAACATTCCCCTTGTTACTCTTATACCCCATACCCACTTGGTGAATGGAGGTTCGGGCATCCGCCACTCCCACCCACCTGCTGGGCCCACAGGAACTCCATCCCACTCTGTGTGCTTGGATGGAGCCTGGGTGCCCTGCATGCCCTCCCTGATTTTTGTTTTGTTTTTCTTTTTCTTTCC
>NW_006921666.1:603961-617736 GCF_000298275.1 Orycteropus afer afer | reverse complement strand
GGTCGAAGCTGCAATGAAGGAATTGGTGAAGAACAAGGCTCCAGGAACTGACAGAATGCCCATTGAGATATTTCAACAAACGGATACCCCATTGGAGGCACTCACTCAGTTATACCAAGAGATTTGGAAGACAGCCACCTAGCCAACTGACTGGAAGAGGTCCATATTTGTACCCATTCCAAAGAAAGGTGATCCCACAGATTGTGGAAATTATAAAACAATATCATTAACATCACATACAAGTAAGCTCTTACTGAAGATAATTCAAAAACGTTTGCAGCAGCATATTGACAGAGAACTTCCAGAGGTGCAAGCTGGATTCAGAAGAGGACATGAAGAAGGGATCTCATAGCTGTTGTCAGATGGATCTTGGCTCAAGGCAAAGAATACCAGAAAGATGTTTACTTATGTTTTATTGACTATGCAAAGGCACTTGATTGTGTGGATCATGACAAACTATGGATAACATTGAGAAGAATGGGAATTCCCGAACACCTGATTGTACTCATGAGGAACCTGTACCTTGACCAGGAGGCTGTTGTTCGAAAGGAACAAGGGGACACTGCATGGTTTAAAATCAGGAAGGGAGTGTGTCAGGGTTGTATCCTTTCTCCATGCTTATTCAATCTATATACTGAGCAAATAATCCAGAAACTGGACTATATGAAGAAAAACGTGGCATCAGGATTGGAGGAAGAATCACTAACAACCTGAGATATGCAGATGATACAACTTTGCTTGCTGAAAGTGAGGATGACTTTAGGCACTTACTGATGAAGATTGAGGAACACAATCTGCAGTATGGATTACATCTCAATATAAAGAAGACAAAAATCACAACTGGACCAATAAGCAGCATCATGATAAATGGAGAAAAGATTAAGGTTGTCAAAGAATTCATGTTGCTTGGTTCTACAATCGATGCCAATGGAAGCAGCAGTCAGGACATTAGATGACATGCATCACTGGATAGGTCAGCTGCAAAGGAACTCTTTCAAGTGCTGAGGAGTAAGGATGCCTCCTTGAGGACTAAGGTGTGCCTGACACAAGCCATGATATTTCTAGTCACCTTGTATGCATGTGAGAGCTGGACAATGAATAAGGAAGACTGAAGAAGAGTTGATGCTTTTGAGTGTGGTGCTGATGAAGAATGCTGAAGGTATCATGGACTGCCAAAAGGACTAACAGATCTGTCCTGGAAGAAGTGCGGCCAAGATGCTCCTTGGAAGTGAGGATGGCCAGACTTCGTTTCACCTACTTTTGTCATGTTGTCAGAGGGGACCATTCCCTGGAGAAGGATGTCATGCTTGGTAAAGTGGAGGGTCGACAAAAGAGGGGAAGGCCTTCAACGAGATGGATTGACACAGTGGCTGCGACAATGGGCTCAAGTATAGCAAGGATCATGGAGCTGGTGCGGGACTGGGCGGTGTTTTGTTCTGCTGTGCATGGGGTCGCTATGAGTCAGAAATGACTTGATGGCACCTAACTACAACAACAAAAATTTGCAGCTAGTAATAGTCATGTGACTGAGTTCTGATAGCATGCAAAAATAAGTGCCACATACAACTTCTGGGAAGAACTCTTAAAAGAAGGAGTCTTAATTTCTCTTCTCCTTCCCTACTGACTGGAATTTGGGCATTATGGCTAGAGTTTCAGAAGCTCCAAAATTCATCTAGAAGTATGAGGTGGTCATAAGGATAGAAGCCAACTATTGTACCGTGGCTCAAGGTTGGCAACAAGTGACATAAACTACACACTCTAATAGTGTAAGATGGTTATCAATTGAATTGTTTCCCCAAAAATATATGCTGTAAATCTTAGCCTCTGTACTTGTGGCAGTAATGCCATTTGGGAATAGGGTTTTCTTTTGTACATCAATGAGGCCTCATCAATGTAGAGTGTGTCTTAAACTAATCACCTTTGAGATACAGAATAAGCAGATTACATACAGAAAAGTGAGCAGAGATGGGGAAAGATGGATGCTAAGCCTTATGGAGACCACCAAGGAACTGAGGAACAGAAGCTGAAAAGAGACAGGGGAACTTCCTCCAGAGTCAACAGAGCAGGTCTTCTCCCAGAGCTAGTGACCTGAATTTGGACTTTTAGCCTCCTAAACTGTGAAAAAATAAATTTATATTTGTTAAAGCCATTTACTTGTGGTAGTTTTTCACAAAACTAGATCTAGATAACTAAGACAAAGGGATATCGCTTTATTCAGAAGAAAAGAGACAGTGGGTGATCATATATTACTGTGGGTGCCAGTCTCCCATGGTCTGCATGGTCCCATGGTCACCCCTTATGGCCTGTGCAGAACAGACATTCCACACACACCCCAGTGGGAACAAGTGTAGAACTGAGATTGGCCACATGCCATAAGGTACACCCACATAAACAAGACACCGAGAGAGTTGCTGTTTGTTCAGAATAGGCATGAGAATACAGGACTTGGGGAGAGAGAAGCAGAGAGGGAGAGGGAGAGAGAGAGAGGGGAGAGAGGGAGAGAGGGAAAGAGGAGAAATAAAGTTAATTCTCAGCCTTTCTATCAGAGAATATTCTGGGCCCAAGAGATTTGCTTCAGTGACCCATGTGGGAGACATAGAGGCGACTTGCCTCCCATTACCAACCACAGAGGAGCACAAGATACACAATCCCTATGTTCTTGCTACCGTGTAGTGACACATCATGCCATGTAGTGACACATCGTGCCCAAACTGACTATGTTTGGACTTGTACATGGAAAATAAATTAATATCTATCTTTTCACCTCACTGTTACTAATGATATTTTTCTTTTCCTTGGAACCACATCTATTCCTAACAAATTTAACTTGTGAACTAATCAACCATGGCCCTCAATAAGCCCTCACTTAGTATCATTTTTTACTTTGTAGTATTGTTATTGTTGTGATTTTTTTTCTTTATCTTTACATTTCCTTGTTAATGTTACTGTTGCAATATGCTGTGTAATATGCCAGTGCTGAGCATAAGAACAAGAACAAGATCGAACTTTGAATTAAAGGACATTGTGGTCTGGGGAGAGCAGAAATTAAATTATAATTCAACGTGAAATGTGCTGTAATAGAGGTAATAAAAACATGGTATGGGAACACACATGAAGGACAGCATAAGTCCTCCAGAGGGAGTCAGAGGAGGATTCACTGAGTACGATATAAATTTTGAACTAAGGCATAAAGATGTACAGAAGACTATTGTGAAGACAGAGGACTGGGCAGGGCATCCCCTGCAGAGAGAAAAGCAAGAGGAATACCCACACATGATCCTCCCTACTGGGTGAGTAGAGTCTTCCCAAAGGAAGGTTTTCCTGCCTGGAAAGTCTCTTTCCTAACAAAGCCAGAAAACCAAACCAAACCAAACTCACTGCCATCGAGTCAGATCCAATTCATAGCAACCTCTCCTTGGGTTTCTGAGGTGGTATCATAGTGCCTAAGGACAAGTTGGGCATTCTATTTCCATAGTGGTACTGCCTCGGAAGCACAAGGAAGGGTCGCTGTAAGTCGGGTCCAACTTCATGGCAAATAACAACAACAACAACATCACTATGGAAGTAGATTGCCAACCTTCCTTTTGAGGAGTGGCTGATTGGTTTGAACCACCAGCCTTCTGGTTAGTAGTCAAATGTCTTAGGCACTACACTACCAGAGCTCCTTAAGAAAGCCAAGATACTGCACTTTCCTCTTCTCTCATTCAGTACTCTACTGACCTTATGTTGAAAGGCTCATTAGCTCCCAAGAGTTTGTTTAAAAAATGAGTTGATGTCTTCAAAAGCAAAGAGGTGATTTCCAGATATGGTATATACAATGAGAATTGTCAAAACAATCTCAGGTCTTGGGTGTGTGTTTACTGGGGGCTAAAGGTGGGGAAGGAAGAGAGGAGGTGACATGAGGAATGCATAAATGTGTAAAATTAGGGATGTTTTCCCAGAGAAAAATAACCATTTAAATTTTTCAGATAACAATTTTTATAGCAAGTAAAAAACAAACTGCAAGAATTCTCTATACTATCCTTTGTATTGACAAAAAAATAGGTAACTAAGATAATATTTACATTATTATTTTCAGAGCAATATATTTGTATGAATATAAAATTTCTACCCTTCCTTCACCATGAATGTTTCATAGCACTAGTTAGAGGGCATGGGAAACAACACTTAGAGGGCAAAATACAGACACACAGCTGGGAATATCCTCTTTAAGATGACTCTTCTGTTTGCAACCTCAGTGGTTTTGCTGATTCCAAACTTTGTCTTTCAGAATTAGCTCTTGATATTGCTCCTTTAATCACCTAGAAGTAAGTTGACTTTAAATTTGCTTCCCTTTAACTCTAACACTCTATTTACCATTTGCTTATAGCTTCCCTAGTACTGCCTCTTGATTTTTTTTTTTTTTGTTACCTTTTCACATTAGCAATTATTTAAGTGTAATTTTTAACATGTCTTACAGTCAATTGCATTTTTAGGCAAACATACCTCCGAATATCTATGAAAAAAAAAAAAAAGTTGACTCATAAGAAATTACTTACAGATTTAAAAATTCAAGATTGTATAATGAAACCAAAGCAAAATAAAATAAACAAACAATCAAAAACAACTGACAAAAAGCTCTGAAAGCTACATCTGTAGAAAATGATTTCTGGATATTTAGAGGAGAGGGAAAATAACATTCGCTTAATATGAATCTATTGTAATATAGCCACCAGTTCAGCTTCCCTTTGCCACACTCTAAAGCAGCAACCATTCTCATTGACCATACAATTCAAATCTTTCTTTGGAGAAACATGCAATCATCAATAATCTCATGAATTCTGAAGCATCTCATTTTATGTCCCCCAAAAGCATGATTACTTTGAATGATAAATATGGCTATGAAATGGAGTGTTTCTGGCATTCACAGATCAAATGTAACTGGGGAAGAATAACTCAAGATGCTTCTTGATGTTTTATATTTCCATGCACTAATATTTGTTTCACACCATATGTCACAGTAACACAAGACTGTGATAAAGTAGAACATTCCAGTGGTTTTCTCCTGTAACATCTGGTCTTCCAAGAAGTCCAGCACTTCAGAGACTCATGTTTAAATCCCAAAGTAAGTAGTATAATCACATGCCTTGGTGAGGGAAAGCAGGAGGAGGAGTGGGAAGTCTTTTCCATGTAATCAGATTGACATCAATGAATACTGTGATGATCTCAATGGAATTAGACAAGCAGATTTAAGTGCCCACTGCAGCCTCCCTGAAAAGCCACATGCAGCATCCATACTGAAGCAGTAAAAAGAACCAGATGTCGGCCTTTTAAATGGTGGCCATCCTTTAGGCCTGCTGACTCTGAGCTCTGTTCAGCCCTGGAGGGACCATAACTACCTGAAAATAATGGCAACAGTGTCTTTTTCTAGAGCTGGCTTGACCTGTCCTCAGAGAAAAACACCAAGACCACATTGGCTGGGCTGATGCTATTTACACACGTTAATCTCACTCATCAATAACACAAAGCTAATCCAGGGGAAAAAATGGTTTCTTATTTCTTACATCTCTGCAGAAATAGCTGCATTTGTTGTCTTCACTGGTGAAGACCTGCTCCTTATCCTTTAAGTTAGTTCAGTATGGTTCTCCACCACCACTAAGTAGAAACTACACTCTGAGATCCTAAATGGGCACTATACAAGTGTCTCTGCTTTTCTAACCATTCTTTCTAAATCTTTTCTGATTCTGCTACTTTTTCTAGACCTTTCAATTTTGATGTTTGCCAAGTATTGAGCTTAGGTCTTCTTTTTTTCTATCTAAATTCTCTTCTCAGATGATCCAAGACTCTCTCAAAGTTCCAATTACTTATTACCTATATGCAGTTGTGGGAGCTCTGGTAGCATAGTGCTTAAGGCACTTGACTGCTAACCAGAAGGCTGGCGGTTCAAACTCACCAGCCACTCCTCGGAAGGAAGGTTGGGCAATCTACTTCCATAGAGATACTGCCTCGGCAACCCAAGGAGGGGTCGCTGTGAGTCGGGGCCGACTCGACGGCACATGACAACAACAACAACAATATGCAGTCATGCTGTTTGCTCCTCTGAGTCCATTGCCTCCCCTTCCCCACCCCACTTTGTGCCCTGGGAAGCCCATCTCTATGGACTAAATCATTAGTTCTCTGGTCCTTTGGTTGGTGTTTTTGTTTGTTTGTTTTCTTTTTTCTTAATCAATGGAATGTACTGGAAGGAAATTCAATGGTGGAAGGAGAGAGAGGTGTCTCTGGGCCAGAAGTGGTTTCATTCCTTTCGCAGAGATCATTACTATTAAGTAACTCTCTCCTACAGTTATAGGTCTTAGCAGATTCCAGTAACTTCCCCTTCCCTAAAGCCTTCAAGCCTAAAAGTGATAGCCGATTTCAATTGCTATTAGTTCCAGGGTGCTTCCCTAATTGTTGCTCTGTTGCCTGAACCAAGCCAACACTTTTATAAGTAGTTCATCTCTCTTTAAATTACCTCTTTCCAATATGCTATTTCTTGTCAGAACCCTTACAACAAGCTGATCTTACCTTAATCTGTATCTCAAGTTCATCTCTCTCTTGAGTTCTAGATCCATAGTATGCATTGGGGAGCTCTGGTAGCATAGTGGCTAAGACACTTGCCTGCTAACCAGACAGCTGGCGGTTCAAACCCACCAGCCACTCCTCGGAAGGAAGGTTAGGCAATCCTACTTCCATAGTGATACTGCCTCGGAAACCCAAGGAGGGGTCGCTACGAGTCGGGTTTGACTCGACGGCACATAACAACAACAACAACAACAATATGCATTGCTGTGCCTACTGAGATGTCCATGCTGATTTGGTGGAGTTGTCTAAATATTAATATGACCAGCAGTAAATGCATCAGCAGCTCTTCCTCTTCTCTTTTATGTCCCTTTTCATAAAATTTCATTCATGCAGTTTTTCAAGTCAGAAACCTGGACGTTGCCCTTAAATTTTCTCTTTCTCTTAGGTCCCTGTGGTAGTTAAGGTTATGTGTCAACTTGGCTTTGAGTGGCTGGGCAGCTGGATGTAGTTATTTTCCATGATGAGACTGGTAATCAACTCCCTGTTGGAATCTACTGGGGCAGCTGAATAACTGTATTACACATGTGGCCTGATTCCAGTATATAAGAAGCATTGAGAAAGGTCTCTCCAGCTTTTTGGCATGCTTACACCCTGCACATAGCTGAGTCTTCTTTCAGCAGCTTGCCATGTTTCCTGCCAATCTTGGGACTGTCTCTGAACTTGAACTAGTGGCCTGCCATGTTGTTTGCTAATTGTGAGAAGGTGCCATTTTATTTGTTGATCTTGGGTTTGTCAGCCTCAGCAGCCAGCAAGCTGCCCAAATTAAGAGAAGCCTCTAGCTTCAATGGGATGCAAGCAAGAGGCAGAGCTCAACCCCCAGGTCAAGGGTTTCACCCAGCTACTAGAGCTGGGACTTTGAACTTGGACTTCTAGTCTCCAGAACTGCAAGAGAATAAACTCCTATTTGTTAAAGTCATCCACCTGTGGTATTTCTGTTAGCGCAGCACTAGATAATGGAAACAGTCCCTCATCTTATTAAATACTAAGTCTTATTAATTTATCATTACCATTATTAATATTGTTGTTGTTGTTGTGTGCCATGGAGTCAGACCTGACTCATAGAGACCCCTCCTTGGGTTTCTGAGGCAGTATCACCATGGAAGTAGATTGCCAGATCATCGTTCCAAGGAGTGACTGGTGCTTTGAACCGCCAGCCTTCTGGTTAGCAGTCAAATGCCTTAGACACTATGCTACCAGAGTTTCTATATTAATATTAAGTCTTATTATTTATTATTAACTAAAAATCTGTTGAACCCATCCACTTCTCATTCTTGCCACCTCTGTGCTAGACCAGACACCTTTCAAAGCCTATCTTGTTTGCCCTACAATCCATTTTCCATAAGGAAGCCAATAATCTTTCTAAAATGTAAATTTTATTATGTCAAAACTTCATTTGAAAATTTCAAGTGGATTTCCATTGCCTTTGGACAGAATATGGTCTTTTGTGTTCATCCACTCCCTGACCAGTACAGCATTCATTATACTTTATTATAATTTATTATTTAAATACCAGCCAGCCTCCATTTCTGTAGGATCTTGGTTTAATCTTTGGTCTCTGGCTGGCAAAAGTGGTTTGCACTTGGCTATTCACATAAAGGTTGGCATTTCAAAATGACCCTGCTGTGCCAGTGAAGAAAGCCCTGGTGACCTGCTTCAGTAAGACTGCAGCCAAGAAAACCATACACAACAGTTCAACTCTGCAACATAAAGTGTTACCAGGAGTAGGAATAGACTAAAGGACAGCTTTGTATTTATTTTGTTGTTGTTGTTATTGCCTCCATTAGAGTGAAGATAGGGCAGGAAATGTCTGTCTTGACTATTGTAGTATCTTAAATCCCTAGCAGTGTCTAAAACACACATGGTAAGTGTTCTATCGATATGTATCGAATACATGAGTGAATACCTATAATTACTGTGAAGTAAAATGATTTATATAGGATAGGTAAGTTAGATCAATCTGAAAGAGATTAGCTATTGAAGTACCAATGATATCTCATTAAAACCTGATCCCACAGCTGAGATTTCAAGGATAGCGTTTTAGTGAGACTTTATCACATCCAATATTAATTAATTAAGCACAAAAATGGAGCAAATATTCTACTAGGAAAAAATAAATAGAAAAGAATACTATGGATTATGATCCAGCTAGAATAATTTAGGGGATGGCCTCTGGGCCTCATGCAGTCACCTGCCACACTCAAGGCTGGCAGTTCAAACCCACCAGCTGTGCCCTGCCAGGTAGCCAGGCCATCTCTTTATGTTTTGAGAGCTCTGGTAGCGTAGTGCCTAAGCCACTTGACTGCAAACCAGAAGGCTCACAGTTCAAACCCACCAGCCACTTCTCAGAAGGAAGGTTGGGCAATCTACTTCTGTACTGATACTGCCTTGGAAACCCAAGGAGGGGTCACTATGAGTAGGGTCTGACTCTATGGTACATAATAACAACAACAACAAGAATAACTTAGTTTTAAAATGCTACGTGACCCTCGCATTATTTCCATACATGTTGTTGTTGTTGTTGTTATGTGCCGTCGAGTCAGACCCAACTCATAGTGACCCCTCCTTGAGTTTCCGAGGCAGTATCACTACTGAAGTAGATTGTCCCATCTTCTTTCTGAGGAGTGGCTGGTGAGTTTCATACATGAGTCCTTCAAATTATACTCATTATAGAGTCCCTATTGTCAATAGGACTTAGCACAAGGAGTTTGAGTAGGTTCCTTGTCATGTTACTTATATCATAACCACCAGGCACAGCGGTTGTTTAGATGATATTTTGAGTTTCTCTCATCATAAGACAAATCTAAGAGTTTCAACTCTCTCAACAGATCTCTTATGGGATAAAGTTGGGAAACCTGTTAAAATTTCATGGACCAGAATCAAATTTATTGGTTTATTCAGCTTTTTTTAGGGCTCCTAAGGTTGAAGTCATCCAGCTCAGGTACAACATGTGGATTTCTTGATGAATAGTGAATTCTGCAAGTTTCTGTTTGCTGTCAAACATTTTTCTTAACTCAACCATATATGTAGAGTTAGCTAGTGTTTTGGAAAACAGGGCTTCTTTACCATTTGAGGTATAATCGCTTAGCATTTCACAAATGAAATAGTCCTCTTTAATTAAATAAAGAGTGGTTATGGTGATAAGGAAGTGAATATAGTTCAAATTAAAATATATCATGAAGGATCATGTCTAGAAAAACAGTCTAATAAAACACATTAATCATGACTTTGTGCTTAGTGATATTGACAGTCTCTTCCAATCCTGATTCCTCAGGTGTCCAATCACAAACATTACATTGGTGCTTTTTTTTATGAGATGTCATCAACTTGCTGTCTTCAAATAATGGAGAGTACTTGAACATAAACATTTTTAATAGCATTTATTCTTACCAAATGCCATTTCCCTACATCCATAGCATGAATCAAAGTTTTAAATGTAGTTCGTCTTAATTATGCCATACTAAAGTAATTCTATAGCTCTAGTCAAATTCCTTGGGAGCTCTGGTAGCATAGTGCCTAAAGCATTTGACTGCTAACCAGAAGGCTGGTGGTTCAAACCCACCAGCCACTCCTCAGAAGGAAGATGGGGCAATCTACTTCCGTAGTGATACTGCCTCAGAAACCCAAGGAGGGGTCATTATGAGTCTGGTCCGACTTGACGGCACATAACAACAACAACAACAACAAAGTCAAATTCCTAATAAAGAGGAGTTAAGTAATCAGAACATACACTATCTTTAACTACTAAATCTGCCCCACACTATGGCTTACTCTCAAGTAGTGAAATAAATCCTCACACACTGGCACATTCTTGACCTATATCCTGAACTCCATTGTCACATCTGTACTTCAATTCCTTTTCCTAATATGTTATCGGAATCATCATGTTCTCACATGCAAGCCCTGGATTTCATGAATAATAGTACCCTGCATGTCGTAATCTCATACTGTATCGCCCTCCAGTCATGCAAGTTATATTCTTACTTTGGGCCATTCAGATGTCTAGACGTTACTATGACATTAGCCACGTAGCCAAAATTTCTGCAGTTCTGGAAATGGGAAATTAGATAACTATGACAGAATAACATTTATCTTTGCTACTAGGTCAAGGCTCCCTTTTCTATATCCATGGCCCCTTAGAATTTTGATTCAAACCCTCTTAGAGATATGTTGATACCATGATGGTTTCCCAATGGGCATCTCCGACCTAAGTCAGAGGCATGTATTTTGAAAAACTTAAGAGATGTTACAGAACATTTCCTCCCTCTCTGACATATTTCACAATCCTCCCCCTGTTTCAGTCTTCTCCCATCCCACAGTGATGATGAATCTTAGTACTACTGGTATTTGGAATATAAATTTGGAAGTAGTTGTCTTGGAAAAATCCCTTATCATTCTAACTTTGTTTGAGCCAGGAAAAAATTGTTTTGCAACTAAAAGATGCCTAGAAAGTCATCTAATTCATCTTTCATCTCCAGGAACTTCTTATTCTATTTTAAGATCTAAAGATTTGAAGAGGTAGGAGGAGCAGATAAGTGAAGACAAGGGAGAAGAGTAGAAGAGGAAATGTTCTAATCTAATTTTTTTTTTCTGAAATACCAGGGTGAACTTAACAAATTTTATAAGATTATCATTGTAAACATCCTCTGCACCCTGAGCTGGTATCTTTGGGTATCTTGTCCATGAGCCACAAAGTGATCATCAAAACTTTGGATCTCACAAGTATGAAATAAACTGATTTTTTTCAAGGATCTTTAAATGTTCTCAATTCTGGACATTTGAGGCTCAGAAAGTACATGCAATGAGTAAGTTGTTGTTGAGTTCTGATGTGAATTAGGAGCAAGGAGACCCTGACCCTGAGCTAAACTATTAAAGCAAGAATTAAATATCAATGACTGAGGTGAAGACTATAAGGATGTTCACCACATTTTTTAAAAAGAAACAACTTCAGTTTATTAAACATTCAAACCCCAAAATGTAATTATCCTCTAAAGAAAAAGCAAGATTATAAATAAGCACAACATTTTGAAAGATTTGAAAGAGAAGGAAAACATTCTCTAGTAGAATGAATTTTTCAAAATGTAGGTAAACTCAATGTAGTAAAAGTATGATGAACTCAAGCATTTTATGAACATATAAATAGGTTAGTGTTTTCTCTTTATTAAAATATTGAAGGTCTGCTGACATAATCCACTACAACTGCAGTTAGCCCTTTATTTTCCCCTTTGACAAGCAGAAGGTCATGTTCTTTCATGTTTTCTTGGATCGCCATTGGAATAACAATAATGCACAAGAGTGTATAAATAAATAATAAGCTACATACATATACCTTGATAGAAAGGAAACCCTACTAGTCTGCCCTTCGTTTGGTTGGTCAGTATTTCTCTAAATTTAAAAATAAAAACCACAAGGAACACAAGCAATTTCCTCCCTTCCATGTTGACTTTTAAACTAACGTGTGTATCAGGCCTGCAGGGATATTTGGGAATTGGAACTCGTTTCCAATTAGCAAAAGAAAATCAAAGATAGTTTCCAGTAGTGACTCAATTAATCCAAGTACAGCAGGGAGTACATACTAATAGAACAAGAAATTGGGAGGAAGGGGTGCCTAAAATACAATTCTCATTCTAAAGCTTGAAAACTGAGTGACCAAACACTATTCTACTTGCCTACCTGTACATCAAGTTTCTCCTTTATAAAAATCAACAGATTGAATCCAATCATTTAGCAAGTGTTCATTGCACATTTACATGCTCTGCTAATAATGTACATGGAGCAGAGCACAGAAAGGACCTAGAAACTGACAAGGCTGCTAATTGCTGGTTATGTCTTCCATTAAGTTTACACTCCTTAGGTCTTCCTTGATGCCAAGAATATTTTCATATTTGTCTTCATTCTCTGATATCTTTACGTCTCTGGATGGGGAGGTATTTTAATATTGTAGCTGAGACAGTTTGATAGAATCAATTTCAGTTTTAAATCTCCCTGGAGAGGCACTCACATCTTGTAGGTTCACCTAGGCTGTTTCCAATGAAGTCTCTTGAGTAACTATCCTCAGGCCATATGTATGCATTTTAGCTTCTAGCTGAGATTCTTCTGAGTTAATAGTTGGTTTAAATTGTTTTAAGGGAAAAAAAAAGAAAAAGAAAACAGTTCCTGGATGGCCAAACTATAATAACATCTAAATTATCCTTTGTGAGGCATGGAAGGGAGTGCCCCTCTCTCCACTCCATCTCTCACAGGTCAAACCCAGTCCTGACCAAGCATGGGGTGACGCTTTCTTCCCACACCACACCCCAAGCAGCACTCCTTAGGTAATACGGCAGCACACTCTGGGGGTAGACACAATTCATGATGACAGTGCATTTATCTTGTTTCCCCTTAACTGATAATTCAATATCTCATTTTTTGTTCACTCAAAGTACAGATTAAATTTTATAATGCACTACAGCTGTTTTGAGAGTGCACACTGGTTCCATCCACAAAAGCCATTAAAACATTATATGAATTTATCATTATTGCTATGTAAAAAGCATCATGATGTTTTTCTGTTTTTGACTCTTTGCACATTCTCTTCCCTTTAAAATGTTTTTCTCTTTTCCTCATGAATAAGGTCCAATTCTTAAGGATATAAGCCTTCTTTGGGAATCTTGCCACCACCTAGTCATGGCCACCTTCCCATAACCCATGATTTTCCTTCTGTTGTGAATACTATATTCACACCATAATATAGTATTGAGCTCTCTTGGCTGTAGCCTGTGACCTTCCTAATAGAGGAGGACAAATGGCATCATTTTGTTATCTCTAGAGTCTTCCAGCACAATACCTAGCACAGAGGTGTATTGAATTACAAATGTTTCTCAAGTTGATGTGCCTGAAGAAGGGGAAGACCCTCTATGAGATGGATTGACACAGTGGCTGCAACGATGGGCTCAGGTATAGCAAGGATCATGAGGCTGGCACGGGATCTGGCAGTGTTTCATTCTACTGTGCGTGAGGTTGCTGTGAGTCAGAGACAACTCAACAGCACCCATCAACAACAACAAGGACGTTCAGCACAAACCCTAGCATACAGACAAAAGGTTATTTTAAAACTTACCTCTTCCTAGATTAGAAGTTCTGGTGGCATAGTGCCTAAGGCATGTGACTGCTAACCAGAAGGCTGGCGGTTCAAACCC
>NW_006921666.1:598774-602466 GCF_000298275.1 Orycteropus afer afer | reverse complement strand
ATATAAACCTTTCCTTAACTTTTACAATAACAGACTAATACAATATTTGTCCTTTTGTGACTGACTTATTTCATTCAGCATAATGTCCTCCAAACAATGTATTTTTTTAATACATAAAAAATCAAATATGGAATGATGACTGATGAATGCCCACAGCTAGGCAGATGCGTGAGCATTGTGGATTGATCAATAGCTGTAAAATTAATCAAATAAAGATGATAGTTGGAGTTAAGAAGGGGAAAGAAGGTTAGAGCAGATATGGGGTGAGTTTAGGATACTAATAATTGAATCCTTCCAGAGACTAAAACCACTAATAAGAGCTAGATCAAGGGGGAAAAAAAAATGTTCCTAATGGGAAGATGTTGATTGTGGATCTAAGGAGTATTAGATCGTTAGCAATATCAATAGTTTCTCCATTCATCATGATGTTTATTGGTACAGTTGTGAGGAGTTTCATTTTCTTTATGTTCAAGTGTAATTCATACCCAAGTCTGCAGTCTTTGATCTTTGTCAGTAAGTGCTTCAAATCCTCTCTACTTTCAGCAAGCAAGGTTGTGTCATCTGTATATCACAGAATGTTAATGAGTCTACCTCCAATCTTGATATCATGTTCTTCTTGATATAGTCTACCTTCGCGCATTATTTGCTCAGCATACAGATTGAACAATGGTGAAAGGATACAATCTGACACACACTTTTCCTGATTTTAAACCATGCAGTATCCCCTTGTTCTGTTCTAATGACAGCCTCTTAGTATATGTACAGATTCCTCATGAGCACAATTAAGTGTTCTGGAATTCTTATTCTTCACAATATTATTCATAATTTGTTATGAGCCACACAGTAAAATGCCTTAGAAAATAAAACACAAGTAAACATCTTGCCTACTAAATAAAACACTGGTAAATGTCTTTATGATGGTCTCTGGTTTCAGCCATGATCCACATGACATAAGCAATGAAAACCCTCATTTCTTTTCTGATTCCAGCTTGATTTCTGGTAGTTCCTGTTTGGTGCACTGCTGCAACTGTTTTTGAATTATCTTCTCAAAATTGTACTTGGATGTGATATTAATGACATTGTTTGATGATTTCCATATTCTGTTGGATCACCTTTCTTTGGAATGAGCACACATATGGATCTCTTCCATTCAGTTGGCCAGGTAGCTGTCTTCCAAATTTCTTGAACTACATGAGGGATCATTTCCAGCATTGCTTCCATTGGCTAAACCATCTCAATTAGTATTCCATCAATTCCTGGAGTCTTGTTTTTCCACTAATTCCTTCAGTGCAGCTTGGACTTCTTCCTTCACTACTATTGGTTATTGATCATATGCTGCATCTTGAAATGGTTGAACATCAATGAATTCTTTCGGGTACAGTGGCTGTGTAGTCCTCCCATCTGCATTTGATGCTTCCTGCATCAATAGAATTCTTCACGATAGCTACTCAAGGCTTAAATCTTTTCTTCAGTTCTTTCAGCTTGAGAAATGCATGTTCTTCCCCTTTGGTTTTCTAACTCCAGGTTTTTGCACATTTCATTATAATATTTTACTTTGTCTTCTTAAGCCACTCATTGAAATTTGTTCAGCTCTTTTACATTATTATTTCTTCTTTTCATTTAGGTCTTTTACATTCAAGAGCAAGTTTCAAAGTCTATTCTGATATTAATTTTAGTCTTGTTTCCTTTTCTCTCCTGTCTTTTGAATGACCTTTTGCTTTCTTCATGTATGATGTTCTTGATGTCATCCCACAAATCATCTGTTCTTCAGTCATTGGTGTTCATCAAACCTGTTCTTTAGATGATCTCTAAATCCAGGTGGAATTTACTCAAAGTCATAATTTAGCTTTCATGGGCATGTTTTAGTTTTCTTCAACTTCGACTCAGACTTGCTTATGAGCAATTGATGATCTGTTATAAAGTTGGTCCCTGGCCTTGTTTTGCCTCATCATATTGAGCTTCTCTATTATCTCTTTTCACAATGCAGTATCTTTGTTTCTTGTATATTCCATCTGATGATGTCCAAGTATATAGTTGTCATTTTGCTGTTGAAAGGGGAATTTGGACTTGCAATATTCCATCATGATATCTAGCATGGTTTCTATCACCAAGGCCATATTTTCCAACTACTCATCTTTCTTTTTTGTTTCCAACTTTTACATTTTAATTCCCAGTAATTTTCAGTGTATCTTGATTGCATATTTGATCAATTTCAGACTACATGAGTTGGTAAAAATTTTCATTTGCTTCATGTTTGGCACTAGGGGTTGATATGTAAATGTGAACAATCATTGTATTAACTGGTTATCCTTGTAGACTTATGGATATTATACTATTACTGACAGTGTTGTGCTTCAGGATAGATCTTGGAACGTCTTTTTGATGATTGAACATGATACCATTCCTCTTTAACTTGTCATCCTCAACATAGCTGACCATTTTGACCATCTAATTTTTCAATACAAAATGGCCAATACCAATCCATTTCAGTTCACTAATACCAAGGATATCAATTTTTATGCATTCCATTTCATTTTTGACATCTTCCAATTTTCCTAGATTCATGCTCTGTACATTCCACTTTCCAATTATTAATGGTCCATGGAATCAGCAGCCAAGAAATAAAATAACATGTTGCATTGGTATAATCTGCTGCATATGATCTCTTTAAAATGTTAAAAAGCAAAGATGTTACTTTGAGGACTAAAGTACACCTAACTCAAGCCATGGTATTTTCAATTGTCTCATATGCATGCAAAAGTTGCACAATGAATAAGGAAGACTAAAGAATTGATGCCTTTGAATTATGGTGTTGATAAAGAATATGGAATATATCATGGACTGCCAGAAGAATGAACATATCTGTCTTGGAAGAAGTACAACTAGAATGCTTCTTAGAAGTGAGGATGTTAAGACTTTGTCTTATATACTTTGGACATGTTATCAGCAGGGAGGAGTACCTGGAGAAAGACATCGTGCTTAGGAGAGTAGAGGGTCAGCAAAAAAGAAGGAAACCCTCAACTGATGTATTGACATAGTGGTTGCAACAATGGGCTCAAACATGGCAATAATTATGAGGATGGCACAAGACCAGGCAGTGTTTCATTATCTTGTATATATGGTTGCTATGAGTCAGAACTGACTTGACAGCATCTAACAACAGCCACATGGGAAGATGTTGTCAAAGAAATAGGGACTATGATTCTATATATTATATTATTGTTGTTAGTTGCCATCAAGCCACAGCAATTCTGACTTATGGTGGCTCTCAAGTTAAAACTTTGGTTACTGATGAAAAATGTTTGTTATTCCTTTGAGAATCTGAAAACCAATCTTCAGTTATCTCACTCCAGGGAACAGAAGAGACTAGAAGTACAGGTCTACAATAGGCAGTTTTCTAAGGAAAATGACATGTTGCTTTGACATGGCACTGAATTGAAGATATGGGACATCACAAACTCCATCCATGAAAGCTACCTAAGAACCAGGGAAAAACGAGCCTGGAAAATCCCTTTCCCACAAAAGAGGTGTCTTCGTTTCCAAGTGGCTTGGCTTCTTTTTCAATATTGGCTCATTGCTTATTAGAACAGATAATTATTTGAGGGGGTTCTATAGCTTACTAGGAGCTCTGCTAGCATAGTGGCTAAAGCACTTGACTGCTAACCAGAAAGCTGGTGGTTCAAACCCACCAG
>NW_006921666.1:585614-598674 GCF_000298275.1 Orycteropus afer afer | reverse complement strand
TACTTCCGTAGTGATACTGCCTCGGAAACCCAAGGAGGGGTCGCTATGAGTCGGGGCCGACTCGACGGCACATAACAACAACAACAACATAGCTTACTAGCACCCAGCCCAGAAGTTTTGACAATTTCTGGCATGCTTTTTCATGTCATCAAAGCACCCAGATATCAGAGTGTTTGTATAGCACTAACTAGAGACCAGCTTCCTTATCCTCATGTCTATGAGTTCTTAAGAATTTGAAGCCACCTAGGGGAAGCGCCAGCCAATATACTGCATAATGCAACTAGCCGTGATTACCAACAGAGCCCTAACACCAGTCTATATTTTGTTGAGAGAAATTAAAAAAACAAATAAATAAACAACAAAAAATCTTACTCAGTTATGAAATCTTATTTCCCACTCAATTGTTGCCAGCCCCAAACTGCAGTTTTGTGGACCCAAGCTATCATGGAAGGAAGATGGGGCAATCTACTTCCATAAAGACTTACATCCTCAGAAACCCAATGGGGGTCACAATGAGTCAGAATCAACTTGATGGCAGTGAGTATCAGTAACACACACACACACAGAGAATTCAGTTATAGCTCAGGAACTGCGTGATTTAGCACTGAGTCCCAGCTAATAACTAGAAATGTTTTTCTTTCTTCTTCTTCTTCCACTTGGTTGACAGATATAACAGGCTGACTGGGTCTGCAATCAGCTCCATCAGAATGCATGGATAAAAGAGCAAAAAGCAGAACGATTTTAGTGTCTAGCCAGCAGAGAATCTCTGGGGAAATCTGCAGAATTGGAAAACACGTTTCAGTATTACTGCAATATACTACCTTTCATCAATGCTCCTTAAAGTGATTGAAACATGTTAATTAAGTTTCCATCCAGACCTATGGGATTGGGATTGTGAAGTACAATTCAAGAAGGCTTTAGGAAGATAACAAAGAGACTGTTACCCAGACCAGTGCTGACAATTAATCATTCATTATATCACTATATATATGTATATTTCCCCCCACACACACATACACACTCCTCGGAAGGAAGATTGGGCAATCTACTTCAGTAGTGATATTGCCTCGGAAACTCAAGGAGGGTTTACTATGAGTCAGATCCAACTCGACGGCAGTGAGTTTGGTTTTGGTTTTATAGTCTGTGTGGTCAGAGAGAACTGTCAAGCCGATCCTATGTCATGCTACCTGCTCCACTCTCTAAAATTTGAAGAATATCATAAAGCTTGTGGAGGAACTTCAAGGAGATGAAATAGCAGGGGGAAAACATTTATACATATATATATATATATATATATATATATATATATATATATATGAAAACTGGGAGGGATATTCTGGTGGGAGTCACTCATGACCTCTGTCTTAGTGACTTGGGGCTGTCATAATAAAATATCACAAACTGGGTGACACTAAGACATTTATTTTCTCAAGATTTGGAGACTAGAAGTCCAAATCACCGTTGTTGGCCAGGCCATGTTCTCTCTCTCTAGACTCTAGGGAAAGATTCTTCTTGTCTATTCTACCTTCTGGTAGCCCCAAATATTCCTTTGCTTGTAGAGATATATATCTTCATGTGGCCATTCTTCCTCTCTCCTCCTCTTTTATAAAGAGGTACTCAGACTGGTTTAGGGCCCACCCTGCTCTAGTATGATCTCATGGCTTTTCTTTATTGGTATTAGTTGTTGTTGTTGTTGTTGTTATGTGCTGTCGAGTCAAACCCGACTCATAGCGACCCCGTCTTGGATTTCTGAGGCAGTAGCACTACGGAAGTAGGATTGCCCAACCTTCCTTCCAAGGAGTGGCTGGTGGGTT
Source organism: Orycteropus afer afer (assembly GCF_000298275.1). Classification (NCBI taxonomy): domain Eukaryota; kingdom Metazoa; phylum Chordata; class Mammalia; order Tubulidentata; family Orycteropodidae; genus Orycteropus; species Orycteropus afer. The sequence continues at coordinate 596,860 of NW_006921666.1, read as the reverse complement.
TGAACCTCCAGCTGTCTGGTTAGGAGGCAAGTGTCTTAGCCACTATGCTACCAGAGCTCCCAATTGGTATTAGTAGGTCCCTCCAATCTCTGTCTACTTTTTTAATCTCTTTTATATTTCAAAAGAGATTGACTCAAGACACAACCTAATCTTGTAGATTGCATCCTGCCTCAATAACATCATAGAGATTAGGATTTACAACACAGAATAACTACTCAGACCACAAATGGAGAATAAATACATAATACTGAGAATCATGGCCTAGACAAGTATACAGATATTTTTGGGTGGGTACAATTCAACTCTAACAGTAAGTAACATAAGTAATATATTGATCAGCTTATATAGAGCAACAAAAGACAAAATCACCCAGATTAAGAAAGTAAAGATTCCTAGCTTCTTTTAAAAAGCATAGATACTCCAAAGTAAAATTGCTAGAGGAAGAAATGGAAAGTGTCAATCAGGCACTCTGAAACAATGTGTATTGCTAAGACAACAAGCGATGAAGCATCCCAGAGAACTTACGCACAAACCATGTTTCTATAGTGCGGCAAACTGCTGGTGCTATGCACCAATTTTTCCAGGTCTTCTACTTCTAACCTTCTTTCTGCCTCCTTATAGGTAGGTGTGACCATGTTACTTGGTTTGACCAAACCAAAATTAGAAAAGGATATATGGCATATCCAGGAGGAAGCCTTTAAGAGCCAGTACACAAAATTCCAGTCTATTCTTCCCCTTCCACGGGGCCATCAGTATATAAAATGCATCAAGAAACCCAGACATGGCTGCCTTAGAGTCAAGAGGAAAGTAAATGTTGTAGTTGAATGAATCTTAGAAATATTGACAACATGGGAGCAGTTAAATTTCCTCTATATTTTTTTTATTTAAAATTTCTGTGTGTGAACATGAGACATAAAATGGGTGAATGGAATTTGATGAAAGGAAAGAATGGATATGGGTAGTTCTTGTAATCAGTGCCTTTCATAGAAGAAAATACATCTTTTTTTCCTCTATCTTTTTCTCTGAAATTGCATGTCACATTCAATGATTCTTTACTTGAAAGGGAAGGGATGTTATTGTCAAAAAGTCATACAAAGACAGGATGAACAAGTAAAAAAATGTAAAGCAAATGAAAAACTAGAAATTAACTCAATTATTTTTATTTATGAAAGTGATAATTTTTTATCAATGTGTGTTAGGTGATCCAAATGTGAAAAACTAAAGACTTAAACTTCAACTGAAATAAAAGTCTATTTCCATATGAACAGCTCAATACTTGGAGTACTGCTTATACAATATCTCCCTGCATTAGGCATGGTATCAGGGAAGACCAGATTCAGCTGTGAGTTGCAAACATGCTCAATAACAGTGGCTTCCAATTTGTGCTCCTCAGACACAAGTGAATTGTAGAAATAAGTATTTCAGAGCTGTAGAGCAACACCATGTTTATTAGATTTGGCTTCTTATCATTCATTTTACTACCATTGCAACATGTAACTTCAACTCTATGGTTGAAAATGGCTCCTTGAACATTATCATGTCTAAAATTTAGCAGCAGAATGGGAAAAAAAATTGTGAAAGGCCTCAGCCCCACCTTTTAAGAACACTTCCTAGACACTGCATGAGGTACGTCTCACTGAACAGAAATTAGTTACTTGGTCATATCTAGCTTCAAGGATTGTTGGGAAATGTAGTCATTATTCTGCATGGTCATTTGTCCAGTTAATGTACAGAGATTCTACTAACAAAGGAGGAAAGGGTGAATATTAGATTCTATATAGTAGTGATCTGTCATTTATGATTGCCAAAATGTTTTGAACATGCTATTTGTGCTTTTTATAGTTTCCATCATTGCAAATTCCTAATGAGAGTGGTAGAGAGGTACTGAATGAGGCTGGAGATATGTTAGGGGACAGGGCTGATTGTGAAGGACTTCATACATTATGCCAAAGAGTTTGGATTTTGTAGGTATGGGATTTAGGTTTAACCGGAAATTAGGCTCCATAAACACCAGTTGCTACTGAGTTGATTCTAACTCATGACAATATCATGTGTGTCAGATTAGAATTGTGTTTCTTGGAGTTTTCAGTAACTGATTTTTTGGAAGTAAATTGCCAGGTCTTTTTTCCAAGGAGTTTCTGGATGGATTTAAGCCTCTAGTCTTTTAGTTAGCAGCCAAGCATGTTAACCTTTTGTACCACCTGGGACCCTTAGGCTCAATTAAAAAAAAAACCAAAAAAAAAAAAAACTCACTGTGGTGGAGTCAGATCCGACGCATAGTGACCCTTCCTTGGGTTTCTGAGGTGGTATCTCTATGGAAATAGATTGTCCACCTTCCTTCTGAGGAGTGGATGGTGGGTTTGAACCTCCAGACTTCTGACTTCTGGTTAGCAGAAGTCTTAGACACTATGCCACCAGATCTTCCTTAGGCTCAACAGACAGGCTCAATTAACAAGATGATGGCTGGCTAGATAGGGATGTAGATAACAGAGATATATTGCTCAATAGATAATAGATAATAGATAGATAGATAGACAGATAGATAGATAGAGATGTCACCCTTTTACATATTATCTATGTGTAAATCTATTTCAACATGGATAATAGAGGGGATAAAATAAATGCCATTAAGGAGTTTACAATATTGCAGAGAAATACGCCTGTAAATAAAATCCATAGCAAAGTAGTAAACGTTTATAGCATCCCATGATTTAAAGAGCAGTCATACATAAACGATTGAGTAAATGATTGAAACAAAAGAATAAAATCTTCAAAGGAAGGGTATTTTAGAAAAATGAGTAGTTTGTTTTGACTGAAATGGGAGTGCATATAGGAAAATAGCATGTAAGGCCTAATAAAATAAATTGAGACTATATTGAGGTATATATTGAATACAGGATTCTCTCTACTTCAAAGTTTAAAAAATAAGAAGCATAAGACCAGGATTCCTTTGTACATCTATTCAGGTTTGCTTTACACTCAACAAACCTTGTCTAAACCAGATACTGTACTGAGGATTCCAAGTCTCAAAGGATCCACTCATATCTTCAGGCATATAAATCCCATTGTTGATAATCAATTCATTAAGGTCAACACTGTGGTCTAATAGAAAACTATTACCTTATTGTTCTGCCCATTGCAATAGCTCCCAAGAAGAGATATGAGATGTTTGCAGTATGTCTCCAAATACGTTTATTGTTTTGTTATCTATTACTGTGTAACAAATCACTCTAAGAGTTACTGGGCTTAAAACAACAGCAACCTATTGTTTATCAAAATTTTGTGGGTTCTTCTGATTTATATGGTATTGGCTAAGATGATGGGAAGACTGGAGTTCCAAAATGGCCTCAATTATATTACTGGCAGTTGGTACTGACTGATAACTGGGAACTCAGGTAGGATTGTCATCCAGTGACCTCAATTCTCTTTCATTTAGAGCTCTGTGGAATTGCTTGGGTTTCCTTACAACATGGCAGTAAGGATCTAAGAAAAAGTGTTCCAAGTACCAAAGATGGAAGCCACAAATCTCTTAAGGTTTAGCTCTAGAAGTTATAAAGTATAACATCTGCCATACTCTTTTGGTCAGAACAGGTCATAGTGGCATTACAAATTCAAGGAAATGGGAAATATACTCCAAGTGTTAATAGGGCAGTGGTGCAATAATATTGTAAAGAAATGTGTGGGATGGGAGATATTGTTGTAATAATATTTGGGGACACAATTAGCCAGTGATCATGCCTTCTGTCATGCAATTCATAGTCTTTCCACAAGAAAAATATTCTCACCTCATTCCCCAAAAATTTCATCCCATTCTAACACCAGACTCACACTCAAGATCCAGGATTCTATCATCTAAATTAGATTTAGTTGAGGAGGGGTTTTCTTGGGTGCAGAGACCTATGAAATGTATAGCTTACTTCTACATTCAAGATATAGTGGGGAGATGGAGATAGTATAACTATAATAGACATTTTCATTTAAAAAGGGAGACAGGCCCCACTCAAGAGGCAGGAAAGGGAAGAAACGTGGAGGACGACAAAGCAGCATGTTCCAGGTAGGATCCAGGTGTGGGGGGGTTTCGAACAGCTAAGGGAGATGGACTTGTCTGTCAGTTTGTCATACTATGGTGGCTTACATGTTGCTGTGAGGCTGTGCCACTCATGTTTCAAATGCCAGCAGGGTTGCACATGGTGCACAGGTTTCAACACAGCTTACAGACTGAGCCAGACTAGGAAAAGGAAGACACCATCCACTTCTCAAATAATTGGCCAGGGAAAAGTTTATGAATAGCAGGAAACACTGTCTGATACATTACTGGGAAAACTTATGAATAGCCCTGAAACATTGTCTGATACAATGCAGCAAAACCAGCCCCTTAGGTTGGAAGGCACTCAAAATATGAGTGGGAAAGAGTTGCATCATCAGAGTAGAACCAACCTTCATGATATGGATAAAGTAAAGCTTTTGGGACCACCATTGCTGACGTGACATGACTCAATTTGAGGAGAACATCTGCAAACATCCATTAATAATCAGAACATGGAATGTACAAAGTATGAACCTATTGATATCCTAAGCATTAATGAGCTGAAATGGACTGGTTTTGGCAATTTTGAATCAGACAACCCTATGATCTACTTTGTTGGGAATGACAATTTGAAAAGGTATGGCATGGCATTCCTCATGGCAAAGGATGTTCCAAGATCTGTCCTGAAGTACAATTCTGTCAGTGATTGGATAATATATGTCTCAAAGGAAGACCAGTTAATATGACTATTATTAAAATTTATGCACCAACCACCAAAGCCAAAGGCGAGAAATTGAAGATTGTTATCAACTTCTGCAGTCTGAAATTGACTGAACATGCACTCAAGATGTGCTATTATCACTGGTGACTGGATTGCAAAAGTTGGAAACAAAGAAGAATCACCGGCAGTTGGAAAATTTGGCATTGGTGACAGAAACAATGCTGGAGATCATGTGATAGAATTTTGCAAGACCAACAACTTATTCATTGCAAATACCTTCTTTCAACAACAAAAATGGTAGCTATACACATGGACTTCTCCAGATGGAGCACGCAGGAATCAGATTCACTACATCTCTGGAAAAAAGGCTATGGAGAAGCTCAATATCTTTAGCCAAAACAAGGCCAGGAGCTGATTGTGGAACAGACCACCAACTGCTCATATGCAAGTTCAACTTGAAGTTCAATACAATTAAAACAAGTTCACAAGAGCCAAAACATGACCTTGAATATATCCCTCCTGAATTTAGGAGCTCTGGTGGCATAGTGTTTAAGGCATTTGACTGCTAACCAGAAGGCTGACAGTTCAAACCCACCAGCCACTCCTTGAGAGGAAGCCTGGACAATCTACTTCTGTAGTGATGCTGCCTCAGAAACCCAAGGAGGGGTTGCTATGAGTTGGATCCAACTCCACAACACTGGTTGTGCTTGCATTTTGAATTTAGAGACCATTTAAAGAAAAGGCTTGATGCATTGAACACCAATGACCCAAAACCAGAAGAATTGTGGAATGACATCAAGAATATCATCAATGAAGAAAGCAAGAGGTCATTAAAAAGATGAGAAAGGAAGAAAAGGCCAAAATGGATGTCAGAAGAGACTCTGAAACTTCCCCTTGGGTGAAGAGTATCTAAAGCAAATGGAAGAAATGACAAGATAAAAAAGCTGAACAGAAGATTTCAAAGAGCAGCTCGTGCAGACAAAGACAATTACTATAATGAAATGTGCAAAGACCTGGATTTACAAAACCAAAAGAAAAGAACACTCTGGGATTTCTGAAGCTGAAAGAGTTGAGGGAAAAAAATTAAGCCTCAAATTGCAATATTGAAAGATTTTATGGGCAAAATATTGAATGATGCAGGAAGCATCAAAAGAAGATGGAAGGAATACACAGAGTCACTGTACTAAAAAGATCTGGTTAATCTTCATCCACTTCAGGTGATGGCATATGTTCAAGAACCAATGATATTAAAGGAAGAAGTTGAAGTTGCATGGAAGGAATTGGCAAAGAACAAGGCTCCAGGAATTGACACAATACCCATTTAGGTATTTCAACAAACAGATACCCCACTGCAAGCACTCACTCAGCTGTGCCAAGAGATTTGGAAGACAGCTACCTGGCCAACTGAGTGGAAGAGATCCATATTTGTACCCATTCCACAGAATGTGGAAATTATCAGACAATATCATTAATATTGCATGCAAGTAAAATCTTACTGAAGATAATTCAAAAATGGTTGCATGTCGACAGAGAACTCCCAAAAGTGCAAGCTGGATTCAGAAGAGGACATGGAACAAGGGGTATCATTGCTGATGTCAGATGGATCTTGGCTCAAAGCAAAGAATACCAGAAAGATGTTTACTTGTGCTTTATTGATTATGCAAAAGTGTTTTATTGTGTGGATCATAGCAAATTGTGAATAACATTGAGAAGAATGGGAATTCCAGAACACTTAATTATAGTCATTAGGAACCTGTACATAGGAGGCTATCATTCAAACAGAACAAGGGGACATTGCATGGTTTAAAATCAAGAAGGGAGTGTGTCAGGGTTGTGTCCTTATTCAATCTATGTGCTGAGCAGATAATACAAGAAGCTGGACTATATGAAGAAGAATGTGGCATTAAGATTGGACGAAGAATCATTAACAACCTGCAATACACTGACAACAGAACTTTGCTTGCTGAAAATGAGGATGACTTGAAGTGCTTACTGAAGATTGAAGAATACAGTCTGCAGTATGGATTACATCTCAATATAAACAAAATAAAAATCTTCACAACTGGACCTATAAGCAGCATCTCAATAAATGGAGAAAAGATTGAAGTCATCAAATATTTCACATTGTTTGCTCCTACAATTGACACCAATGGAATCAGCAGACAGGACATCAGATGACGTATAGCTCTGGGTGAGTCAGCTGCACAGGACCTCTTTCAAGTACTGAAGAGCAAAGATGTCTCCTTGAGGACTAAGGTGCGCCTGACACAAGCCATGGTATTTTCAATCACCTTTTATGGATGTGAGAGCTGGACAATGAATAAGGCAGACCGAAGAAGAGTTGATGCTTTTGAGTTGTTGTGCTGGTGAAGAACGCTGAAAGTACCATGAATTTCTAAAAGAACTAACAAATCTGTCCTGGAGGAAGTGCAGCTGGAATGCTTCTTAGAAGCGAGAATGGCCAGACTTCATTTCACCTACTTTGGTCATGTAGTCAGAAAGGACCATTCCCTGGAGAAGAATATCATGTTTGGTAAGTTGTAGAGTGGAAGAAAGAGGGGAAGGCCCTCAAGGAGATGGATTGACACAGTGGCTGCAGCGATGGGCTTGAGTATAGCAAGGATCATGCAGCTAGAGTGGGACAGGAGGTCATTCTGCTGTATATAGGGCCGCTAGGAGTCAGAGACGACTCGACTGCACCTAACAACAACAATGTTCAAAAAAAAAACAATATGTGGGCCTTGCAAAAGGGGGAATACTTAGGAATCACTAGTATATAGAAATCCTGATATCTAGCAGGGCATATGTTGTCAGTTCTTCCTATTTTTGCATAGATATGTGCATGGATTGGGGCCTAGTTCTGGTTCCTGGAAATTATATTCCTTGGTTTTCGGCCCTACTCTTTGGAATCTAGGTTCTTCCCACTTAGTCATCTTTTCTTTGTCTTAAGAAATAGCCTATATTTTCATCCATGTAGCTTTCTTGTTCTGCTTCTTGCCCCTATAATATTCGTGCCCCAGAAGACTTTATTCAATTTGAACTATCCTTGTCCATTTTAAGCTAAACTGGCAGTGCTTCCTCTAACCATTCTCTTACAACCTGTATAGGTTTCCCATAACTCTTATCATGGCTAGCATCCTTGGCCACAATCCACATACACATCTCTGTGAAAGATAGGCTCCTTCAATCCTGAGGTGATGATTAGGATGCTATGATACACTATCCTCACATTTGTGCAAGTCTCTACCCCTTTCCACAGTGGAAAGGGTCTATAAAGCATACTCACAAGATTTTGGGAAGTTTTACTGAGCTGAGAGTCTAGGAGGCATAGGCTTCATTCTTTTTAAGTTATTAACAAAGAGTCTTATAGACACATCCTTGAATTGATCTTGATCTGAAATGTTATAATACGAGCATCACTCTGGGTGTGATCTTTCTCCATAGCTATTTCTTACTTTGCCAACTTTTTGCCATCTGGTGAGGCTTGGAATGAGAGTTTTATTATCCAACCTTGAAACTTCTAGGTTGGAAAATTTTCCTCTAAATTCTGGTTGAAATCTAAATGGCTTTTTTTTTTTTTCCTTGCAGCGGGGGGAGGGTCTTTCTCTTTCACTTTATTATTAGCAGTTAAAAGAAGCCAACTAACATATTCAACCTTCTGCCAAGAAATCATTGCTGCTTAATCCATAACTTTCTTATTTACATTTCCTGTCAGCCATGTTACTATAAGTAACAATGTTATCAAACATTTCATCCCCACATGTACTGGTTGCCTTTCCTCCAGACTCTAATATTAATTTCCTCTTGCTTATCATCCTCCACTACAGGAGGATTGTTGACTGAATCTCAAAGTCAGTGCCATGTGCTTTAAGTTTATCTTATGGTAAAGTACTCCATCTCAATAGTACTCCAAACTTTAGCTGCTTAAAACAATAAAACTTCATTACATCTGAGGATTGTCAATGGACTGGGTGATTCTTCCGCTTCCTAAAGTGTTAGCTGAAGTGCCAGGAAGACTGGAAACCCAAATGGCTTCACTCTGGCTTCAGCTGGCAGCTTGTGCTAGTCGCAACTATCAGTTGGCAGTCTTGGTTATTTTTCACATGGGATAACTACTTAGATGTGAGGACTACTTAGATGATAGGGATAAGAGAATCAAAGATGACTCTTGAGAGCCTGAGGTTGGGAAATCAGAAGGGAGGTTTGGTGATAAATTTTGTTTAGTTTGAGAAACTAACCAGATATACAGCTGCTATTCAGCCACCAGAGTAAAGACAGACAAGGTCTACGCATTTGTTCAAAGTTTTATGAGCACCTACTATATATCTGGTATGGAGTAGCTGAGTAAGAAATGATATCCATAACTCCAAGGAGCTAATATTCAACTAGAGACACACTCCTACAGGCAAATGATTACATTTTGATATTCCTTCAATAAAAGTAAATATATAACTAGGCACAAGGGAATAAAGAACCAGAAAAGATGACAGTGGGGGAAATTAACTACATATGAGCTGCCACTACACAAAGATATGAGTAAGATTAGAAAGAAAAGAAGAAAACAGCCATGGACACACATTAGGAAGAGAATCTAAAGAAGTAGATGTGAGAAAGTCCAAGAAATTAGAAAGAGAATCAGTCGCACAAGTGAAGAGAAAAATCTCAAGAAAGTTACTCCAAACCTGGAAGAACCAGAGGGAGCTTACTAGAATGGGGAGTGGAAGAGAGACTTAAGGAGCAATTGATTCAGAGCAGTCAAAGAAGATGGAGACCAGAAACAGATTGTTTTATTGAGCTTCAAATCAGTTCCTTTCTTTTTCTCTTTATATGGTAGTCAGATAAACTATGATAATTCAATCTTTCAAAGACATTAAAATGACTTCCAGACAAACAAGTATATTGGTTATATTGCTGTATCATAATGACTCATATCCCAGAAAAGGATAAATGAACTATAAGCTGAATGAGAAAGAAACACTTAGCAAAGATAATTAAGTTGGCTAGGCTTAATTGGGGGTTCAGAAACTCCAAGATTTGGAATGAAAGTGGTAGAGGATGAGCTGATTTCCAAATGCAGAGAAATAACTTCAGGTTAAAACCTGAGTCAGACAAAGATTATAGTATCTGAGCTGTCCCTTTTCAACGTCTTGCTCTGTTTGAAGAAAAGATTCATCATAAAAATAGAAATAGCTGGATGTTTAGAAAGCACAGGACGACTATTTAAGATATTTTTTCTTTAAAAAGCCATTTAACCAAAACTGAAAAGCACCAACAACAAGATGTTAAAATGGGGCTTTTCCATCCCAGTTTCAGCTAAGAATCCAAAGACTGAAGACAAAATGATAGGTGCCAACTACTTACACATTCAAAATGAGAAGTCAAGCTATATATGCAGGCCTTACAAAAGAAGGATTCTGGAAACTTGCTCTTGCAATCCTTGGCATAATTCTTGCCTTGAGGATATTTAAGGGGTTGGAGAGGCCAAGAAAAAGGATAATTTTTAGAAAGAGTTACTGAAATGCTATGGCATTCAGCAGAAGTTCCCACTCAAACATGTACACCCATTCACCACACACAAGGAGAAAGGCAGACTTACCCCTTATCTCAAGCCAAGTCAGTGAAGATGAAGAAAACTTCAGAAAGCTTGACCTTTGTACCTGGAAGTGTGTAAAATACAGGCTGATGGCATAATGTTATTAAGAAAAACACAAATGTGGTGGCTGAAGAAGTGCCTAAGGATATCAGATACAGAAAGGACTGAGTTGGCAAGTAGGTACATTCACACTATGCTGTCTAAGGATTGACTGTTGGACTCAAATTTGGATCCATCCTGGATATTACCAAGAAGGGCTGCCTAGAGAAGAGACAGGAACTCAACAGAAGAGATAGACCATTAGCTGCCCAGGGTCTGAGGAGAAAATATAAACAGATACTTAGAAGACATAGGTTACCTTAGCCTCATGAAATGTGACAGGAGGTCCCTAGTAGGGAAATCTTTGAGCAACACATAAAATTTCCTCAAGAGAGAATGAATCAGTTTTATACAAATAAAAAGAGGGAAAAGACTGTGTAGTTACAGAACTTCTAAATGGTAAGGAAATTAAGAGAGTTGCAAGACAGAATGCACTGTTCTAAACTCAGGGAGAAAATTATAAATCATAAGGTAACCTCAAAGAAAAATGATAAACCTTTATGTTACAATAAAAAAGAGGACAAGCACAAATACTCAGCAAATATTAAAACAACAGCAGCAAAGGAAATGATAACAGGATTCATAAACATAATGAGCTCAGCACAGAAGATAATATGGAACAAAGAAACCAGGGACACCATGAAAAAAACACATACATGAAAAATGACAGCAACCAAATCATACTTGTCTATAATTACACTGAATGTTAATGGATTAAATGCATCACTCAAGAGATGGAGAGTTGCAGACTGGATAAGAAAACAAAACCCATCAATATGCTGCCTACAAGAGACACACCTTAGAGA
>NW_006921666.1:559060-582695 GCF_000298275.1 Orycteropus afer afer | reverse complement strand
CATTTACCTGAGGTAGATACACTCCTTGGAGAGAATAAGCATGAGAGAAAGAAGGGCTGCTCAGGCACAGGGAGACAGTTCAGGGGGTAGGAGTGCATGGAGAGATGGGCACAGGGAAGAGTTAACGGGAGGAAATGGGAGGGGAGATGTTGTATTGTGCTAAATTGTGGTCAATGTCATGAGACAAAGTGTATGTGAACTGCTGTATGGAAAGTGTATTTGTGTTGTAAATTTTCACCCAAATCACAATAATATATATAAAGAGAGAGAGAATGAATCAGTTTTAGACATCTGCGAAGTATAGAAATCAACAAAATGAGATCCTGACTGTATAGCAGTGTAAGTCATGTTAAACCTTTCCTGCCCCTAATGTCCCTTTCTCCTCTTACCACCTCTTCCACTCTTCCACAACTGGAAGAGTCAGAGGCAACTTACTGTAGTAAGGCTCAGTGGGGAGTTTAACCTGCAATGAAACTTGGAGTCTTGATTATTTCCATGGGCTGGACATTTTAATTCCGAAATTAGATTATTATGACAACTAGAAGCCCTAGAGTTTTGTTGTTGTTTTGTTTTTCTTAATTAGCTAAGAGTTACTGGAGAAGCTGTGAGGCCTGTCCAAGACTTTCTCCAAGGCCCAGGGAAAAAATAGTACATAGAACTATGTGAAAGAGAAAATGCTTTGTTTTCCTTGCACACTTGAAAGAGTGTTTATTTTAATGATTACATCTAGATTAAGTTATCTTTTAAGTATAGAATACCACAGTGATTAACAGTGCCATTTCTAGGGTAAAATTAGTCACTGTTGAGTTGATTCTGACTGATGGTGACCCTATATGTGACAGAGTAGAACAGTGCTCCATAGGACTCCCATTTTTCAAAAATCCATTGCCAGGTCTTTCTTCTGAGTTGCCTCTGCGTAGACTTGAACCTCTAACCTTTTGGTTAACAGCTGAGCATGAGAACTATTTGCACAAACCAATAACTCTCATTTCTGGAGTTAGATCGGTTGTTGCTATTAGGTGCTGTTGAGTCAATTCCAACCTATAATGATCCTATGTATAATAGAGTGGAACACTGCCTGTTCCTGCTCAATCCTCACAATTGTTGCTTTGTTTGAACTCATTGTTGCAGCCACTGTGTCAATCCAATTAATTATGGTTCTTCTTCTTTTTTGCTAACCCTCTACTTTACTAAGCATGATATCCTTCTCCAGGGATTGAAAACATGACTAAATTATGTGAGATAAAATCTTGCCACCTTCACTTCTAAGGAGAATCCCAGCTGTACTTCTTCCAACACATATTTGTTTGTTCTTCTGGCATTCAGGGTACACTCAATATTCTTCACCAACACCTCAATTCAAAAGCATCAGTTCTTCCTTAGTCTCTCTTGCTCATTTTCCACCTTTTGCATGCATCTGAGGTGACTAAAATTATCAGGGCTTAGGTCGGGAGCACCTTAGTCTTCAAAGCTACATCTTTGATTCTTAAGACTTTTAAAAAGTCTTTGGCAGCAGATTAGGTGACTGAAATACATTGTTTGATCTCTTGACTACCATGGATATCGAATGTGGATCCCAGAAAAATGAAATTCCTGACAAATTCTATCTTTTCTTTGTTTATCATGCTGTTGTTTATTAGTCAAGTTATGAGGATTTTGTATTCTTATATTGATGTATAAACCTCACTAAAGGTTGTTGTCTTTGATCTTCATCAGTAAATGCTTCAGGTGCTCTTCACTTTTAGCAAGTAAAGTGGTGGCATCTGTATATCAAGGTTGTTAATGAGTCTTCCTCCAATTATGACCCTCCAATTATGACTCTTCTATACATAGTCCATCATCTCAGATTATTTGTTCAGCATACAGATGGAATGACCCAAAACCCACTGCTGTTGACAGGATTCTGATTCATAAAGACCCTTTACAGCAGAGTAGAACTGATTCATGTAGTTTCTAAGGCTATAAATCTTTACAGAAGAAGACTGTCTCATCTTTCTATTATAGAGCAGCATCAAGGTTTGAACCACCAACCTTTTCATTAGCATTCAAATGCTTTAACCACTAGGCAACAAGACTCCTTTTACAAAGTGAATAAGTATGGTAAAAAGATACAACCTTGAAGTACATCTTTCCAGATTTTCATCTATGCATTGTCTTCTTATTCTGTTCAAATAACTGCCTCTTGGTCTATGTGCAGGTTCCTCATGAGCACAATTAAGTGTTCTGGAATTCCCATTCATCACAATGTTATTCATCATTTATTATGATCCACACAGTCAAACCTTTGCACAGTGAATAAAACAGGTAAATGCCTTTTTGGTATTCTCTGCTTTCAGCCAAGATCCATCTGGCATCAGTAATGACATCCCTCATTTCATGTCCTCTTCTAACTCTGGCTTAATTTCTGGCAGTTTCCAGTCACTTTACTGTTGGAAACATTTTTTAATTATTTTCAGCAAAATTTTACTTGTATGTGATATTCATGATTTTTTTATATATATAATTTCCTCATTCTGTTAGATCACCTTTCTCTAGAATGGGCACAAATATGGACCTCTTCTAGTCTGTTGCCCAGGTACCTGTCTTCCAAATTTCTTGGCATAGATAAGTGAGCACTTTCAGAGTTGCATCAGTTTGTCGAAACATTTCAATTGGTATATCATCAGTGACAAGATGCTGTTAGTGATAGGATAATATCCATGTCACTACAAACAAGACCAATTAATACAACTATTATTCAAATATATTCACCAACCACTAAAGCCAAAGATGAGAAATTCAAGATTTTTTTTTTTTTAATCAACTTCTGCAGTCTGAAATTGATCAAAGATGCAATCAAGATTACTGGTGATTGGAAATGTGAAAGTTGGAAACAAAGAAGAAGCATCAGTAGTTGGAAAATAGGAACTTGAAGATAGAATAAAATGCCAGAGATTGCACGATAGAATTTTGCAAGAACAACCACTTATTCATTGAAAACATCTTTTTAATAGCATAAAAGATGACTAGACACATGGAATTTTCCAGTTGGAATACATCAGAATCAAATTGATTACATCTGTGGAAAGAGATGATGGAGAATATTAATGTCATAGGTCAGAACAAGGCCAAGGAGTGACTATGGAACAGACCATCACTTGCTCATATGCAAGTTCAAGTTGAAGCTGAAGAAAATTAAAGCAAGACCAGGAGAACAAAAACATGACTTTAAGTACATCCCACCTGAATTTAAAGACCATCTGAACATGGTCTTTAGCACTAATGATCAACAAGATGAGCTGTGAGATGACATGAAAGACATCATACATGAAAAAAGAAAATTCATTAAAAGGGAAGTAAAGAAAGAAAATACCAAAATGGATAATAGAAGAGACTCTGAAACTAAAAAGTTTTGGAAAAAGTTTTAGAGTAGCTAAAGCCAGTGGAGGTAATGATGAAAAATAAAAGATGAACAGAAGATTTCAAAGAGCAGCTTGAGAACACAAAGTAAAATATCATAATGAAATGTGCAGAGACCTAAAGGTAGAAACCCAAAAGAGAAAAACGCATTTGACATTTCTCAAGCTGAAAGAACTGAAGAAAAAATTCAGCCCTCAATTTGCAGTACTGAAGAATTCTATGGGCAATATATTGAATGACAAAAGAGGTACTGAAAGAAGATAGAAGGAATACACAGAGTCACTGTACCAAGAATAATTAGTTGATATTCACCCATATCAGGAGGCGGCATATGATCAAGAACCTTTGGTATTGAAGAAAGAAGTCCAAGCTGCACTGAAAGCATTGGCAAAACAACAAGGAGTAAGATCCACTGGATTCAAATCCTGGCAGCACTACCCACAAGCTGTGTGAACTTGGGCAAGGTCATTAGCCTTTCCAAGCATTCTTTTCTGGAAGTAGGAATAGTAACTGTATTTACATTTTAAGGTTGATGTGAGGGTTAAATGATATTATGTAGCTAAACCTATTAGTACTGGGCCCATCATACTTAGTGTTCAAGCCAGGGTATTTTCAATCACCTCATATGCATATGGAAGCTGGACCATGAATAAGGAAAACTGAAGAAAAATCAATGTGTTTGAATTACAGTGTTGGCAAAGAATATTGAATATACCATGGATTTCTAGAACAAGCAAATCTGTCTTGGATGAAGTACAGCCAGAATTCTGCTTATAAGCGAGGATGGTGGGAGTTTGCCCCTTGCTCTTTGGTCATATTAGCAGGAGGCACCAATCCCTGGAGAAGGATATTATGCTTGGTAAAGTAGAGGGTCAGCACAAAGGAAGACCCTCGACAAGACGGACTCACACAATGGCTGCAACAACGGGTTCAAGCAAAGCAATGATTGTGAGGACGGCACAGGACCTGGCACTGTTTCCTTCTTTTGTACATAAGGTTTCTAGGATCAGAATTGACTGGACAATAACAATAACCATTATTATTTACTTAACGGCCACCATTCACTTCTTCTTCTTCTTCTTCTTTTTTTTTTTTTTAACCCAGTAGCTTGTTGATTGGTATTTATGTGTGAAAAAGACCGTTACCAATTTCCCTAGTACTCATCAGACATACCTTTTGCATATAGATTCATGTTGTTGTTGTTGTTATTTGCCATCGAGTCGCCCCGACTCATAGCGACCCCTCCTTGGGTTGCCGAGGCAGTATCACTACGAAAGTAGGATTGCCCAACCTTCCTTCTGAGGATGGCTGGTGGGTTTGAACCGCCAGCCTTCTGGTTAGCAGTCAAGTTAGACTATAACTCTGGTAGCACAGTGCCTAAGTCACTTGACTGCTAACCAGAAGGCTGGCGGTTCAAACCCACCAGCCACTCCTCGGAAGGAAGGTTGGGCAATCCTACTTCCGTAGTGATACTGCCTCGGCAACCCAAGGAGGGGTCGCTATGAGCTGGGGCCGACTCGATTGCACACAACAACAACAACATATAGATTCATAGTTGCCCCCTAAAGCAGCCTGAATAGACTTGCCAACTGCTTTTTCTGCAGCTAAACTCTGCGGTTCTTCCGAGCAGCTGCAGCAACACTGTAGGATGCTGAGTGGAAAGCACAGTTGAAAACTGCAGGAAAAACATGAGCGAGTAGAAAGTCATTCCTTTGTCTGGCATCTCCAATGTTCCCTGCAGGGGGAAAAATCCTCTGCACCCTTTGTAGCAATGGCATAGGATTTTGGAAGTATTCCAGGATCATCATGGTGATCTTCTGCCTCTCTTGAGAGAATCATTTCCCTGACACTCTAGTTGCACTGGCATATGAAATTGTCATAGCTTCAAATATCTCAACTTATAAGGATGGCTGTCATATTTCTTCCTATGGTGGGGAGGCACAGAGTCAACATCATTTAAGCTGAATCATCTGGAAATTTGAAAGCCACATATCTTAAAAAACATCAATCTCATGCATTTTTCTCTTTCTCCCAAAATCTTAAAAGCCCATGAAAATAATGCGATAACTAGGGCTTGTCAAAGGAAAAAAAAAATAAAAAGGGTACACATGGAGTTATGTGAATATAAAGCAGCTTTTGTTTCTTCTAGCTGTAGAGGAACGTCCATCATGCTACAACTACATTCATTAGAGGTCATCTTCTCTAGACCTCTGTCTCCTGCTAGGCCAGCATTCCATCCATAACTCTCCTAACTGATGATCTCTAGCTCTGTCTGCAATGACTCATTTGGCTTCCTGCATATTTATTTTATTTCACTAAATGTTTTCTTTTGGAGATATAACACATTTACGTAGTTCAGAATTTAAAAGGCACAAAAGGGTATACAATAAAAATTTCCGTGTTACCTTTATTGGACAGGTAACCAATGGCCCTCAACAAAGGGAACTAACATATCACTTTCTATGTATCCTTCCAGAACACAGAATATAACAATTAATATATGTTTGCATAAATTCATCCTTTTCTATTATACAAGTTGCAGTATAGGATATAATATGCTCTACACCTTGCTTTTTAACCTAAAAATTGATCTTAGAAATTGTAGTAGTAACCTAATACAAAAATGCAACACACTACCCTAGAGTTGACTCATAGAGACCTCTCGTTGGGTTTCCCAGGCAGATTTCTACGTAAATAGATTGCTCAACTTTCCTTCCGAGGAGTGCTGGTGGGTTTGAACCTCCAGTCTTCTGGTTAGCAGTCAAATGCCTTAGGCACTATAGCACCAGAGCTCCTAATAGTTACTGAGTTTTGCCAAAATAAAAATACCGCAAGAGGATGGCTTTAAAGAACAGATACTTAGTTCCTCGGAGTTCTAGAGGCTCCAAGTCTGAATCCAGGGTGTACATAAGGTTCACCAGAAAGGCCCACTCTTTCACCAGAGGAAGGATTTTTCTCTTTCACCTTCTGCAGCTCAGGGATTTGTAGAAGTTTCCTCACATGGTATGTATGTTTATGTGTCTATTTTGCTTAGATATAAAGCACTACTCAGAAGGAATTAGCTTTAGAATCCACCCTGCTCTGACAACCTCATTAATATAACATGAAAAGAGAACTCCAATTTCCAAGCAGGGTCGAGTTTACAAGTACAGGGCTTAGAACTTCAACATAACTCTTTGGGAACACAATCTGATCCACAACAGAAATCATTCCATATCAATATATAAAGAGCTTCCTCATTATTTTAGAGCTATGGTATTTTCCACTGGATACACGGAAACTATGGTATAGTTTGACTACTTCCTTATTTGTAGACATTGAGGTTGTTTTCATGTCCCTGGGTGGTGCAAATGATTTGCACTCAACTACTAACCCACCCAGCAGCACCATGGAAGAAAGACCTGGCAATTTGCTCTCATAAAGATTATAGCCTAGAAAACCCTAGGGAACTCAGTTCTACTCCATAACACTTGGGGTTGCCATGAGTCAGAATGGATTTGGCAGCAAGTTTTTTGGGGAATTTTTTGTTTTGTTTTGTTTTAGATTGCTTCCAATATTTTGCTATTTCACATAATGCTGTGATGATTAATCTTGCACAAAGTCATTTCACATATGTATGAGTATATCTGTAGAGTAAATCCCCAAGAGGAAAATTACTAAGTAAAAGGATAGGTGCACTTGTAATTTGGTAGTATCTATGCAAAGGTAATCTCATAGCAACTGTATAGTCAGAGTCACCTCAATGGCAGTAGTTTTGCTTTTTGGTTTTTATGCAAAGGTCATAGACACATACACACACAATTAAATCAGATGTTTACTTTGTCTCATAAGCAAACAATCAGTTGCAGTTTTTTAAAAATTTTTCACATGAACATCTAGGCTTTAGTAGGTTGGTAGATAATACAGAAGATCACTACATGAACTTTGGGTGGGGAAGATTCTTTAAAACAAGGAAAATCAAAATGTAAATCATGAAGAACAAAATACATTGATGTAAGTATACAGAACTTAAAGGTAAAACACAAAAATTCCAAACATGCGATTGAAAAGTTATTGGAATTCATGCTCTATAAAGAAGCTTACAAATCAAAAAGAATTTTAAAAAATGGAAAAACTACACAGAAAGGTAATTTACAAAAGAGGAAAATTGAGTGGCCAACAATTATATGAAGAGTAGTGAATTTCATTAGTAATCATGAGAGTGCAAATTCAAACCACAGCAATATTCCATTTCAAACAACTGGAAGAATTAAAATGTCCAACACAGACAAATTTGATAAGGATGTGATACAAATGGAATTTTGAAGTGTTTGAGAATCTTTTTCTGAACCACACAAATATAAACAATATATGTTGCTGTTGTTGTTGTTAGGTACCATCAAGTCAGCTCTGATTCATAGCGATCACATGTACAACAGAATGAAACACTGTCTAGTCAGTCCTATGCCAGTCTCACAATGTTTGCTATTCCCGAGCCCGTTGCTTCAGACACTGTGTCAATCCATCTTGTTGAGGGCCTTTCCCGTCTTCGTTGACCCCACTTTACCAAGCGTGATGTCCTTCTCCAGGGAATGGTCCCTTATTGACCACATGACCAAAGCAAGTGAGACAAAGTCTGGTCATTCTGGCTTCCAAAGAGTATTCCAGCTGCACTTCCTCCAGGACGGAATTATTAGTTCTTCTGGAAGTCATTCAATATTATTCACCAATACCTCAACTCAAAACATCAACTCTTCTTTGGTCTTCCTTATTCATTGTCCAGCTTTTGCATTCATATGAGGCCATTGAAAATACTATGGCTTGGTTTAGGTGCACCTTAGTCTTCAAGAGACATCTTTGCTCTTCAATGTTTTAAAGAGGTGTTTTGGCAGCAGTATTCCCAGTGCAATACAGCGTCTGATTTCTTGACTGCTGTTTCCATGGGGGTTGGTTGTAGACTCAAGTAATATGAAATCTCTGACAATTTCAGTCTTTTCTCCATTCAACTTGATGCTGCTTATTGGTCCAGTTGTGAGGTTTTTTGTTTTCTTTACGTTGAGGTATAATCCATACTGCATACTATAGTCTTTAATCTTCATCTGTAAATGCTTCAAGCCATCTTCACTTTAAGCAAGCAAGGTTTTGTTGCTGTACGTTGCAGGTTGCTAATGAGTCTTCCTCCAACTCACACAACATAACAACAGAACCAACTGAAATAAAAAGGATAATATCAGGTTATTATGAAGAACCATGCTACAACAAATTTTAAAATCTGGAAGAAATGGACAGATTTATAAAAACAACACTTACCTAAATAAACACACACAGAGGTGGTTTTTCTACTGTCTTTCTATTTTCTGTTTCATTGATTTATGCTCAAATCTTTATTATTTCCTTTCTTCTGGTGACTGTAGCCTTTTTTTGCTATTTTTTTTCTAATTGTTGGACATGTTGCTTTAAAGTGTTGATTTTGGCTCATTCTCCCTTTTGATGTGTGTATTTATTGCTATAAATTGACCTCTGATCTCTGCTTTTGCTGTGTCTCAAAGATTTTGGTGTGTTGCGAGTTTTATTCTCATTTGATTCAAGGAGTTTTTTAAGTTCATTTTTTATTTCTTTTATTACCCAGTTGTTTTTGAGAAGGATGAGGTTAAGTTTCCATGTGTTTGCTCTTTTTCCTTTGATCTTCCTATTGTTGATTTTTAATTTGATAGCATTGTGTTCTGAGAAGATGCTTTGAAATGTTTCAATGTTTTTAAATTTATTAAGGCTTGCTTTATAGCCTAACATATGGTCTATGATGGAAAATGTTTCATGTGCACTGGAAAAAGATATATATTTTACTGTTGTTTAGTGAAGTGCTCTATAGATGTCTATAAGGTCAAGTTGGTGGATTATATTGTTTAGCTCTTCTGTATCTTTGTTGAGTTTCTTTCCAGTTGTTCTATCATTCATTGAAAGTAGTGTATTAAAGTTTCCCACTATGACTGTGGAGTCATCTATTTTACTTTTCAACTCTTTTAAAGTCTGATTTACGTATTTTGTATTTATGTATTTGGGGTTTTTCACTGGGTCCGTGGATATTTATTATGGTTATATCTTCTTGTTCAATTGATCCTTTAATCACTATATAATGTCTTTCTTGTCTCATATGGTGGTTGTTGTCTTAAATTCTATTCGATCAGAAATTAATATTGCCACTCCTGCTCTTTATTGGTTGCCATTTGCTTGATATATCTTTTTCCAACCTTTGATTTTTAGTCTACTTTTGTCTTTGTCTTTAAGGCATGTCTCTTATAGACAGCATATAAATGGGTTATATTTTCTTAGCCAGTCTGCAACTCTCCATCTTTTGAGTGGTGTATTTAATCCATTAACATTCAATGTAATTATCAACAAGTATGAATTGGTTGCTGTCATTTTGTTATGTTTTTCTCATGGTGTTCCTGGTTTCTTTGTGCCATATAAATCTGTCCTGGAAGAAGTGTAGCCAGAATGCTCCTTGGAAGCAAGAATGTCCAGACTTCCTCTCACCTACTTGGGTCATGTTGTAAGAAGAGACAATTCCTTAGAGTAGGATTTCAAATTTGGTAAAGTGGAAGGTCAATGAAAGAGGGGAAGGCCCTCAACAAGATGGATTGACACAGTGGCTACAAAAAAAGGCCAGGATCTTTGAGCTGGCACAGGACTTGGCTCTCTTTCATTCCGCTATACAGATGGTTGCTATGAGTCAGAGACAACTTGATGGCATCTAACAACAACAACTACATGTCTTGGTGATTTTCTTTTGTGGTCTATCCTGTTTATGGTTTGTTGGACTTCCTGAACTGATATACTCTCATCTTTCATCACATCGGGGAAGTTCACTTCCAACAAATGTTGGACAATTTGCTCAGTGGTTTTATTTTTATCTTCCTGTTCTGGAATTTCAATGACACATAGGCTATTTCTTTTGATGGTATCCCACATGAACCTTAGGCTTTCTCCATTTGTTTTGATCTTTTTTCTGATTGATCCCTTTCCAAAAAGTATTCAGGTATTTGTCTTCAATCTCATTAATTCTGTCTTCCATTGCATTAATTCTACTCCTTTACCCTTTCAATGCATTATCTACTTCTGACAATTTAGTATTAATCTTCTGAATTTCTATCTGCAGACTTTGTATCATATCTAATTTTTCATTTATTTTGTCATTTTGTTCTTGTATTTTCTTCTGAAATTGTTCTAGGGTTTTGTCTCTGTTTTCCTTAATTTTGTAAGTGTTTTCCTTGATGTATCTTTCAATCCTTTGAAGATACCTAAATATAATTCTTTTGAATTCCTTATCAGGGAGTTCCAATGCTCATCTTGAGGGATGTGTCCTAGGTCTGTATCCTGCTCCCTTGTTTCTACCACTTTATCTTGCTTCTTTGTGTGGACTGTGATGGTCTGTTGTTTCTGAGACATTGTGACATTGTATTTAGATCTCTGTTAACTGTTTGTGAAGAGCAGCTAAGGGTGATTCAGGCTCTTTTTCATGGTAGCTTACTGTTAGCCAGTTGGTAGAGATGGAAGTGGTGGCTCTCACTCAGTAAGTGAAGCTGCAGGAGGTGTGGATGTAGTTGTGTCATATGGGCACTATCTCTGTCTCCCAGTCAGACAAAAACAGCAATCAAAATACCATAAAAAAAGTAAAATCATGTGGACAAAAACACACCATGTAAACTCA
Organism: Orycteropus afer afer; assembly: GCF_000298275.1. Taxonomy (NCBI): domain Eukaryota; kingdom Metazoa; phylum Chordata; class Mammalia; order Tubulidentata; family Orycteropodidae; genus Orycteropus; species Orycteropus afer. The sequence continues at coordinate 571,609 of NW_006921666.1, read as the reverse complement.
TAGGAACAGTCACCAAAAAAAGAAAAAAAGAAAAACTTCAATATCTGGGGAGAGGGCAACAAGAGAAAAAAGGTAGAATAGGAGCATAATGAAGAAAAAATTGGAAAATGTAAAAGAAAAACAAGGAATGGAGTTAACCATGAGAAAGAAAAAAATGGGAACCAGGAACAGAGAAGAGTGATAAAGCTGATAACTAGAACCTGTGAAGGGAAGAATAAAGAAGAATAATAAAGAGGACAACAATAATAATAATTTTAAAACAGACAAAAACAAACTAACTAAAAAAGGGGGAAAAATAATCTGGGCAGTCCAGGGCAAAGTACCCAAACTGTGTCTAAACACACAGGCTAAGATGGAGTTCCTGCCAGCCCAAAAGGTGAGTGGGAGTAGGGGATAGCTGCACCTCCATTTACCAAGAGGTTTTGGAGTATAAGAGTGATGGGGGAATATCACACCTTTCCAGCCATTGATGTCCAGGATGTCCTTGTGGTTCCTGGCAAGTGGACCCTATTCTTAAGTCCCTGTAATCTGGGAGAATGCTGTCACTTTAAATATCCAAAATAGTTGAACCGCTTGTAAATATTCAAAATGGCTGCACCCTCTGGACAGCCAAAAGTCACTGTTCAGCTTGTCTTCCTCTCCACTGCTTCTCCTTTTATTCATCAGCCACCAGTGCAGGACTCTGTGCAGCCCCTGGCTACAAGAACCAGTTTTTAAGTTAATTCTTGGGTCCTAACACCATTCAGCAATATCCAAGCTGTCCAAGCTGTCAGGATTGCTGACAGACCATAGTTAGATGTGTCTTCTTTTTTGGTGTTTTCAGGCAGGTTCTCCTACTTGGATTTTAGTCCAACTCTATATCCTTCCCTTCAAAGCTCAGGGCTCCAGGATTATCTTCTGTACCTGTGTTAATTGGTTCCCCTTTTCTTTGTTGAAGAGGGTCTGTGCATTCTCTCTGCCTATTCTGCCATCTTACTGGACTCCTCCTTCCATCTTCTATTGATGTTTCTTGCATTATTCAATATATTGCCCATAGAATCTTTCAATATTGCAACTTCAGGCTTGAATTTTTTCTTCAGTTCTTTCAGCTTGAGAAATGCCAAGCATGTTCTTCCCCTTTGGTTTTCTATCTCCAGGTGTTTGTACATTTCATTATAATAATTGACTTTGTCTTCTCAAGCCGATCTTTGAAATCTTCTGTTCAGGTCTTTTATCTTGTCATTCCTTCCATTTTCTTTAGCTACTGTCCATTCAAGAGCAAGTTTCAGAGTCTCTTCTGACATCTATCTTGGTCTTTTCTTCCTTTCTCATCTTTTTAGTGATCTTTTACTTTCTTCGTGGATGATGTTCTTGATGTCATCTTTCATTTCTTCTGTTTTTTGGTCATTGGTGTTCAATGCATCAAACCTATTCTTTAGATGGGAGAATATAAATTTGGGAGGGATATAATCAAAATCATATTTTGGCTCTTATGGACTTGTTTAAATTGTCTTCAGCTTCAACTTGAACTTGCATATAAGCACCTAATGGCCTGTTCCTCAGTCAGTTCCTGGCATTGTTTTGGCTGAAGATATTGACCTTATCCATTGCCTTTTTTCAAATGTAGTCGATCTGATTCCTGCATGCTGCATCTGATGAAGTCCATGTGTAAAGCCACCATTTATGTTGTTGAAAAAAGGTGTTTGCAGGGGACATCAAGCTCAATTGGCATAACATATGATACAAAACATTGTTCCACCTCTTACTTTGGTGAGTAGCGACTGGGATCTTCAAAGCTAACAAGCTGCCATCTAGATGCAACGATGGGTCTCTCCTCATCAAGAGCAAAGAAGAATGAAGAAAACCAAAATTCATGGAAACAATCAGTCCCCACAACTGGTACACCATCCGACCTGCAACCTATACAACTACGAGACCAGAAGAACTAGATGGTGCCCGGCTACCACTGTCATCCACTTGGAAGGGATGTAGGAGATCCTGGATAGAGAGGGAGAACAATGTGGAACAAAACTCAAAATCATTTGGAGGGGAAAAAAAAAAAAAGAGGGTTGGGACCAGGTTTGCTGGTCCAATAGAGCCTGGTGGAACCACTGAGACTATGGCCCCTAACTGCCCTTCAGGTCTGGAATTGAACCCACACCTGTGGTTTTCAGCCAAACAAAGTATAGGCATGTGAGTTGAACATTTACCTCAAGTAGACACACGCCCTCGAGAGAACAATCATGGGAGAAGGAAGGGCTGCTTATACACAGGAAGACAGCTCAGGGGGCAGGAGAGTATGGAGGGATGGACATTGGGAAGTGGTAACTATGGGGAGGAAGTGGGAGGGGAGCTGTTGCATTGTGGAAAACTGTGGTCAATGACATGAGACAAAGTATATGTGAACTGTTGTATGGAGAGTGAATTTGCTCTGTAAATCTTCACCCAAATCACAATTAAAAAAAAAAAAAAAAGGTATTTGCAGTGAGTAAGTTGCTGGTCTTGCAAAATTCTGTCATGGGATCTCCAATGTCATTTCTATCACCAACGCCATATTTTCCAAGTACCGGTGATTCTTTGTTTCCAATTTTTGCATTCCAATTGCCAGTAATAATCAACTCATCTTGATTGCACATTTAGTCAATTTCAAACTTCAAAAGTTGGTAAAAATCTTCAATTTCCTCATCTTTGGCTTTGATGGTTGCTGCATAAATTTGAATAATAGTAGCATTAACTGGTCTTCTTGTAGGCATATGGATATTATCCTATCACTGACAGCATTTTACTTCAGGATAGATCCTGAAACATTCTTTGTGGCAATGAATGCCACATTATCTCTGTACAATTTGTCATTCCTGGCAGTGCCTAGGCATGCTAACCAGAAGGCTGTTGGTTCAAACCCACCAACCACTCCTCGGAAGGAAGGTTGGGCAATCTATTTCCATAGTGATAATGCCTCAGAAACCCAAGGAGGGTTCAATATGAGTTGGATCCAACTCGACAGCAGTGAGTTTGATTTTGGTTTTGGAATGCCTAGGATATCTATCTTTATGCATTCCATTTCATTTTTGACAACTAGAACATATGACTGCTAATCAGAAGGCTGGTGGTTCAAACCCACCAACCTCTCTTTGTAAGGACAGCTGGGCAATCTACTTTTGTAGAGATACCACCTCAGAAACCCACAGAGGTGTTGCTATGAATCGGAATTGACTCAATGGCACTGAGTTTGTTTTTTTGTGTTTTGGCTAATTATCCTAGATTCATACTTTGTACACTCCATGTTCCAAATATTAATAGATTTTTATAGCTGTTTCTTCTCATTTTGAGTCATGCCACCTCAGCAAATGGAGGTCCCAAAAGCTTTATTCCATCTACATCATTAAGGTTGACTCTACTCTGAGGAGGCAGATCTTCTCTGATCATATTTTGAGTGCCTGCTGACCTGAGGGGCTCATCTTCTGGAATTATATTGGACAATATTTCAGGGTTATTCATAAAGTTATATATCAGACAGTGTTTCTTTGCTATCCATAAGGTTTTCACTGGGTAATTCTTTGAGAAGTGGATGGCCCCTTCCTTCTTTTGAGTCTTTCTTAGTCTGGAAGCTCTGCTGAAACCTGTCCACTATGGGTGACCCTACGGGTATTTGAAATACTGGTGGCAAAGTCTCCAGTCTCACCACAATACATCAAACTGACAGATGAGTGGTGGAAACAATATGTAGTTGAAGTAAAATTTGTAAGGACACCCTATTCTTTTTTAAAAATCTGTTTTTTCTTCTACAAATAGGATATTTGATAATAATATCACATTTCTAAAAGGTTTATATTATGAATTAGATTGTGTTCCCCAAAAATATGTCTTGGAATCCTAGCCACTATATCTATAGGTGTAACCTAATTTAGGAATAGTGTTTTCTTTCTTAAGGCCATTCTCAGTGAAGATGTGTTTTAAACCTCATGACTTTTGAGATATAAAAAGAACAGATGAGACACAGAAAGAAGCAAGTGCAAATGGAGGAAAGACAGATGTCATAGGGAGATGGACAAGGAACCAAGGCATGCAGGGGTCATGGAAGCTAAGTATCTTCCCCTCAAGCTAACAAAGAGAGCCTTGGCCTTGAGCTGGTGCCCTGAATTCTGACTTTTAACTTCCTGAGCTATGAGAAAATAAATTTCTGTTCTTCAAAATCACCCATTTATGATATTTCTGGTACAGCAGCACTAAGGAATTAAAGCAGATTATTTTAGGGATTAAATGAGGCAATCCATGTAGAATGTTTAGAACAGCACATGGCACACAAATGTATGATATAAATATTAGCTAATTTGAATATCTGCTCCTGGAACCTGTCTGCTTCACTCATTTACAAAACCTTCCCAGCCACTGAAAAAACTCAACTTTGAACCCTCATCTAAACTTTCTTGAAAGTACTTTTTCCATTTTTTTGAGAATTAAAATATTTACTATCTTTTTAGCCTCTACCTACCATTTCCATCATCCCCATAAGTAAAGGTAAGCTAGGGATTCTTTAATTACATTTACAAGTTATTTTTATATGCTGGAATATAAATCAATTGAGTAAAGCCTACTTCTTCTGAGTCTGGAAATTAGAACTGATTTAAACCATGAGAAATTCTCTTATCAAGTACTTTCCATTCTCAGGTTTTAGTTTTCTACTAATGACGTTTTTTTCCTTTCTCCAATTTGAATGTCCATCTTATTAATAGAGCATATAGAAAAAAAAAAAAAATACCAATTGCATTTCCCTTAACGATGTGCCTATTATTTCATTTTCCTTTATGATTTATACAGAGTTAAACTATATTCAGTCATTTATTCAGCAAGTATTTATTGTCTACCTATTATACATAAAAGGAGCTCTTGTGACATTGTGGTTAAGGCATTGGCTGCTAACCAAATGTTGTCAGTCTGAACCAACCAGCTGCTCTGCAGGAGAAAGATGACACAGTTGGCTTCTGCAAAGATTTATAGCCTTGGAAACTCTATGTGGTTGCCATGGGTCAGAATTGATGTGATGGCAGGGGGTTTGATTTTTTTTTTTTTTTTTTTTTTTTGTTTACTACACATAAAACAGTGGTATGTGTGCTTCAGACAAAACAGTGAGCAGAATATACAAAAATTCTGTCTTCATGAATTTTATCCTCCAATTGTAGTAACCACCATCAGTCTATCAGTTTTTCATACTGTAATGGCTTACATGTTCCTGTGATGTTGGAAGCTATGCTACTAGTACCTCAAGTACCAACAAGTTCATGCCTGTTGGACAGGTTTCAGCAGAGCTTCCAGACTAAGAGAGATGGGCAATAAGGACAGGGTTATCCACTTCTGAAAAAAAATGCCACTGAAAATCTTATGAATTGCAGTGAAACACTGTCTTGATATATTACTGTAAACTATGAATAACAGTGAAATATTGTCTCATATACTGCTGAAAGATGAGCCCCTCAGGTTGGAATGAACTCAAACTGTAACTGAGGAAGAGCTGCCTCCTTAAAGTAGAGTTGACCTTAATGTGGTCAACCTAATATGGATGGAGTAAAGCTTTCTAACTTCATTCACTGATGGGGCACCACTCAAAATGGGAAGACACAGTTACAAACATTCATTAGTAAGAGAAATGTGGAATGTACGTAACATGAATTTAGCAAAATTGGGAGCTGTCAAAAATGAAATGGAGCACTTAAAATTAAATGGAGCAGTATACTAGGCACTAGTGAACTAAAATGGACCAGTATTGGCCATTTTGGATCAGACAATCATATTATCTACTATGCCAGGAATGAAAAATTGAAGAGAAATGGCTTTGTATTCATCATCAACAAAAGCATTTCAAGATCTATCCTGAAGTAAAATGTTGTCAGTAATAGGATAATGTTCATATAACTACAAGGAAGCTCAATTAATACTACTATTATACAAGTTTACCCAACAACCACTAAAGATGAAGAAACTAAAGATTTTTACCAACTTCTGCACCATGCAATCAAGATATATTGACAATTACTGGTTATGGGAATGTGAAAGTATGAAATAAAGAAACATCAGTAGTTGGAAAATATGACCTTAGTGACAGACTTGGTGCCAGAGATTGCATGACAGAATTTGTCAAGGCCAATGACTTATTCATTGCAAATACCTTTATTTTTTCAATAGCATAAATAGTGACTATACATATGGACCTCACCAGATGGAATACACATAAATCAAATCTACTGCATCTGGGAATTAGACAATGGAGAAGCTCAATACAATTAGTCTAAACAGGGTCAGGAGCTGACTGTGGAAAACACCAGCAATTGCTCATATGAAAGTTCAAGTTGGTGCTGAGGAAAATTAAAACAAGTCCATGAGAGCTGAAATAAGAACTTGATTATATGCTGCTGAATTCACAGACCATCTGAAGAATAGATTTGACACATTGAACACCAATGAGTGACGACCAGACAAGCTGTGAAATGACATCAAGAATATCACAGATGAAGAAAGCAAAATGTCATTAAAAAGACAGGAAATAAAGAAAAGTCCAAAATGAATATCAGAAGAGATTCTGAAACTTGTTTTTGAATGGAGAGTAGCTAAAGCTAATGGGAGGAATTATAAAATAAAAGACCTGAACAGAAGTTTTCAAGGAACAGCATGAGAAGACAAAGTGAGTTATTATAATGAAATGTGCGAAGACCTGGAGTTAGAAAAAGAAAAGGAAAGAATACACTCAGCATTTCTCGAGCAGAAAGAACTGAAGAAAAAATTCAAGGCTGGAATTGAAAACTGAAGAATTCTATGGGAAAAATATTGAATGATGCAGGAAGCATCAAAAGAAGATGGAAGGAGCACACAGTCACTGTATCAAAAGAATTGGATGATGTTCAACCATTTAAAAAGGTAGCATATGATAAAGAACCAATGACATTAAAGAAAAATTTCAAGGTGCGCTAAAGAACTGGGGAAAGATAAAACTCCAGGAATTGACAGAGTACTCATTGCTAGGCAATCCTGATTTTTCATCTATGCTAAGAAATTTGGAAGAAAACTACTTGGCCAGCCAACTTGAAGAGATCTATATTTGTGCCCATTTCAAAGAAAGATGATTAAACAGAATACGAAGATTATCAAACAATATCACTAATGTCACATGCAAGTAAAATCTTGCTGAAGATAATCTAAAAACAGTTGCAGCAGTATATTGACAGGGATCTTCCAGAAATGCAAGCTGGATTCAGAAGAGGACGTGGAATGAGGGATATTGTTGCTGAAGTCAAATGGATCTTGGCTGAAAGCAAAGAATACCAGAAAGATGTTTACTTCTGTTTTATTGACCATGCCAAAGCATTTGATTGTGTGGATCATAATAAATTATGGATAACATTGAGAAAAATAAGAATTCCAGAACACTTAATTGTGCTCATGAGCAACCTGTATATAGACCAGGAGGCCATTGTTCAAACAGAACAAAGAGATATTGCATGGTTTAAAATCAGGAAGGGAGTGCATCAGGGTTGTGTCCTGTTGCCATACTTATTCAATCTGTGTACTGAGCAAACAATCCAAGAAGCTGTACTATATGAAGAAGAATGTGGCATCAGGATTGGAGGAAGACTCGTTAACAACCTGTGGGATGCAGACAACACAACATTACTTGCTGAAAGTGAAGATGACTGGAAGTACTTACTGATGAAGAGTAAAGAGTATAGTCTGCAGTATGGATTATACCTTAACATAAAGAAAACTCAAATCCCCACTACTGGACGAATAAGCAGAATCACAATAAATGGAGAAAAGATTGAAATTGCCAAAGATTTCATATTGCTTGTTTCCACAATCAACACCAATCGAAGCAGCAGTCAAGAAATCAAATGGTATATTGCACTTGGCAAATCTGCTGCAAAAGATCTCTTTCAAGTGCTGAAGAGCCAAGATGTCTCTTTGAAGACTAAGGGTCGCACCACCCAATACATGGTGTTTTCAACCACTTCATATGCATGTGAAAGCTGGACACTGAATAAGGAAGACCAAAGAAGACTTGATGCTTTTAAGTTGTGGGCTTGTCAAAGAATAGTCAGGGTACCATGGACTGCCAGAAGAACTAACAAATCTGTCCTGGAAGAGTGCAGCCGGAATGCTCCTTGGAAGTGAGAATGGCCAGACTTCATCTCACCTACTTTGGTCATGTTGTCAGAAAGGGCCCATTCCCTGGAGAAAGATATCATGTTTGGTAAAGTACAGAGTAAATAAGAAAAAAGGGGAAGGTCCTCAACAAGATGGATTGACATCGTGGCTACAACAGTGGGCTCGGGAATAGCAAGGACTGTGAGGCTGGCACAGGACTGGGCAATGTTTCATTCTGTTGTACATAGGGTCACTATGATTCAGAGCCAACTCGGTGGTACCTAACAATAGCAACAACATATATATCTATGATTTCTTTTCAATTAATGTTTTTGTTTTGTGCAAAATAAGGGTGAAGATTTATTTTCCCCCTATGGATATCTTCTTTCCATGGAGTGGCTGGGTGGGCTTGAACCACCAGGCTTCTGGTTAGCAGTCATGTGTCTTAGGCACTACTCTACCAGTGCTCCTCGACGGCACGTAACAACAACAACAATAACAACATGGATATCTAGTTGTTTAGCACTAATTCTTGAAAAGATTATTCTTTCCCTCTATTTAAATATTCTGACACTTTTGTTGTCTTATAGTTTTCTTCTAGTATTTCTATTCCATTTTACTGATTTATATGTCTGCCTATTCATACACCTATACCATAGCTTATAATAAGTTCTATGAATTTTTTTCCTTTTCAAAATGGCTTTTTTAGTCATCTAGGCCTTTTTCTTTTTTTGTATAAATTTTAGAACCAGGAGACTTATTACTATAATAAAATCTTGCTGGGATTTTGATTGGCAGTGCATTGAATCTATTGACATATCTGGGAATAAATGGCATCTTAAGAACACTGTGTTTGCATTCTGAATAAGATCATTCAGGGATTTTTTTTTTTTTTTTAATATAATATTGTATTTTTGAATTCTAGGATTTCCAGGATTCTTTTCTAGTTTTTCTATTTCCATTTTTATTAAATTTGAGCATATTTTCTTTTATTGTGTTGAGCATAGTTTTCAGATGCCTTAAAATATTTGTCAGCTATTTGGGGTCAATAATTTTGGAGTCATCCTCCTTCCACATTCTGTATTAACATATGTAAAATACTTCTGAACTACACCCTGGATATTACACAAGATATGTTGTAGAATCTCTGGATTCTGTTAGGTTCCTTTAAAGAGTTGATAGTTTTGTTTGTTTTGTTTTTATAGGCAATATTTTTGTTAGATTTAATCTGCAAAATCTATCTCTTGGAAGCCACTTCAAACCTCATTTCAGTTCCTTTATTTTTATCTAGTCTTCTTGATGTTTGCCTCATGCATGAATGGTTCGCATGGCCATCAGAGATTTGGACAAAGTTTATATATAATTTTGAGTCATTTTTCTGTATCTCTCCTTTTTGGGGTATTCTCCCTCACCACTACCATCTTACCCATCCTCTTTTACTTTTCAGAAAATGTGATTGCCCCAACTCTGTCCTCTGGTTTCCAGGCCAAAAGAAATACTTATTTTCTGTTAGACTTTCAACTTCCCTGAATGGCTCTGCCTGTCACCTTTCCTAAGACTGAAAGCTGTAAAAAATATGAGGAGGAGAAGGAGTTTATCCAAAAGTATAGCTGTTATTTGTAGGGGAACTAATTAGGTAGGAGCTTACTTATCCACACCACAAGCAGTGAAAAACAGAATTTAAAAGCTGGTTATAATTAGAGCCTATTGATAAGAAAAGGGAAGCATTTCTCTTAAAGAACTCTTGGGAAAATACTTCATGGGCCTTTTGCTTATGTAAATGTTAAGCTCAGGGCTAAAAAGGACAAGAGGTATTTTGACAAATGAGATGCCAAAATTTCTCTGCATAATTAAAAAACAGGAATAAAGTTTTCTCTCAGTAAAGGAGAGTGAGAAGTTAGAGGGTAGGAGTGTGGGTGGTTCTGAGATAAGAACAGGGGATAGAAGAAAGGTCATAAGGCCAGTATGAGAACTTGGCAGAAGGAAAGTACTAAGAGGTAGACCAGCTAATAAATCAACTCCCAATAGAGAAGAAATTGAGAGCCAAGACTGTTTGATATTCAAGTTTAAATTTTTCCCTGCTTTTATTTTAATACTTGTCTTTACATCAGGCCCACATTGTTGTTGTTGCTGTTGTCATGTGCAGTCGAGTCAGACTCGACTCATAGCGACCCCTCCTTGGGTTTCCGAGGCAGTATCACTAAGGAAGTAGATTGCCCAACCTTCCTTCCAAGGAGTGGCTGGTGGGTTTGAACTGCCAGCCTTCTGGTTAGCAGTCAAGTGCCTTAGGCACTATGCTGCCAGAGCTTCTAAGCCCCTATTAAATCCTAATTGCAAAAGAAAAAAAAGAAAGGCAGTGTACTTTACTTACTACCTGATTACTTTCCTATATTAATTACATACTACTTCCCTAGTGGATATATTATCTGAAAGTATCATCACTAAATTAATTCTAGGACAACAGGTTCCTAGAAAGATTAATGATATACAATTTACCTTTATGAAAGAAGCAAGCATCCAATAAATTAGAAAATGCATACCATCACCATGTAAATTGTTAAATATCCCAAGCGCTTACCTTATTGAATATTTGACAAATGGATTTCACATTCATTGAATTACGTCAGTACTATGTTCATGTCACCCGCTTTGTTGGCTTAAATGTGTGTTTTTACTAACAATGTTATGTGCACTTAACTTCATTCATATTTTGTCTAGTAAGGATACTTAGGAAAGATGATCATTTACAGCATTCAATAGGCCCTAGTTATATGTTACTGGTACTGTTGCTTCGGATTCCTTCATTTAAATGATATTCTCATCTTGTCTACATAGGATCCCAAAGGCTGATTGGGAGGTGGGGCAGGGGGCAGTAACAAAGGTTCCTTTTGTTAATTTCTACATAGTCCGTGAATCTGTGTTTGAAAATATTTGCTTGCATATAACAATTTAACTTCTCATTTAAATAGGAAAAGTTTTGATTGTCAAGAGGGTTTTTTGCCAGATAAGAATAACTAGGTTGAAGGAGTTCCATCTAAGCACAAGACATTTGTGTTTTAGTTAGTGTGGTAGTATTAGCATGAATAAATACACAATGTCTGACTTTTTTAGAAATAATAAAAATGATTTGTAAATCCTGTATTAGGATATTTGCTTTAGTGTCCCCTTTACATTCCAATATCCATTCAATTCTTCTTCTGGCAAGCTGTTTTTATTTTACCTTTATAAACAACTTCTCTACCATTTTCAGTTTGGTCATATGGCTCAACCCTAGTCAATCCCAGCATCACATTCTCCTTTCAAAGGTGCATTGTTCAGGACTGTATGTATGTATCACAGTGAATACAATTCTGTGGGACCGTTGTTGGGCTTTCAGGCAAAGGGGCATTCTAGTTTTTTTTATTGTTGTTGCTATTGTTGGTTTGTTTCATTTTATTTCTATTGGACTTGAGTCTGAGCACATGAAGTTCGGAGCTACTACAACCAGTTGCTGTCAAGTCATCTCAAAGTCATGCTGACCTCATGTGCATCAGAGTGGAGCTGTGTTCTATAGGCTTTTCAGTGGCTGATTTTTCAGAACCAGATCACCAGGACTTTCATTTGAAGTGCCTCTGGGTGAACTCAAATCTCCCACCTTCTCTCTTACCATCAATTGATGCTTGAGACTAAAGCCAATACACGGAGGAGAGTGGGGCCTAGAGAGAGAGACCAGTTCACTTTCACGTGGCTTAAGCTCTGTAATTCATCCAAGCATTCATCAAACTCTATCCCTGGACTTTTCAATTAATGACCAACACATTCCCTGATTTCTTAAACCATTTTAGTTTGTCTTTTGTAATTGAATTCCCTATTATTATTATAATGATTTCCCAGGACCCATATGGCTCCAAGTGGAAAGCATTGGTAAATACCATAGCTGAGGTTATATAATCTATCTTTTACCATCCTAAAACCTTTAGGGAGCAAATCATAGCTCTATGTTCCACTTGAGTACAGGCCAATCACTTAAACTATAATCACCATTCCTACATAAATCATATGCTGTAGTGTTGCAGCAAGCTCTTCTTTTCTGCTGGAACATGCTTATTATTCATGCTTTTTCAGATTTTTTTCTATCATTCAGAATTGTGTCTCTGAACCAAAATATGTCATTGAAATATTAAAAGTAAAATCAGTTAATAGTCCAGAGGAGAAGGTAAGTTTATATCTTTATGCATAGTGATTAGATTCATATAACACATAAGAGATTCAAAATTCTCCACCATTTTATACAGTTTACAAGTTGACATTTTTCTAGCCTCTGAGATCTCTGTATTTATGACTCTATATAGAGAGAACTCAATCAACCAGGCAATGCAATCAGATTGTTTTCTTTAACACTCACTTTCTATAAAGATTTTTTTTTCATTGCAATGACACAAACCATTAAAAAAAAAA
>NW_006921666.1:528414-539457 GCF_000298275.1 Orycteropus afer afer | reverse complement strand
GGCAGGCCATTAACGTAGGTCCATTGTAAGTCCCAAGGTCGGCAGATCATAGCAGGCTGCCAAGCAATGACACGGCTACATGCAGGGTCCAAGCGTGCCATAGGCTAGAGATCATTCCCAAGGCTTCTCCTTAAATACAGGAAGCAGACCACATTCCAAAGGCAGCTTCTCAGCTGCTGTGGTAGATCCCACCAGGGAGTTGATTGCCTGTCTCATCATGGGGAATAACTACCACAAGCTGCCCAGCCACTCAATCAGGCCCAGCCAAATTGACACACAAACATAAGTAGCACAATAAGGCATTTGGCTGCTAACCAGATGGTTAGCAGTTCAAACCCACCAGCTGCTCTGTAGAAGGAATATGGGGGTATACATATATCTGAATGAAATATCAGTCTTCCTTGGTTATACTTCTTATAGGACAAGAGTCATGGTTCTCAAATTTTAGCTTGTTGTTGTTAGGTGTCATCAAGTTGGTTTTGGCTCATAGCAACCCTATATTCAACAGAACGAAACACTGTCTGGTCCTGCACCATCCACACAATCCTTGCTATGCTTGAGCTCATTGTTGGAGCCACTCAATCCATCTTATTGGGGGTCTTCCCCTTTCTCCTTTTCTTGCTGATACTCTACTTTACCAGGAATGATATTTGTGGTAGTTCAGTCTGTGTGTCAACTTGGCTGTGCCTGGTTGAATGGTTGGGCAACTGGATGTAGATTCCCCATGATGAGACTGGTAATCAACTCCATGGTGGTATCTACTGTGAGCAGCTGAGTAGCTGCCTTTGGGTGTGTGGTTTGCTTCCCATATATAAGAAAGAACTCTGGGCATAGTCTCGAGCTTATGGCATGCTTGGACCCTGCATGTAGCCATGTCATTGTTCAACAGCCTGCCATGCTCTGCCGATGTTGGGACTTTCAATGGACTTGAATTAATGGCCTGCCATGTGGTTTGGTAACATTGGGACTGTGCCTGTTTATTTGTCAACCTTAGGCTTGTTAGCCTCAGCAGCCAGGAGCTACCTGAATAAAGAGATGACTCTAGCTTCAGTGAGCTGAGAGCAGGAGGCAGAGCTAAAGCCTGAGGTGGAGGGGCTTTCATACAGCCCCTAAAACCTGGCACTTGGAAGTCAGACTTAAAGCTTCTAAATTGTAAGAATAAACTCCTGTTTGTTAAGGCCATCCCATTTGTGGTATATTTCTTCTCAGAGCAGCACTAGGTAACCAGAACAATATTCTTCTCCAGGGATTGGTTCCTTCTGACATGACCAAAGTATAAGAGATGAAGACTGCCTATTCTTACTTCTACGGCACATTCTAGGTATTCTTCTTCCAAGACAGATTTGTATATTCTTCTGGAAGTCTATTGTATATTCAATATTCTTTTTTGTCAACACTACAGTTCAAATGCATCAATTTTTCTGCAGTCTTCCTTATTCATTGCCCTGCTTTCTCATGCATATAAGGCTACTGAAAATACCATGGCTTCGGTCAGGCAGACTTCAGTCTTCAAAGTGAAATCTTTGCTCTTTAACACTTTAAAGAGGTCTTTTGCAGCAGATTTGCCCAATGGAATACATCATCTGATTTCTTGGGCATTCCATGGGCACTGACTGTGGCTCTAAGCAAAATGAAATCCTTGATGACTTCAAATTTTTCTCCATTTTTCATAATGTTGCCTATTGTTTCAGTTGTGAGGACTTTTGTTTCCTTTACATTGAGATGTAATCCATACCAAAGACTATATAGTCTTTGATCTTCATCAGTGACTAAAATCTTGTCACTTTCAGCAATCAAATTGTGTCATCTGAGTATCAACAGTTGTAAATGAGTCTTCTTCCAATCCTGATGCTATGTTCTTCTCCATATAGCCCAGCTGCTCAGATTGTTTGCTCAGCATCCACATTGAATAAGTATGGTGAAAGGAGACAGCCCTGACACAGATTTTCCTGATTTTATATAGGATACATATATTTTATATGTATATACCCTTGTTCTGTTCAAATCACTGTCTCTTGATGTATGTACAGGTTCCATGTGAGAACAATTAAATATTCTGGGATGCCTATTCTTTGCAGTTATCCATAATTTGTTATGATCCACAAAGTCATCTTTCTGGTATTCTCTGCTTTCCCCTAAGATCCATCTGACGTTAGCAATGATATCCCTCTTTCATGTCCTCTTCTAATTTAGTTTATGTAGTACTAATTATAATACCATCCACAAGGATGTACAGGTATCCCCTGCTTTCCAAAAGTTCATTTTATGCCACTTAGCTTTCAAGAAAGACCTACATTAGCAGCTCTTTTTGCTAACTCAAAGAAATCTGAAAAGGATTTTACTTTCACAAAAAGAAAAAAAAAGACCAAAAGCAAAACTAGTGCTCAGTGTTTGTTTTGCAGAGAGCTGTTAAAGAGGCAGCCGCACCTGAAAGTGAGAATGGTTGTGCCATGCTCTTCCTCTGGGAACCACACTGTGGTTTAGGTAGGTTTTATATTTATATCATTCCTGGTTTTACTATATATATGCTAGTATTATTTCAGGTTTATTTGTTATTTAGTGTGATTTGGTAGGGTTTTTTTTTGGGGGGGTGGTTTCTGGAAACACTCAAAAACTTATCCCATATAAATTAATGGTAATTGCTTCTTTGTTTTATGCCATTTGAGGTTATCAAATGCTTCACAGGAGTTCTCTACTTTTGGAAAGTGGGGAAAATCTCTACTTACCCAGTACATCATTGATGAATGCTCTAGCATTAGCTGATTATTAGCATTCCTCATTAGGAGTCATATAGAAGTGTAGAATATTAGAGTGTGGCTAAAGGCAGCCTGGTTTTAATGGGTATTAAAGGAAGAAATAGAGTTTCTGGGAGGCCTTCATAGCAACAGTTGAAATAACATAAATGAAGAAGTGACAAAGCTTTATTATTCCTATAATCTTTGAAGACAAGTAATATTAGATCCTTTCACAAATACATGTGTTATGCCAATTCTAAATGTTAAAAATACATGATTAATTATCTCCTCTTATGTTTATCACAATTTTGTAATAATGTGTCACTAACTTAAATCACAGCTTCCCCAAAGTTCACAAATATTAGAGAGATTTGCTAACACAAAAGTCTCCTACAAGCTCCTCTCTGCTGTAGAGGACTCTTCACTTCCATGCTGGGAGGTCTCTCACCTCTCATCATCATGTAAAGCATGTATCTAGTGGAGTAGCAGCTGGAAGAAATAGCCTGAAGAGCCCCACATGCATGCAATGTGACACACAGCTGCTGTAGTTCCCCACAGGGTCCCTTGCTGCACAGGAAGTGCCATGTAAACAGCAGCCCCAGCAGAAAGGTAAAGCACTTTTTTCTTTTCTTTTTTTTATTTTTTTTTTAATGCAGTGGATTAAAACTTAGTGTGATTCATGTTAGCTCACATTCTTTCTTTTTGAAAACATTCTCACAATGTAGCTATGTAATTTAGCCTCATAACCAGCCTTGTTTATAACTGTTTTTGGGGTTAGTGGCATCCTTGCCATGAGGTGAGGGACATGATAGAGGCACTATGAGTTGGAAATAACTGGATGTTACACAACAATAACAACAACAAGGCCAACTCCACAGCAGAAATATCTCTTAACTTTACACAAAATGTTAAATTCCATAAGAATGATACCTTCGGATAGATATCAATCTCTGCTACAATGCTAAGGAAACAACAAGAAGCAAATCATCTCAGAATGAACTCTTAAACCCACATCAACCAGTTGTCATCAAGTTGATTCCAACTCATAGTGACCCCATGCATGTCACAGTAGAACTGTGTTCCATTGGGATTTCAGTGACTGATATTTTAGAAGTAAGTCCCCAGACCTTTATTCTAAGGCACGTCTGGGTGGATAGAAATCTCCAAGCTTTCAGTGAGCAGCAGAGAATGTTAACCTCTTGCACCTCCCAGAGGCTCTAAGCCCACATCCAACCCATTGCCATCAAGTTGAATCCAACTCATAACTCTGCCATATATGCAGAGAAAACCTGCATTCTACAGGGTTTTTAAGACTGTGACTTTTTGGAAGCAGATTGCTAAGCCTTTCTTCTGAAGTGCCTCTGGGTAGGTTTGAACTGTCAACCTTTTTGTTAGTAGAGAAGCACTAAATGCTTTATACCACCCAGGAACTATGTAAACCCAATGCCCAGTAAATGACCTCATTAGTTTCTTTCTAAGCTGCTACATACTATATGAGAGTGGTAGCCCCATGGCATCTTAAATTTCATCATAATCCTGTGTTGGGGTGCTCTGTGAATATAACATTATGGGACACACAGTGTAGGAGAATAAAGTGATAATATATGTTAACATTGTACATGGAATGAAAGAAAAGATAGAATTGAGGACAATCTTTGTTTATTTCAATAACGTGGCCAGGATCAGCCTCTGCCCATTTGCCAGGAGGTAGGTATTGAAGCTCTAGACTTCAATGTCATGTTTGTTGATCAGTGTGGCCTTTGAGTCCATCTTCACTGAGGCTGCTGCTGAAAGGGAAAGCCAATGCTTTTAGAAGAGTATCCTGCAATGCTATCTTACCTAACACATAAAGGACGTTTCTGCATAAACTTTCTAACCACTCCTCTCAAAAACTATGACCACAGAAACATGGCATACATAAAGAGTTTGCAAAGTGATGACCTTCATCTTATTCAGAGCAGTTCACTGAGCCATGTAACTCAAAGACATAAGCTATCATGCCCATGTCAAAGGTGATGCAATTCACAGATGCTAACTTTTTCAGTCATTGTTGTACAACAATTAACATTCAAGGACCTTTTGGTAGGGCACAGACCTTGTAGACTATCAAGAAAAACGTTTACTTTGACAGTCTTATTTATTTTTTCACTCACTCGGCAAAAATATTTAATGCTTAGTAAGTCTTAGTACCACCACTGTCTGTCAATTTTTTGTACTGTGGTGGCTTGCATGCCACTGTGAGACTAGAGGCTATGCCACTGGCCAGTGAAAACCTATGAACAGCAGTGAAACTGTCTGATATATGACTGGAAAACTTGATTAATAGCCCTGACACACTGTCTGATACAATGTCAGAAGATGAGCCTCTCAGGTCAGAAAGCACTCAAAATATGATTGGGAAGAGCTGCCTCCTCGGAGTAGACTTAACCTTAATGACTGGATGGAGTAAAGCTTTTGGGACCTCCATTTGCTGATGTGGCACAACTCAAAAAGGGAAGAAACAGCTGCAAACATCTATTAATAATCAGAACATAGAATGCATGGAGTATAAATCTAGGAAAGTAGGAAGCTGTCAAAAATGAAAGGCAATGCATAAAGATGAATATCCTGGGCATCAATGAGCTGAAATGGGCTGGTTTGGCCAATTTGAGTAGTACAATCATATGGGCTACTATGCCAGGGAAGGCAAATTGAAGAGGAATGGTGTGGCATTCATTGGCACAAAGAATGTTCAAAGGTCTATCCTGAAGTACAATGCTGTCAGTGATAGATAGCCCACAAGGAAGATTCAGGAAACATCAAAAGAAGATCAAAGAAATACACAGTGTCACTGTACCAAAAAGAATTGGTCAATGTTCATCCATTTCAGGAGGTGGTATATAATCAAGAACCAATGATATTGAAGGAAGAATTTGAAGTTGCATTGAAGGAAGTGGTGAAAAACAGGGCTCCAGGAACTGACAGAACACCCAATGAGATGTTTCAACAAATAGATGCCATGTTGGAGGCAGTCACTTGGCTATGCCAAGAAATTTGAAAGACAGCCTACCTGACAAACTGACTGGAAAAGATTCATATTTATACCCATTCCAAAGAAAGGTGATCTTACAGAATGTGGAAATTATCAAACAATATCATTAATATTGCATGCAAGTAAAATCTTACTGAAGATAATTCAAAAATGGTTGCAGCAGTATATTGACAGAGAATTTCGAGAAATGCAAGGAGGATTCAGAAGAGAACATGGAATGAGGGATATCATTGCTGATGTCAGATGGATGTTGGCTCAAAGCAAAGAATACCAGAAAGATATTTACTTGTATTTTATTGACTATGAAAAAGAATTCAATTGTGTGGATCATAGCAGATAATGGATAATATTGAGAAGAATGGGAATTGCAGAACACTTAATTGTGCTCATGAGGAACCTCTGCATAGACCAGGAGGCTGTTGTTTGAACAGAACACGAGGACACTATATGGTTTAAAATCAATAAAGGAGTACATCAGGGTTGTATCCTATCACCATACTTATTCAATCAGGATGCTGAGCAAATAACCCAAGAAGCTGGACTATATGAAGAAGAACATAGCATCAGGATTGGAGGAAGACTCATTAACAACCTGAGATAGGCTGACAACACAACTCTGCTTGGTGAAAGTGAGGATGACTTGAAGCACTTACTGATGAAGATTGAAGGCTACAGTCTGCAGTATCAATTACACCTCAATACAAAGAAAACAAAAATCCTCACAATGGGACCAATAAGCACCATCATGATAGATGGAGAAAGAATGAAGTTGTCAAAGACTTCATATTACTTGCTTCTAAAATTAACATCAATGGAAGTAGCAGTCAAGAAATCAGATGACGTATAGCATTGGGCAAATCTGTTGCAAAAGACCTCTTTCAAGTGCTAAAGAGCAAAGATATCTCCTTGAAGACTAAGGTGCGCATGACAAAAGCCATGTGTGATAGTTGGAACTGTGTGTCAACTTGGCTGGACCAAAATTCTGTGGTTGAAGATGTTTTGATGTGGTTATTCCCATGATGGGATCAGATGATTATGTTTTGAGCAGCCGATCTGTTGAAAGGGAGTTTCCTGAGGGGTGTGGACATCCTGGGAAAAGAGACATTCTTCTGTGGATCGGGATTCTGTTATGCTGCCTACAACTGTCTATGAGTGAGCAATCCACCATTCAGCCTGGAGATCTTGCATTCATCATTCGTTGGAGTCAACAGCCAGTGTACTGCTTGCCAGCCTTGAGCTCCTCAGCCGCTGCGGCTGCAAGAGTCAGGAAAAGCCTCCAGCTTGGCCTGGAAAAGCCTCCAGCTTGACGTTTGATCCATGAACTTTGGACTTGTCAGCTTCTATAAGTGTGTGAACCATTTTCCTAATATAAATTCCTCTATATATACATATATATAAGCTTTACTGGTTTTGTTTCTCTAGAGAACCCAGTCTATCACACCATGGTTTTTCCAATTGCTTCATATGCATGTAAAAGCTGCACAATCAGTAAGGAAGACCAAAGAAGAGTCAATGCTTTTGAGTTGTGGTATTGGCAAAGAATGCTGAAAGTACTGTTGTTGTTGTTGTTATGTGCCTTCGAGTCAGCCCCGACTCATAGCGACCCCTCCTTGGGTTTCCAAGGCAGTATCACTACGGAAGTAGGAATGCCCAACCTTCCTTCCGAGGAGTGGCTGGTGGGTTTGAACTGCCAGCCTTCTGGTTAGCAGTCAAGTGTCTTAGCCACTATGCTACCAGAGCTTCCTGCTGAAAGTACCATGGACTGCTAAAAGAACTAACAAATCTGTCCTGGAGGAAGTGCAGCCAGAATGCTGCTTGGAAGTGAGAATGGCCAGACTTTGTCTCACCTACTTTGGTCATGCTGTAAGAAGGGACCACTCTCTGGAGAAGGATGTCATGCTTGCTAAAGTGGAGGGTCACCAAAGAAGATGGATTGATACAGTGGCTACAAAAATGGGCTCAGGTATATAGCAAGGATCCTGGGGCTGGCACAGGACCAGGCAGTGTTTCATTCTTCTGTACATAGAGTCATTTTGAGTCAGCTACTACTTGATGCACCTAACAACAACAACAATACAAAGAAGATCAGTTAGTATTACTATTATTCAAATTTACTGAAGATTTTTACCAACTTCTGCAGTCTGATATTGACCAAACATGCAATCAGGATGTGTTGATTATCTCTGGTAATAGGAATGAAAAAGTTGGGAACAACCAGTATTTGGAAAATATGGCCTTGGTGACAGAAATAATGCTGGAGATCATGATAGAATTGTGCAAGACCAATGAGTTGTTCATTGCAAATACCTTTTTACAACAACACAAACAATGGTTATACATGTGGAGTTCACCAAATGGAGTACACAGAAATCAGATTGACTACATCTGTGGAAAGATGCATTGGAGAAGCTCAATATCTTCAGCCAAAACAAAGCCAGGAGCTGACTGTGGAACAGACTATCAACTGCTCCTATGCAAGTTTAAGTTGAAGCTGAAGACAAAAGAAGTCCATGAGAGTCAAAATACGACCTTGATTATATCGCTCCTGAGTTTAAAGACTAAAAAATAGATTTGGTGCATCTTGGGCTTCAGCTCTGCCTCTTTCTCCCAGCCCACTGCACTTAGAGTTGTCTCTTCACTCCAGCCCAAGGTTGACAAATAAAAATAGCACCGTCCCAATACTACCAAACAACATGGCAGGCTACTGGTTCAAGTTGAGACAGTCCCACAATCAACAGGAAACATGGAAATTTGCTAAATGAAGACTTGGCTACATGCAGGGTTCAAGCATACCAAAAAGCTGCAGAGACCTTTCTCAAAACTTCTCCTTGTGCACTGGAAGCAGACCACATCCCTAAGGCAGCTGCTCAGCTGCACCAGTATATTCCTCAGGGAGTTGATAACCAATCTCACCATGGGGAATAACACTACATCCAGCTGCCCAGCCACTCAAAACCAGGCCCAGCCAAGTTGACACATAATCTTAGCTACCACATTCATGTTGTCAGAAGGGATCAGTCCCTGGAGAAGGATATCATGTTTGGTAAAATAGAGAGCAAAAAAGGGGATGACCTTAATGAGATGGATTGACATAGTAGTTGCAATGATGAGTTCAGTCATACCAAGGATTGTGAGGATGGCACAGGACTGGGCAATGTTTTCTTCTATTGTACATAGAGTCACTGTGAATCAGAGCCAACTCAATGGTATCTGAAAATAACAATTCCTTTGGAGGAATGCATTGGTGATAAAAATGGCCAATGCAATCAGCTGCTAATCAAAAGATCGATCGGTGGTTCAAGTCTACACAGAGTAACTCCAAAAAAAGGCCTGGTGCTCTACTTCTGAAAAGTCAGTTGTTTAAATGGAGCACATTTCTGCTCTGACACATATGAAGTTGCCATGAGTTGGAATCAGCCCAATGGTCAGTGATACTGGTAATTCCTTTGGAAAAAATAGGTGAGAAGATGATTTTCTGAGGTGATCTTTGTTATCAGACTTAAAAGGTGCTCTGGTGGTATAATGGTTAAAACGTTTGGCTACTAAGCAAAATTGTAGCAGTTCGAATTTACCAGCTGCTCAGTGGAAGAAAAATGGGGCAATCTGCTTTCATAAAAATTTAGAGCCTTGAAAATGCTATAGGACAACTCTACTCTTTCCTATATGGTTGTGATGGATCAGAATCGACTCAAGGAAGTGGGTTTAGTTTGTTTTTTTAAGCATCATCATCACCATCACCATCAACATTGCTTCAGCACTTTTGAGGTACCAGCCATGATCATAAGCACTTTACAAGTATTCATTTATTTAAAGAATAACACATCATCCAATGGCTTGGAGTAGGGTGGCATCCTAGATGGCAGGTAGAGTGTGTACAAAGGCATGTTAACATTATTGTTGTGTTTGGTGTTGTCAAGTAGGTTATGACACATAGTGGTCCTACTACATACAACAAAAAGAAACACTGCTTGTTCTGTTCTGTGAGGTCTTGTGCCACCCTCACAGTCATTGCCATGTTAGCCCATTATTGCTAGGCAATAACAGAAGGCACTGTGTCAATCTCACTGGGCACCTTATTTTTTCACTGACCCTCTACTTTGCCAGGCACAGTGGTGTAAAAGAAGAGGGCATATTCAGGGAACTGCAAGGAATTGAGTAACGGACTGTAGGGCTTCTGTGCAGAGTATCAGGAAAAGAAACTGTAAATTGGCCCTTTGGTGATTCCTAGTTATCAACATGCATTGTCCTGTCTCATTTCTTGGTGTAATACTCATCCTCATTGCTTTATATATGAGCTGCTGTTATCTCCAATGGACCTAGGTGCTCTAAATGCAGTTACCAACATATCCACAGTGACATCTGCCTCATGGTCTTAACCTGTCTTCTTTGCTGAGTCAACTAAGATCACCCAGAAAAGCTGCCACCATGATGGCTTTCCTCTCTTTGGATGCATTTGGGTTGTGGATTCTCAGTATCTTCTCTGTCAATTAGATTCCACTTGCATTCTACCTTTAAGGAGTTATTCACAGGTTGTGGTTCGATGGTACCATTTTTATATTTCAGTATTATTCTGGGTTTAATCTGTATCTGTGTAATCTATGTAAATATATATTGCACGCTTGCGTGTGTGTGTGTATAAGTCTCACTGCCATCAAGTTGATTCTGACTCATGGGGACCCCTCCTTCTGTTTCTGAGGCAATATTTCTATGGAAGTAGATTGCTCAGTCTTCCTTCTTCTTCTTCTTCTTCTTCTTCTTCTGAGGAGTGGCTGGTGGGTTTGAACTGCCAGCCTTCTAGTTAGCAGTCAAATGCCTTAGGCACTACACCACCAGAGCTCATCTATGTATACATTTATATTTATACAAACATACATATATACATGTATATGTATATGTGTGTGTGTGTGTGTGTGTGTATATATATATATATATAGAGAGAGAGAGAGAGAGAGAGGCTTTGGTAGCATAGCAGGTAAGGCATGTGGCTGCTAACAAGAAGGTCCCTGGTTCAAACACACCACCTGCTCGGTGGGAGGATGATGAGGCAATCTACTTCCATAAAGATTTACAGCTGTGGAAACTCAATGGTTGTTGCTATGAGTCGAAATCAATTTCATGGCAGTGAGGTCATATATGTGTATGTATATGTGTGTGTGTGTGTGTGTGTATTTGTTGTTGTTATTGTTATGTGCCATCGAGTTGGACCCGACTCATAGCAACCCCTCCTTGGGTTTCTGAGGCAGTATCACTACGGAAGTAGATTGCCCCATCTTCCTT
>NW_006921666.1:525956-527509 GCF_000298275.1 Orycteropus afer afer | reverse complement strand
ACGGCACATAACAACAACAACAACAACAGCCCCATAGTGAATACTGGAATCCTCCTGACCTTGGAACCAATGACCACATTTGTCTCCTCATCTCAAAAATTCAAGGGACTCTTTCTTCCCCTTCTGTGGCTTGAGAGAGCAGGAAAAGACAGCATCTGGATCTGCTGACTGTCCCCACAGGATCATAACTCTTTTTTCTTGATGGTCTTTGTCTAGTCTGCTTTCAAAGACTCTCCCACAATCCTCTGCTGAGGATCAAAGGATATAACAAAATGGCTTAGTATGCAAATATGGTAGCTTATAAACTGCTGGCACTCCAGGCAAAAGGTCCTTTGGGGTACTTTAACTGTCCTTTTCACTTTGCTACTCAGTTCTGCTTACATGTCTTACTTCTTTGTCAGGGTCTAGGTGATGGCAGGGAAAAACTGAACAAGGGTTCAGGGACGCAGATACAGATTAGAAAATAGAGCAAGTACTGAATTTAGAATGTGTTCCAAGGAAAAAGTCCAGAAAGTTGGAAAAAACTTAATTATATAGGTCTCTAAGGTCAATCATTACAGGGAATACAAGGTCAAGATATTTGAAGTGAGGAACTACCTTGCAGGTTATGGCAGTATGGTAGAAGATCAGCTCACAGGGGCTCAGATTATCTCTCAAGTCTTCTTTCTATCAGAATTTCCAGCATCTGGCTTCAGCATGGTGCTCTAGAGGAGCTCAGTGGTTAAAGCAATCAGCTGCTAAATGAAAACTCAGTCATTTGAACCCATCAGGGCTCTGTGGGCTAAAGATGTGGCAGTCTGTTTCCATAAAGAAACCTTGGTAAAATGGCACAACCACTGTGGAAAACAGTATGGTACTTCCTTAAAACGCTTGAAATAGAAATAGTGTTTCTATTTCAGCAATCCCACTACTAGGTGTATAGCCTAGGGAAGTGAGAGCCAGAGCACAAATATATATATATATATATGTCTGTACACCCATGTTCACCACAGCACTATTCACAATAGCAAAGAGATGAAAACAACCTAAGTGCCCATAAGTGGATGAATGAATAACCTAACTGTGGTAAACACATATAATGGAATACTATGCAACATTAAAGAGTAATAAAAAATCTGCAAAATACCTCATAACATGGATGAACTTGGAGGACATAATGCTGAGTGAAATAATTCAGCCACACAAGGACAAATATGAGTCCACTATTTAAAAAATCAGTAGGAACTCTGGTGGCATAGTGCCTAAAGCATTTTGACTGCTAACCAGAAGGCTGGTGGTTCAAACCCACCTACCACTCCTCAGAAGGAAGATTGGGCAATCTACTTCTGTAGTGACACTGCCTCAGAAACCCAAGGAAGCATAGCTATGAGTCAGATCTGACTCGACAGCAGTGTTGCTTCCATTGGTGTTGATTGTAGAATTAAATAATATGAAGTCTTTGATAACTTCAATCTTTTCTCCATTTATCCTGATGCTGCTTATTGGTGCAGTTGTGAGGATTTTTGTGTTCT
Organism: Orycteropus afer afer; assembly: GCF_000298275.1. Lineage (NCBI taxonomy): Eukaryota > Metazoa > Chordata > Mammalia > Tubulidentata > Orycteropodidae > Orycteropus > Orycteropus afer. The sequence goes on along the minus strand of NW_006921666.1, from coordinate 525,998 downwards.
CTATATTGGGGTGTAATACATATTACAGACTGTAGTCTTCAA
>NW_006921666.1:523843-525026 GCF_000298275.1 Orycteropus afer afer | reverse complement strand
CCCTTTGCTTTAGTTACTCTCCATTCAAAGGCAACTTTCAGTCTCTTCTGACATCAATTTTGGTCTTTTCTTCCCTTCCTGTATTTTTAATGACCTTTTGCTTTCTTCATATATGATATTCTTGATGGCATCCCACAATTCCTCTGGTTTTTGGTCACTGGTGTCTTTAAATGTTTGGGAATTCCCATTCTTCTCAATGTTACCCATATTTGTTATGATCCATATAATCAAATACTTTTGAATTGTCAATAAAACACAAGTAGACATCTTTCTGGTATTCTTTGCTTTAAAGCCCAGATCCCTCTAACATCGGCATAATAGAGCATATAAAGATAATAGTACACAAAATGTTCTACCTCCTACTCTGGTGAGTAGCAACTGTGGTCTTAAAAACTTGTGAATGGTCATCTAAGATGCAACTAATAGTCTCTGCCCATCTGGAACAAAGAAGAGTAAGAAAATAAAAGATGTTTGGAAACAATTAGTTCAATGGCCTAGTGGACCATGGAAACATCAGCCTACACAATCCTGAGAACAAAAGCGCTGGATGGTACCAAGCTACCACTGCCAACCATTTGGAAAGGGATCAGAAGTGGAGATCCTGAATAGAGTAAGAGAAAAATGTGGAACAAAACTCAAAATCATAAAAAGACTCGGCTAACTGGTCTGATAGTTACTGGTGAAACCCTTGAGACTATGACCCTTAGTCACTCTTCAAGCCTTCAATTGAACTCATTCCTGTGGATTAACTTTTAGCCAAACAACAGATAGGCCTCTGAGGTGAACAATTACACCAGGTAGGTGTACCCTTTAGAACAATCAACCATGGAAGATCAGAAGGGCAATATTTGTGCTGGAAGAAGAATCAGAAGGCTGGAGTGCATAGGAAAGAAGAATGAAGGGAAAAGGTAAACATAGGGAGGAAGTGGGATAAGAGCTGTTACGTTTTGGGGATACATTCAATGTCACAAAACAAAATACATATGAACTGTTGAATGAAAAATGAATTTGCTTTGTAAACTTTCACCCTAATCACAGTAAGAATTTTGGGGAAAAGAAAAACAGATGTACAGCCTTGCAAACCCTATAAACTATAAGGTAGTTCTGCTCTAGCCTATATGGTGGGAATGAATCAGAGTCTACTTGACAGCAGTCAGTTTGGTATGCTCTGGGGTCTCTGAGG
>NW_006921666.1:520834-523213 GCF_000298275.1 Orycteropus afer afer | reverse complement strand
CATTTGAGTTATTTCCACTTTTGGGCTATTATGAATAATATTGTTATGAACATTTGTATTCATAGATTTTAATGTAGGCATATGTTTTCAATTCTCTTGGGTGCATTCCTATGCAATGAAATTGCTGGGTCATATGTAAACTCTATATTTAATATATCAAGGAACTGCCAGACTGTTTTCCACAGTAGCTGCACCATTTTACATTCCCATTAACAATGTCTGAGGGCTCCAATTTCTTCACCTCCTTGTCCACTCTTATTGTACGCTTTTTAAAATATAGCCATGCTATCTTTATGTGTGGTTTTGATGTATATTTATCTAATGACTAATATTTTCATGTCCTTATTGGTCATTTGTATGTCTTTTTAGGAGCAATGTCTATTCAAACTTTTTGACCACTTTTTAAAATTGGGTTATTTGTTTTTTAATTGTTGACTTGTCAGAATGTTTCATACATTCTATATAAAGTCCCTTATCAGAGATATGATTTACTAATATTTTCTCCCATCCCATGCATTTTTTTTTACAGTGATCTGAAACATAAATGTTTTAATTTGAGAACATCTAATTCATCCATGTTTTTCTTTTCTCACTTGTGTTTCTTGTTTGATTCTTGATATGCCAAAGTGCTGGAATTTAGAAAAATCTCATTTTCTATCCACACTGACTTTAAATATTATTATCTTTCTAAGGGTTTAAGAAAGTCAAAACTCAAGGCTGGCCTGTGACCTCTTTGTACTAGACGAGCTGAGGAAATGATTTTTAATGGAAGTTTTACTATGAGAATTAAGAAAAGGAAGAGATTGCTTTTTATTGGAGTGGGCCTATGATATATCAAAGATGTTATGTTAACTTATACAGACTTTAGAGAGGGACAATGATGTAGAATTCCTAAGGCTTTGGGGACCTACCTAATAGAGATAGTTGAAAACACTGGATAAAGTCTGAATCAGAGAGGAAGAGAGTGTGAGGAATGAGGCATTGTATGCTAAACCAAGGATAAATTATATTTGATTATGGAAAAGCCATTAGCTATTAGGTATTTGGGGCTTTATGAATGTTAATCAGATTGTTTCCTAGGGCTTTGAGTGTAAAATGAGGGTAGAGAGTCAAGAGGTCAATGGGTTGACCATGTCAGTGAGAAGACTATGGTAGTGGGCAAGGTGAGAATTAATTCCAGCAAAGCCTAGGAAATTGCTTTAGTACAAGGAAGAGAGATTTTACAGATGTTATGGGTTGTTGTTGTTGTTGTTATGTGCCGTCGAGTCAAACCCGACTCATAAGAGGAAGACCCTCAATGAAATGGATTGACATGTGGCTGCAGAGATGGGTTCAAGCATAGCAACAATTGTGAGGTTGGTGCAGGACTGGACAGCATTTTGTTCTGTTGTACACGGGGTCTCTATGAGCTGGAATTGACTCAATGACATTTAACAACAGCAACAACATGGATGATGGGTCCACAAGTCCTTAGCAGCTGACTGGGTACCTGGTGGAGGGTGACAATAGCAGCAAGAAAACGGGATAATTGCAATAAGAATAATCTTCCTAACGACTCAGGTAACGAACCATTTTGGAGTAATTGTGGTGCAGTGTGCTGACGTTCCAAAGGGTTTGTACACTCCATGACAAAAAGTAATCTAAAGGACATTTTTCATGAAAAATATTCCTACAATTATTTTTTCAGTTCCAAAGATAAGGTATTGTTGAAAAAGATAACTTATTCATTTTGCCATTTGACTCTATCTCTAGTGGAGAAAGAAGCCTGAACTCTATTTTCAATTCCTCATGAAAATGTCTTAAAATTCTCATTTCTCTATGCAAATTAAGTGCACCTTTAATGTCTGTATGTGTTTTCCTCTTGAAGGAAAAATAAAAAGGTTGTATATATGTGAATGTGATAGCCTATGAGGCAGTGTTCTCCTGTATTATGTTTTTGTACTTACGTATTGCTGCCTGTAGCCCCTGAGGGTTCTAACAGATATTAAATTTGTACAGCAGATCTAAAGGAGTGAGAGGAAGTTCATTTTTTCTAGATTTTCCTCTCAAAAGCCCTCGTGACTAATGTCTGAAGAGTAAAGATAGTAACCTATCTTTAGGTTTAAAGAATTCAAGGAAAGACAGGCTGTGTGTGTGTGTGTAAAAATCAAGCCAAACCCACTGCCATCAACTCAATTCTCACTCACAGCAACCTTATAGAACAGAGTAGAACTGCCCCACAGGGTTTCCAAGGCTGTAAGTCTTTTCAGAAGCAGACTGCCACATCTTTTCTCTCAAGGACTGCGCTGGTGAGTTCCAAGTGCTGACCTTTTCAATTAGCATATGAGCACTTTGCCACTGGGCCACCAGGGCTCGTGCTCTCTCTCTCTCTCTCTCTCT
>NW_006921666.1:514545-520476 GCF_000298275.1 Orycteropus afer afer | reverse complement strand
TATATATTTATATACTTATATTTATGTATACTTATATTTATATATACACACTTATATATAAACTAAATTAGACATTTACCTAACAAAAGAAGGACAAGGAGTTGGGGGAAAATATTTTCCACTCACATATGTGATGAAGATTCCATTAGGGTTGGCTCTAATTATGTCCTTGGTGGCAGATTTTGCTTGTATGTTTGTTTTGTTTTCATTTGTTTTTGTCACAGAACTTTACAGAATATGATGAAAGTATGGATCCTTTCCCAGAAATGTATCACACTACGTACAGTGTCAGGAGGTATGCAGAATCTCTTAAAATTGAAGTGGAGATGCCCCATGAAAAAGCCCCTATTATGAATTGAATTGTATTCTGAAGAAAGAAATGTGGAAGTCCTAAGGCCCATACCTTTAAATATGACCCCCACACACACACTTTAGGGCTTTTTTTAATTACGTTAATGAGGTGGAATTGAATTCACCTAATCTTTTGTTATGTTAATGAGATAGTGTAGCATGAGTCCTAAAATCAATCACTTTTGAGTGGTGTCTTATAAGAACAGACTCGGCAGGGACACACACATGCACGCGTGCACACACGGAGAAGACAGAAGTCATGCAAGGACCTGTCTACAGAGCACAGGGATTACTGACAAGACACCGGAAACTAGGAAAGAGGCCATAGAAGGAATTGACATTGCTATTTTCAACTTTCACCCTCCAGAACTGTGAGAAAATAAATTTATATTCTTTAAGGCTTTTAGTATTGTCACTCTAGCAACATCACACTTGAGTGATGTTATCTCTCTTGGATAAGTGTGTAAATATGGTTACCTTGGCATGAATGTGACCGTAAGTACAAAATATGTTTTAAAAAATAAAATGAAATGAAAACTTATAGCAGGAGGAGGACACAATGGGGATCTCAATCCTGGGTAATGAGTGAATAAGAAAGGTGGTAAGGTTCTACATTTTAATTACTGAATGGCAAACAGGATGCAGTGAATTCTTTATTCTTCTCAAACAATAACCTTGCATATTAAGACATAAATCAGGAATATGTGGAGATCTGAGAAATTTCCCTATTCTATTTGTTTACTCAGAACTAGGCTGATGCAAGATACATTAAGTCAAGTCTACTAAACCCATTTTCAAAATTTTATTTGTTCTTTGTTTTGATGTGATTAATTAGGTACTTTAGCTTAAAGGGGCTTTTATTAGAATACATATAGAAATAAATGTAAAGGTGCTGGTAGTGTTGGCTTCACCAGGCCTTAAGCTTCCACTCTGGCAATAAGCTGGTCTGTAAATTCATGGAGGAAGTGGTGGTTCGGTGGTGGAATTCTCCCCTTCTGTGCAGGAGACATGGATTAGATGGCCAGACAATGTGCCTCACGTGCAGCCATCATTTGTCTGTCCATAGAGGCTTACATGTCAATATGATGCTGAATCCGTTTCAGCAGAGTGCCCAGAGTAAAACAGACTTGGAAGAAAGCCCTGGTGACCTACTTTCAAAAATCAGCCAAAGAATATACAGCGGTCTAATCTGTAATGGATCATGAGGAGGGCGAAGGTCTAGGCAGCTGTCTTGTTCCATCAGAAGGGAAGTCGCCATAAGTCAGGGCCCTACTTGGCAGTGTCAGCAACAGCAACACTTCCATCAGGGAGCAATCTCTGTCCTCTGATCTAGCTCAGAGGCATAGGATAGATCAGAGACTGAAATGCAGGCTCCCCATGGAGTCTGATGTGGTAGAGGTCCAGAATGCTTCTTCAAAGTGGGGAGAGGATGTCTATGAGGAATTGGTGGGCCATCAGACTCCCGACACTGAGCTGCAGAGAGAGCAGAAGAATGAAGTTTCAGGAGAGGCAAGGTTGTGGCAGAACCACCGTATGTAGTTGCAAAGGTTGGGCTGGGCCAAGGAACTCACCCAAGGGTTAAGAACAACTACAATTCAGTTCACTACCTTCATGTAGTCCTAAATTCTGGTGCTAATGCTGTATCTACCAGCAGGGAACACCTCTCTCTTATTTGGACAAATGCAGGATGTTGGTGAGTGGTGGCCCTTCTTCAAGGTCAGCTGTAGCAGATACTAGAGCCCTCCCAAAGTGATGGATGGATCCTCTTTCCACCAAACTGAGTATCCAGAGAGAAGTGGAGAATGACAACATGAAAACCAGAAAAGACTCAAAACCTTAAAGCCTTTTGAGCCAGATCCCATCTTGGGAAATAAAAAGGGGGAGAAAGACAGTCTAGCAGTTTCTTTTAAAGTGAAATATAAGCTTACTATATAATATAGTAATCACACTCCTAGCTACTTACCCAAATGAATTGAAAACTTATTTTCACATGAAAAATCTGCAGCTTTATTCAAAAATGCCAAAAATTGAAAGCAACAAAGTTATCCTTTAATACTGTATATGCATTCAAAGCAGTACTCTTCAGCAGTAGAGGGAAATAGCTATCAAAAAAGACATGGAGGAACTTAAAATGTATATTGCTAAGTGAAAGAAGCCAGTCTGAGAGGGTACATACTGCATGATCCCATCCATATGATACTCTAGAAAAGGCAAAATTGTAGAGACAGTCAAGAGATCAGTGGGAGCCAGGCATTCAGGGCAATGGGGAGGAATAAACAGGTAGAGCACAGGGCGTATTCAGGGCAGTGGAGATGTTCTCTATGACACCGTAATGGGGGACATATGATCTGTGCATTTGTTAAAGCTTATAGAACTGTACAACACGAAGAGTGGAACCCTAGTATAAACTATAGACTTTAGTTAATGATCATCCATAGATATTGGTTCACCAACAAAGACACGTATACCAAAGGAATATAAGATATTGATTATAAGAAAAACTATACAAGGGGGAGAAAAGATATATGGGAAGTCTTTGAATTTAATGTACAATTTTTCTTTGAACCAAAAACTGCTATAAAAAGTAAAGTCTATCAAAATAAAATAGAATTAGAAAAAAGAGTGGATGGAAAAATCAACCCTGGCAGGAAATTGATCTTTGAATTGCTGAATATCTATCCAAATAAGACTAATCAACCTGAAAGAGACGGTGAGAAACAAGAGTCTGCAAAAACTCAGATTGCCAGGTTTCCGTCCCTCCTTTCTACTCCGACACACACTCAGCCTCTGCAACTTGTCAGAAGGTTTCAGGTAGGAAATGATGGCTGTTAAAGAAAATGATGCTTTGTATGAGAAAGTGCAGTGTGTTACTTTTTAACTTATATGTCATTATCTCTTCTCCCTATAGTCAATAGGCCTCTCCACCAATACTAACTTTTGTTTTCCTTGAAGTTCATAGTAATGCTTTATACCCAGAAGATACTTTTGGTGGGCCTGGTTGAGTGGCTGGGCAGCTAGTGGTAGTTATTCCCAATGATGAAACTGACAATCAACTCCACGGTGGGCACTACCACAAGCAGCTAAGTAGCTGCCTTAGGGAATGTGGTCTGCTTCCTGTATATAAGCAGAAGCCTTGGGGAATGGTCTCTAGCTTATGGCACCCTTGGACCCTGCATGTAGCTGTGTCGTTGTTCAGCAGTCTACCATGCTCTACCGACCTGGGGACTTACAATGGACTTGAGTTAATGACCTGCCGTGTGGTTTGGTAACATCAGGACTGTGCCGTTTTACTTGTCAACCTTGGGCTTGGCAGCCTCAGCAGCCAGCAGCTGTCTGAGTGAAGAAAAGCCTCTAGCTTCAGTGGGCCAGGAGCTGGAGGCAGAGCTGAAGCCCAAGGCTAAGGGGCTTTCACCCAGCCCCTAGAGCTTGGCAGTTTGAACCCGGACTGAAAGAAAGCCTCCAAATTGTAAGAATAAACTCCTGTTTGTTTAAGTCATCCCATTGGTGGTATATTCTTGTCAGAGCAGTACTAGGTAACCAGAATAATACTCAACACATTTACATGTGATTTAACTATTGCACCAGAAAACAAGCTACCTCTCCAAATCCAAACAATATTCTTGTTTTTATCATATTTTATGTCTTTGTAAATGTTTTGGGTGTTGGCAGTAGAAACAAGAAGGCAAACCTGTTACTTATGTATGTGCAGTAAATACACTGAAAACGTTGGCGTATCCACAAACTAAGCTTGATAAAAATCTGCTCAATGATCTTGCAAAATTAGTTCTTTAATCCTGTGAAAAGGGAAAAATACTGGAAAATGAATGAGATCTTTGGAAGATGTCGAGTTAGCAGTCCTTGAAGATGAAGATGTTTCTAATGAGGTTGAAAAGCAGTGAGGCAGGTTTCTTTTCAGCATTCCTGTGTTCAAAACAATACTACACCCGCATCCCTGGCTAGACAATGTCATCTCTTCAGAGAATGGTGTTAAGCTCTCTTCTTCCTTTTCTTTGTAAGTGTTGACACACATAAACATATGACACACATAAACGAGAAAACGCTAGACTAGGCACCAATATGAGGGGCTATTTCCCTGGTCTGTCTTGTATATGTAAGAGATTATGGCTGTAATCAATTCATTTAGCAAATCTATTAGCTTTCTAGGGGTGCCATAATAAAGTGCTTCAAGTTGAGATACTTCTGGAGTTCTGATAGTTCTAGAAGCTATTAGTCTGAAATCAGAGTGTTGGCCATATTGATTACTTCTGAAGGCTCTGAGGAAGCATATGTTCATACCTCTATCACAGCTTCTAGTGATAGCCAATAATCCTTGGTGTTCCTGGCCGTTAGAAAGTATATCACTCCAATCTCTGCCTTCATCATCACAAAGCTGTTTTCCCTCTTAGTCAGTCTGTGTCTCCATACTTTTTATAAGAACATAACTCACATTAGATTAAGACTCACTCTACTCTAGTATGACCTCATGTCAACTCCTAACATCATAAAATACTCCAAAGAAAGATAAATTCACAAACATACCATTTTTAAAACACAGCTCAATCCCTAACAGCTGAGATATCTCTTCTTCCCAAAATGAAATCTTATAGTCTTTTTGGATGGTTTTTCTTGTTGTTAGGTGCCATCAAGTCAGCCCCAGACCCGACTCATAGCAACCCTATGCACAACAGAACAAAACAATGCCTGGGCCTGTTCCAGCCTCACAATCCTTACTATATCTGAGCCCATCTTTGCAGCCACTAAACTATATAAATCTGTCTCCTTGGGGGCCTTCTCCTTTTCACTGACCCTCCACTTTACCAAGCATGATCTCCTTCTCCAGGGAATGGTCCCTTCTGAAAACAGGACCAGAATAGGTGAGGCAAAGTCTGGCCATTCTCGCTCACGAGGAGCATTCTCGCTGCACTGCTCCAGGACAGATTTGTTAGTTCTTCTGGCAGTCCATGGCACGTACTTTCAGTATTCTTCACCAACACCAGGACTCAAAAGCATCAACTCCACTTCCATCTTCCTTGTTCATTGTCCAGCTTTCACATACATATTGAGGTTACTGAAAACACCATGGATTGGGCTAGGCACATCTGAATCTTCAAAGAGACATCTTTGCTCTTCAGCACTTTAAAGAGGTCCTTTGCAGCAGATTTGCCAAGTGCAATACATCTGATTTCTTGATTACTGCTTCCATTGGTGTTGATTGTGAAACCAAGTAATATGAAATCCTTGACCAGTTCAATCTTTTCTCCATTTATCATAATGCTGCTTATTGGTTGGGAGCTCTGGTCATGTAGTGCCTAAGGCATTTAACTACTAACCAGAAGGTTGGCAATTCAAACCCACCAGCCACTCCTTGGAAGGAAGATTGGGTTTACAGATCCAGTTTGGAGGATTTTCGTTTTCTTTATGTTGAGGTGCAATCCATACTGAAGACTGTAGTCTTGAATCTTCATCAGTAAGTGCTTCAAGTCATCTTCACTTTCAGCAAGCAAGGTTGTGTCATCTGCATATCACAGATTGTTAATGAATCTTCCTCCAATCCTAATGCCGTGTTCTTCTTCATATAGT
>NW_006921666.1:512994-513525 GCF_000298275.1 Orycteropus afer afer | reverse complement strand
TTTTTAATGACCTTTTGCTTTCTTTATGGATGATGTTCTTGTTGTCATCCCACAATTCCTCTGGTTTTTGGTCATTGGTGCTTAATGTATCATGTCTATTCTTTAGACGGTCCCTAAATTCAGGTGGGATAAAATCAAGGTCATATCTTGGCTCTCTTGGACTTGTTTTAATTGTCTTCAGCTTCAACTTGTATTTGAATATGAGCAATTTATGGTCTGTTCCACTCAGTTCTTGGCCTTGTTTAGAGTGAAGATTTTGACCTTCTCCATTGCCTCTTTCCACAGATGTAGTTGATCTGATTCCTGTGTATTCCATCTGGCAAAGTCCATGTGTATAGATGCTATTTATGTTTTTGAAAAATGTATTTGCAATGAATTAGTCATTGGTCTTGCAAACTTCTGACATGTGATCTCCAGCATCATTTCTATCATCTGTGACCTTTCTAGCAAGGTCATATTTTCCAACTATTGGTGATTCTTCTTTATTTCCAATTATTGCATTCTAGTCACCAGTAATAATCAACACATCTC
>NW_006921666.1:511524-512529 GCF_000298275.1 Orycteropus afer afer | reverse complement strand
GTGGATTTGAACCTCCAGCCTTCTGGTTAGCAGTCAAGTGCCTTAGGCATTATGCTACCAGAGCTCCTCATTCCCAGCATAGTAGGTCATATAGTTGTCTGGTTCAAAATGGCCAAAACCTGTCCATTTCAGCTCACTAATGCCTAGAATCTCTACCTCAGTTATGTATTCCATTTCATTTTTGACAACTTCCAATTAATTTTCCTAGATTCATAGTTCGTGCATTCCATGTTCCAGTTATTAGTGGATATTTGCAGCTCTTTCTTCCCATTTTGAATTGTGCTACATCAGCAAATGGAGATCCCAAAAGTTTACTCTACACACATCAGGGTTAACTTTTACTCTGAGGAGGCAGCTCTTCCCCAGTTGTATTTTGAGCTCCTTCTGACCTGATTCTGACACTATATCAGACAATGTTTCAGGACTATTCATAAAGTATTCTAGTAACATATCAGACAGTGTTTAACTGCTATTCATAAAATTTTCACTGGCCAATTCTTTGAGAAGTGGATGGCTCCTTCCCTCTTCCAAATATGTCTTAGTCTGGAAGCTCTGCTAAAACCTGTCTACCATAGATGACCCTGCTGGTATTCAAAATACTGGTGGCATAGCCTTTAGCCTCACAGCAACATGCAAGCCACCACAGTGTGACAAACTGACAGACATGTTGTGGCTTTTTGGATTAACTCAAATAAATGAACCAGATACATAGCTTATATTTTAATTTTTCAGTGACTAATGCTATACATACTATTCTACATTTTCTTTTTTAATGCTATGACATTCCTTTTATGTAGCCACCAGTCATTACACATAGATATCCTTTAAAGGTGTGTAGTATAACAACAACAACAGTATAAACCAAAACTAGACCAGCTGCTATCAAGTCAATTCTGACTAATGGCAGAGAAGAACTGCCCCACAGACTTTCCAAGGCTATACATCTTTACAGAAGCAGACTGCCTCATCTTTCTCTGGCAGAGCAGCTGATGGGTTCAAACTGTC
>NW_006921666.1:508614-509774 GCF_000298275.1 Orycteropus afer afer | reverse complement strand
GTAAAAAAAAAAAAAAAAAAAAAGATATCTTTGAGCACTCAGGTGCACCTGACCAAAGCCATGGTATTTTCAGTTTCTCTGTGTCTCAGTTTCCTCATCTGTAAACAAGTCAGTCCAACAGGGATACAACTCCTCAACTCACTCAAATGAATATACTTAAGTCCTCAACCTCTATGATGGAGCTCTTTCAATTCTAGATTTAATAAAGACAGTAAAGATTCAACTGGGAATGATTATATTTTTTTTTCCTGTGACATGAGTTTATGTAAGGGTAAAAATAGATGCAATATTTATAAACCGCAGTCATTGGCTTCTTACTTTAACTTCCAAATCTCCTCAGTAAGGAATTTGTGAAACTTGAGCCAGTGGGAAATAGCCTTGTAGTGTTTGTATTCTCTTCCTCTCACTTCCTAGCTTAGCCTGATTCTCAATTAATCAAGGGCTCCATGCCTTTTTTTTTTGGTCTGAAATTAGTGCAATGGTAGCAACAAGACTTAAACTTATATTATCAGTATAAGGTCCCTGATATAAAGGCATAACAATTCCAAGCAGACCAAATATAATCTCTACCTCAAGGGCTTAAAAAGATCCCAGCAACAATGAAGCCTAAGGAGATAGATTCTTCAATGAGCTCAACTACATTCTTGCTGCAGCTGCTAGTTACTCATGATAGCTTCTATTTCTCTGTATTCAGTCTCAGTTTGAGTGGTTTTGTTCTTGTTAGGTGCCAAGGAGTTGGTTCCAACTCACAGTGACATTACATACAACAGAATGAAACACTGGCTGGTCCTGCATCATCCTCACAATTATTGCTTTGAGCTCTTTGTTGCAGCTGCTGTGCCAATCTATCTCAATTGGAGCCTTCCTTTTTTCTGCTGACCCTTTACAAGCATGATATACTTCTCTGGAGTCTGGTTCCTCCTGATAACAAAATCAGTGAGGCAAAATTTTGCCACCCTCACTTCTAAGGAACATTCTGGCTCTATTTCTTCTAGGAAAGATTTGTTGGTCTTCTGGAAGTCCGTGGTATAATCAATATTCTTCACCAGCACCATAATTCAAAGGCATAACAATTCCAAGCAGACCAAATATAATCTCTACCTCAATGACTAGGAGCTCTGGTAGCATAGTGCCTAAGGCACTTGACTGCTCACCAGAAG
>NW_006921666.1:507005-507549 GCF_000298275.1 Orycteropus afer afer | reverse complement strand
GCCAGCCGTCTGGTTAGCCGGCAAGTGTCTTAGCCACTATGCTGCCAAACACTAGTTGTCGTTATTGCTGTTAGGTGCCGCAGAGTTGGTTCCAACACACAGTGAATCTATGTGTAACAGCACGAACCACTGCCCAGCCCTGCAGCACCCTCACAATCATTGCTGTCTTTGAGCCCACTACTTGACCAACACCTACTACTTCTAACAAAAAGCTAAAATGGAAAAGTAGGAGAGGAACATATGTGCTGGTGTCGACTGGGATCTGCAGAAGATACATTAAGTATTTCTAGGTGGATACACATAGCAGCGTAGAAGAGAAAAAAAGTCAAGTCACAGCACAAGTCATGTCAAAGTCAAGCTCATATCACAAGTTTACCCAGAGTGGGTCCTTCACAAATATCAGAATTGCAAGTAACATGCACCTCTACTTTGCACAGTTTGATCTCATAATCCTATATTTGCATTTTGGAAATCTAGTTCAATAGTCTTTTGTACATTTATTTACCAAATAGTTATTGAGTGCTTCCTATTTATATGTTAAGGG
>NW_006921666.1:495660-496108 GCF_000298275.1 Orycteropus afer afer | reverse complement strand
ATCATATCATCAGAAAATAGGGATAGTTTTCCTTCTTCCTTACCTATTTGGATGCCTTTGATTTCCCTTTCTTGCCTTACTTCCCTGGCTAGGACTTCCAGTAAAATGTTGAATAGAAGTGGTGCTAAAGGGCATCCTTGTCTGGTTCCTGTTTGCAAAGGGAATTGTTTCAGTCTCTCTCCATTGAGAATAATGTTGGCTGTTGTTTTTGCATATATGCCCTTTATTATGTTGAGGAATGTCCCCTCTACTCCTATTTTTGCTGACAGTTTTGATCAGGAATGGGTGTTGGATTTTATCAAATGCCATTTCTGCATCAATTGATACGATCATGTCATTCTTCTCCTTTGTTTTATTTATGTGGTGGATGACATTCATTGTTTTTCTAATGTTGAACCATCCCTGCATACCTGATATGAACCCCATTTGGTCATGATGAATGATTTTC
>NW_006921666.1:493652-495114 GCF_000298275.1 Orycteropus afer afer | reverse complement strand
TACCAGTGGTTTGTCAATTTTAATCTTTTCAAAAAAACAACTTCTAGTCTTTTTATTGTCTTTCTATTTTCTATTTCATTGATTTCTGCTCAAATCTTTATTATTCCCTTCCTTCTGGTGACTGTAAGCTTGTTTTACTATTCTTTTTCTAATTTTAGAGATGTTGGCTTAAGGTGTTGATTTTGGCTCTTTTTTCTTTTCTTTTTTTTTTGTTGTGTGCCTTATTGCTATAAATTGGCCTCTGATCACTGCTTTTGCTGTGTCCCAAAGATTTTGGTATGTTGTTGTGGTGTAGTAAATTACCTGGTTTACCTTTGTAAACTCTGAGGTGGAATTTGCTGTGAGCAACTTGAGGAGCTCCTGATTGTTAAAGTTATCCACTTGGGGTATTTCTGTTGAGAGTTGCACAAAGCAATGTTCTGGGAAGTTCGCTCTCTCTCAGGTGCTTAGAATTCTGATGTTATGATTGGTTAGTTTGGCCATTCTGCCAGGCTCAAAATGAGCCCTCCTAGGGACAGAAGGAGTCTCTCTGACTGCTGGCTGAGAAATATGTGCTGCTGAGAGAAACATGGTCCTGAGAGACATGTGCTGCTGAGAAGGAGACATCAAGAAACACACATTACTGAGAGACACGCACTGCTGGGAGAGAGACTGAGAGAGACTGTTGGCTGAGAGACGGTGGGCTGAGAGAGACTGAGCATTGTCCCTGAACTTGAATTGTAGCCTGGTGCTTCCTTAATAAACTCTATAATCTGTGAGTTCTGTGTGGCCACTGCAGCGAATTATCAAACCCAGCAGAAAGGTGGTGGGTGCTGCAGGAGGAACAGTTGGTGTCAGGGTTGATAAAAGAGCTGGAGGGAGGCAGCATATCTGACCTCACAGGAATAGGTTTTGGACTATTGATGGTGATTCTGTCTTCCTCTTGTGTGGCTAGAGGAGGTCAGAAAATGCAGTCTCCCTGCCTCTTTGGCAGTTGTGTTTTCATTCTCATTTGATTCGAAGAATTTTTTTAATTTCATTTTTTATTTCTTCTCTTATCCATTTGTTCTTAAGGAGAGTATTGTTCAGTTTCCATGGTGTTTGCTCTTTTTCCATTGATTGTCCTGTTGTTGATTTCTATTTTGATAACATTGTGATCTGAGAAGATGCTTTGCAATATTTCAATGATTTAAATTTATTAAGGCTTACTGTATGGCCTAACATATGGTCTATCATGGAGAATACCCCATGTGCACTGGAAAAGAATGTATACTGTTCTGTGGTTGGGTGAGTGCTCTGTAGATGTCTATGAGATCAAGTTGGTGGGTTGTATTGTTTAACTCTTCTGTGTCTTTGTTGAGTTTCTTTCCAGTTGTTCTATCTTTGATTGAAAGTGGTGTATTGAAGTCTCCTAATATGACTGTGGAGTCATCTATTTGCCTTTTCAATCTGTTAGTCTGATTTATGTATTTTGTGGCTGTTT
>NW_006921666.1:491211-492582 GCF_000298275.1 Orycteropus afer afer | reverse complement strand
TTGTCTCTTCCTGTTCTGGAATTCCAATTACACATAGGTTATTCCTTTTGATGGTATCCCACATGAACCTCAGGCTTTCTTCATTTTGTTTTGATCATTTTTCTTATTTATCTCTTTCCAAAGAAATATTGAGGTATTTGTCTTCAATCTCACTAATTCTGTCTTCTACTCCTTTGCCCTTTGAATGTGTTATCTATTTCTGAAAAATTAGTATTTATCTTCTGGATTTCTATCTGTAGATTTTGTATCATTTCTAATTTTTCATTTTATTCTGGTATTTTCTTTCAAAATTGTTCTAGGGTTATTTCTGTCTTTTCTTTAAGCTTGTCAATGTTTTCCTTAATCTGCCTCTCAATCCTTTGAAGATATCTAAATATAATTCTTTTGACTTTCTTATCAGGAGTTCCAATGCTGCTTCTTCCTCAGGGATGTGTTTTGGGTCTGTATCCTGGTCCCTTGTTTCTCCTGCTTTATCTTGTTTCTTTGTGTTGTCTGTGAAGTTCTGTTGTCCCTGAGACATTTTTTTGATGTTTTTGTGTTTATATTTAATTGATGATTGTATCTTGGAGTCACTTGCCAGAGATTTTCATTTTGTTTTGTTTGTATATTATCTATATAAACAGGGTACTGTGTTCCTCTATTTGCTAATCAGCAGTACTTATATACTCACCACCTGTCTCCTTTCCTGTTGTCAGCCTCCTGTATGTCCCTGCCTTCCCTGGCAAATGGTGCCTCTTCTTAGGTTGCTGGAATCTGAATGAGAATGCTGTCACTTTAAAATCCACAATGACCACCACTTGTAAACATTCAAAATTGCTAGAACCTTGGTCACTTAAAGTACCCAAAATGACCACCACTTGTAAACATTAAAAATGGCTGCACACTTTGTCACTTTAAATATAAAAAATGGCCACCACTTGTAAATGATCAAAATGCCTGAACCCTATACACAGCTGAAAGTCCACGCTTAGATTGTCTCCCTTCCTAGTCATAGGACACTAACTCAGTCATCTTTGAAGCTCTTGGTGACCAGGGCTGATCTTTAGGTCAATTCTCAGGTCACAATACCACTTGGAAATATTCAGGCTGTTGGTCCCGTCAGAATAGTTGACAGTCCACAGCTCTGTCCGTCTCCCTACTCACTCTGTTCATTCAGGTTTTTCACTGTTGTTGTTGTTGTTTGCCATCAAGTTGGACCCAACTCATAGCTACCCTTCCTTGGGTTTCCAAGGCAGTATCACTATGGAAGTAGATTGTCCAATCTTCCTTCCAAGGAGTGGCTGGTGGGTTTGAACCACCAGGCTTCTGGTTATCAGTCAAATGCCTTAGGCACTACACTACCAGAGCTCCCAAAACATAAAGAGATGGCCC
>NW_006921666.1:482360-490681 GCF_000298275.1 Orycteropus afer afer | reverse complement strand
TAGGTTGTTTCCATCTCTTTTCTATTGTAAATAGTGTTATAATGAAACATGGGTATGTATATATCTATATGTGTCCCAAATCTCACCTCTTTGGGGTATATTCCTGGTAGTGGGATTGCTGGATTGAATGGCATTTCTATTTCCAATTTTTTACAGAAGTACCATGCCATTTTCTACAATATTTGTACCATTTTATAGTCCCACCAGTAGTGCATGAGAGTTCCAACCTCTTCACACCCTCACCAGCATTTGTTGTTTTCTGTCTTGTAGAACTTTGCTTCTATTGTTGGGGAGAGATATCTCATTGTTGTTTTGATATGCATCTCTCTAATGTCTAATGAAAGAGTTGTGATGGCATAGTGCTTAAGGCATTTGATTGTTAACCAGATGGCTGGTGGTTCAAACCCACCAGCCACACCTCGAAAGAAAGACTGGTCAATCCACTTCCGTAGAGATACTGTCTCAGAAACCCAAGGAAGGGTCAATATGAGTCAGATCTGATTTGAAGGCAGTGAGTTTGGTTTGGGTTTTTGTTTAATGGCTAATGATTGTGAGTATCTCTTCATGTGTTTGTTGGCTGCTTGAATATCTTCTTTGGTGAAGTGCCTGTTCATGTCCCTTCTCATTTTTGAAGTGTATTGGTTGTCTTTTTTATATTGAGGAGTTGAAGTTTTCCATACATTTTAGGGATAAGTGCTTGTTGGATATGCCATTGCCAAGTATTTTTTCCCAATCTGTAGGTTCTCTTTTGGAGAAGTCTTTGCTGCGCATAGCCTCACATGCATGTGAAAGCTGAACAATGCATAAGCAAGACCACAGAAGAATTGATGCATTTGAATTAGAATGTTGGCCAAGAATATTGAATATACCATGGAGTTCCAGAAGAACAAACAAATCTATCTTGGAAGATGTATAGCTGCAATAATCCTTAGAAGTGAGGATGGCAACATTTTGTCCCTTGTACTTTGGGCATGTTATCAGGAGGTACCAGTCATGGAGAAGGACATCATACTTGGTAAAGCAGAAGGTAGTAGGATTGCTGGAAAGAGGAAGACCCTCAACTACAAGGATTGACACAGTGGCTGCAACAATGGTCTTAAACATAGCAACAGTTGTGAGAATTGTGCAGGATTGGGCACTGTTTCATTCTGTTGTTCATAGGGTCATGGGTCAGAACTGACTCACCAACACCTAACAACAACAGCACTGTTCTGATGGGGGAAAAAAAAAAGGACTCTTGTAGTGAAAATTTCTATTGTCATGAACAGCATGTTGTTGTTGTTAGGTGCTGTCGAGTCATTTCCAACTCATGGTGAGCCTATGTACAACAGCACAAAACATCGCCCGGTCCTATGCCAGCCCAAGGATACTTATTATACCTGAGCATTATTTCTATCACTAGTGCCATATTTTCCAACTACTGGTGATTCTTTATTTCCAACTTTTGCATTCCAATCACCAGTGATAATCAGTAGATCTTCATTGCATGTTTCCTCAATTTCAGACTGCCGAAGCTGGTAAAAGTCTTTAATATCCTCATCTTTTGCTTTGTAGCCTTCCTTGTAGGCCTACAGATATTATCCTATCACTGACAGCATTGTACTTCAGGACAGATCTTGAAACATTCTTTGTAATGATGAAGGCCACACCATTCTTCTTCAATTTGCCATTCACAGCATACTAGATTATATGATTGTCTGATTAAAAGTGGCCAAAACTGGTCCATTTCAGGCCACTAATGCCTGGAATATCAATCTTTATTCATTCCCTTTTATTTTTGACAACTTCCAATTTTTATAGATTCATACTTTGTACATTCCATGTTCTGATTATTGATGGGTGTTTGCAGCTGTTTCTTCTCATTTTGAGTCATGCCACAACAGCAAATGGAGGTCCCCAAAGCTCTACTTTATCTGTATCATTAAGGTCAGCTCACTCTGATGAGGCAGCCCTTTACCAGTCAAAAAATTTTATTTCCTTCTGTCTTGAGGGGCTCATCTTGTTGCACTGATCAGACAATGTTTCAGGGCCATTCATAAAGTTGTCCAGTAATATATCAGACAGTGTTTCACTGCTATTCATAAGGTGTTCATTGGCTAATTCTTTGAGACATGGATGGCCTCTTCTTTCCTCCAAGTCTGGCTCAGTATGGAAGCTCCACTGTAACCCATCCACCATGGACAACTCTGCTGGTTGTTTGAAACACCAGTGGCATAGCCTCCAGCCTTACAGCAACATGCAAGTCACCACAGTATGACAAACTGAGAGACAAGTTCTTCTCCCTTAGCTGTTCGAAAATTGCTCTGCTCACTTCCTGGCCTCCCTACCAGTTCCAGCCATCTGCTGGCTGCCACTTCCTTCCTGGGCCTCTCCCTTCACCTGTTCTGGCCATCCACCCTGCTTGGGGCTCTCAACATGGATAGCATGTTGCTAGAAATACAAGCACTCAATGTGTTTCTGGTGAATCTTTAAAAAGAAAATGATTAATGTTATTGGATCCTGGAGGAAAGGAAGCCCTGCCCTAAAGTGGCAAATAACTTGTTTAAATTATGTTGAAATGTTTTGTGGAAAATAGGACTGAAAAGGATTATTTTGCACATTTAGGTGAATAGATTGTTAAATAAAATCTTCAAAGGGTGACATGATCTCTCCTTGCCATTTATAGTGAAATGCTGAGGAAAATGGTAGCTTGAGAAGTGAACTGTACAGAACTTAAAGAAACCAAAACTTAAAAATGTGGCAAATTCTACTGTAAAAAGTAAAAGATCATGCCTTGGGACTGACACCAAGGGTATGGCTATGCAATATTTTGTGTAAAATGTTAGGCCTGTAACCAAACCCAAAACAAACCCATTGCCATCAAGTCGATTCCAACTCATAGTGACACTACAGGACAGAGTACAACTCTCCCATAGGGTTTCCAAGGCTGTAAATTTTTATGAAAGCAGACTACCTCATCTTTCTCCTGTGGAGTGGCTGGTGGTTTTGATATGCTGACCTTTTTTTGGTTAGCAGCTGAATACCTATAACCAAAAAAAAAAATCAAACTCACTGCCATTGAGTCAATTCAGACTCATGGTGACCCCCTTTGGATTTCCAAGCTGATAAATCTTTACAGAAGTAGATTGTCCAGTCTTCCTTCTGTGGAGTGGGTTTGAACCACCAATGTTCTGGTTAGCAGTCAAATACCTTAGGCACTATGCCACCAGGGTTCCTCTTGACCTATAACCGGTGACTCTAAGTTAGCAATGTCAGCTGAAGCCCTGTCAGCTTACACTGAAAGGGACAGAGAGAGAGAGGATAAAATGAAGGAAAGCCCTCTGCCTCCTAGAATTCTACCAGCAAAAAAGTGGGCTAGTGAAGATACTTGGTTGTAAATATCTGTTGTCCTCCAACAAAAAGAAAGGAACATCCTGGGAGCATTACAGAGATTAGCAGAACTGTCAGAAGAAGTATGGAGGTCAGAGCCACTGCTTCTTTGGTTTCAAAGGATGAAACCACCATCTCCTAGGTTCTAAGGAGTGGGGATATCAACTAGGTTTCAAGAGTGGGTTTGCTGCCACCTTCTTGAAGTTTGAGATGCTGTTATAATGGGCCAAGAGAATGAGGCTGTCACACTGGTAGGCTGGGAGAACAGGACTACCCAAAACCAAGAGCATGAGGTCATTTCTCCTGTATTCCAAAGGATTGGGGCTACCCAAAATCAAAGGGTGGGATGACTATCCCTGTGGGTCTGATAGGTGAGGCCAACTCCCAGAGCAAAGAGGCCACCACCAGAATTTTGATATTGTTATCATTGCCTGGATGTGCCTGGAAAACAGAGAATTGTTTTCAAGACTTATGTGCTAATGAATTTTGCCCTGATGGGTTTGCACTTGCTTAGTATTACACTTTCTTTCCCTCTATTTTTTTTCCTTTGGAATGAGAATGTTTACTTTATGCCTGGTTTACCATGTACTTTAAAGGCAGATAGAGAAATGTATCCATGGTTTCACAGGTCCATAGATGGGGAAAAAAAAAAAAAAAATTGTCCTAGGATGGAACACACTCAGAGTCTCACCTATTCTTGATTTCTATGATTCAGAAGATGAGATTTTGGACTTAGAATTGATGCTGGAATTAGTTGAGACTTTTGGGAATGATGTGGTGGGGTGAAATGTGCTTTTCACATCAGAAAGCTTAAGTTGAGGGGTCCAAAGATGAGAATGTTATGTATTGAATTGTTTCTCCCAAAATGTGTATTTTGGTCATGTGGTCAGAACTTTGGTCATGTACTTTGGTCATGTTGTCAGAAGGGATTATTCCCTGGAGAAGGATATCATTCTTGGTAAAGTGGAAGGTCAGCAAAAAAGAGGAAGGCCCTCAACTAGATGGATTGACAGAGGGGCTGCAATGAAGGGGTCAGGTATGACAAGGATTATGGGGTGGCATGATCAGGCAGTGTTTAGTTCTTTTGTACATAGGGTTGCTATGAGTCAGAGATGTCTCAATGGCACCTAACAACACCCAAAAAACTATATGTATTTATCTGACCCCTTTACCTGCAGATGTAATCCTATTTGGAAATAAGGTTTTTCTTTCAGTGTGTTAGCAAGGTCATACCAGATTAGAATAGGTCCAAAACTTATCACTTCTGAGTTATAAAACAAATAGAATACACAGAGAGACACACATAGGGGGAAGAGAGGAACCAAGGAATGCAAAAGAACTCCCCTGGCTACTGGTGAGGACCCTGCCTATTGTCAAATGCCTTTGCATAGTCAATAAACTAGTAAACATCTGTCTGGTATTCTCTGCTTTTAGCCAAGATCCCCCTGACTCAGTAATGATATCTTTTGTTCCATGTCCTGTTCTGAATCCGGCTTGAATTTGTGACAATTCCTTGTTGATGCACTACAGCAAACTTTTGAATTATCTTCAGCAAAAATGTACTTGCATGGAAATTAATGTAATGACATTGTTCAATAATTTCCACATTTTATTTATCTCCTTTCTTGAAATGGGCACAAATATAGATCTCTTCTAGTAGATTAGACAGGTAGCTGTCTTCCAAATTTCTTGGTATGGGTGAGTGATTCCTTCCAGCATTACACCTGTTTGTTGAAACATCTCACTTGGTATTCCATCAAATCCTAGAGCCTTGTTTTTTGCTAATGCTTTCAGTGCAGCTAGACGTCTTGCTTCAATACCATTAGTTCTTGATCACATACTGCTTCTTAAAATTGTTATAAGTGGACTATTTTTTTTCATACAGTGACCCTGTGTATTCTTCCATCTTCTTTTGATGCTTCCTGCATAGTTTAATAATTTGTCCATAGAATCCTTCAATAATGCAACTAGAGGCTTGAATTTTTTCTTCAGCTCTTTCAGAATGAGAAACTTCAGTCATGTTCTTCCTTTTTGGTTTTCTAACTCCAGGTCTTTGCACATTTCATTATAATGCTTCACTTTGTCTTCTCAAGCTGCTCTTTGAAATCTTCTGTTCAGCTCTTTTATTTCACCAATTCTTCTGTTCACTTTAGCTATTCTCCTTTCAAGAACAAATTTCAGAGTCTCTTCTGATGTACATTTTGGTCCTTTCTTTCTTGTTGCTGTCTTTAATGACCTGGAATTGGACATTTTGTATTGTATAAACATATGGTCTACTATGCCAGGAATTACAAATTGAAAAGGAATGGTATCACCTTCATCATTTAAAAAAAAAAAAAAATTCAAGATATATCCTGATATATAATGCTGTCAGGGATAGGATAATATTCATAAGTCTACATGGAAGAACAGTTAATTTAACTATTACTCAAA
This sequence comes from Orycteropus afer afer, assembly GCF_000298275.1. Classification (NCBI taxonomy): domain Eukaryota; kingdom Metazoa; phylum Chordata; class Mammalia; order Tubulidentata; family Orycteropodidae; genus Orycteropus; species Orycteropus afer. The sequence continues at coordinate 484,879 of NW_006921666.1, read as the reverse complement.
TTTACACATTAACCACTAATGTTAAAGGATGAAGATATTTTAAAAATTTGCCAACTACTGGAATATGAAATCAATCAAACAACACTACCAAGATACTTTGATAATTACTGGTGATTGGAATGCAAAAGTTAGAAACAAAGAAAAAGGATGAGTAGTTGGAAAATACATCCTTGGTGAAAGAAATCAGGACAGAAACCTCATGATAGACTTTGTGAGAGCAATGACTTATTCATTGGAAATACCTTTTTTTCACAATATGAATGGTGACTATACACATAGACCTTGCTGGATGGAGCACACAGAAATCAAATCAACTACATCTGTGGAAGACAATGGAGAAGCTCAATATCATCAGTCAGAACAAAGCCAGGCACCATCTGTGGAACAGACCATCAATTGCTCATGTGCTCAAATTAAAGCTGAAGAAAGAATTAAAATAAATCCACAAGAGCCAGTGCATGACTGGAGTATAAGTCAGATAGCATAAATAGCATAAATGCAATCCTCACATAATGAAGTGCCATTATGTGCAAAATATTTTATTTTCATAAAAAGTATATTTCAGTAGAAGTGGAAAATGTTTAATTAGATTTTATGAAATTTTAAAACTAAAGTGAACATTGGATCTTCATTTAAATAATTTTGATAACAATTCCTAAAATGATGGTGAAGATGAAATGAGATGATGACCATAATGTATTTAGCACAATGAAAGGTTCAGTTATGGCCTTTATCATTTCCATCTAGGAAGTAATTTCTAACTAGTCTTTGATATAGTATTAATCTGATTAAATAACTGTGCCAACAAAAGTTAGTTGTTTTTCTTTATTCCGCCCCCCCCCCGCCCCGAGACAAACACGTGAAAATATATTTGGAAAGCTTCAGCTGCTTTATCAGTTGCCACCGAATCAATTCTGACTGATGGTGACATCATGTGTGTCAGAGTACAACTGTGTTTCGTAAGGTTTTCAATGGCGGCTGATTTTTGGAAAGCAGATCACCAGGCTTTTCTTCTGAGGAGCCTTTGGGTGGACTTGAACCACCAACTTTTCTGTAAACAACTGAGTACCTTAACCATTTGCCCCACCCGGGATCTCCCACCATTATATCAAAGGTAAAAACTAAACTCACTGCCATTGAGTCGATCTCAACTCTGAGCAACCCCCATTGGGTTTCTGAGAGTGTACATTTTTACAGAAATAGATTGCCCACCTTACTTCCACAGAGCAGCTGGTAGATTTGAACCACTGACCTTCTGGCTAGCATCCAAATGCCTTACTCACTACATCACCAGAGTGTCTTTACCCAGTTATAGAACATGTTTATTTTAAAACACAGCACTTTGTTTACAGAGCATATGTAGTTTTCTTGGGCTCAGGTATAATTTTGATCATTGGTTTTCTTCAGGTATGTGGTAGTTAAGGTTGTGTGTCAACTTGGCTGGGCCTGGTTGAGTGGCTGGGCACTGGAGGTAGTTATTCCACATGATGAGGCTGACAATCAACTCCATGGTGGGCTCTACTACAAGCGCCTGAGTAACAGCTTTAGGGATGTGATCTGCTTTCCATATATAAGCAGCAGCTTTGGGAATGGTCTCTAGCTTATGGAACACTTGAGTCCTGCATGTAGCCGAGTCATTTTTCAGCAGCCTGCCATGCTCTGCCAATCGTGGGACTTTCAATGGAGTTGAATCAATGGCCAGCCATGTTGGATGGTAACATTGGGACTGTGCCTATTTACTTGTCCACCTTGGGTTTGTCAGCCTCAGCAGCCAGCAGCTGTCTGAGAGAAAAGTAGCCTCTAGCTTCAGTGGGCCAGGAGCAAGAGGCAGAGCTGAAGCTCAAGGCTGAGGGGCTTTCTCCCAGCCCCTAGACCCTGGCACTTTGAACTTGGATTTCTAATCTCTCAAACTGTAAGAGTATAAACTCCTGTTTGTGCAAGCCCACATATTTGTGGTATGTTGCTGTCAGAGAACATGGAATGAAAATCTTGCCCCCATCTTCAATGATAGAAATCTTCAGTACCTCATAGATAGCCAGACATGTTGGGAGAAAGAACCAACAGTACTGGGGGACACCGGCCTCAAGTGACACAACATAATACCGAAACATAGTAACTAAAACAAGGTACTTGTGTGGTTTCCCTGTTCTTCTTTCTCTTTTCCATTTTATTTACAGTATGGAGCTAAATTATGATGTTGGCTAAGAATATTGAATATTCCATGGACTGCTAGAAGAACGAACAAATCTGTCTTGGAACAAAAGCAGCCAGAATCCTCCTTAGAAGCAAGGATGGTGAGATTTCATCTCACATACTTTGGATAAGTGGCCAGGAGGACCAGCCCCTAGAGGACATCATGTTTGATAAAGTAGTTGCTGTTGTTGTGTGCTGTTGAGTTTGACTTGACTCATAGGGAACTTTCCTTGGGTTTCCGAGGCAGTATCACAAAAGAAGGAGATTGCCCAATCTTCCTTCTGAGGAGTGGCTGGTGGGTTTGAACCGCCAGCCTTCTGGTTAGC